>NW_003307573.1:29870-48644 GCF_000143455.1 Volvox carteri f. nagariensis | reverse complement strand
GTGGGGGGACGGCACAGCTGGCGGTGGGTAAGATGGTGGTGGGTTAGATGGTTGAGAAGGTGGTGTGTAGGGCGGCACCGCTGGCGGGGGGTAAGATGGTGGTGGGTTAGATGGTTGGGAAGGTGGTGTGTAGGGCGGCACCGCTGGCGGTGGGTAAGATGGTGGTGGGTTTAGATGGTTGAGAAGGTGGTGAGTAGGGCGGCACCGCTGGCGGTGGGTAAGATGGTGGTGGTTTAGATGGTTGAGAAGGTGGTGTGTAGGGCGTGACCGCTGGCGGTGGGTAAGATGGTGGTGGGTTAGATGGTTGAGAAGGTGGTGTGTAGGGCGGCTCCGCTGGCGGTGGGTAAGATGGTGGTGGGTTAGATGGTTGAGAAGGTGGTGCGTAGGGCGGCACCGCTGGCGGTGGGTAAGATGGTGGTGGGTTAGATGGGTGAGAAGGTGGTGTGTAGGGCGGCACCGCTGGCGGTGGGTAAGATGGTGGTGGGTTAGATGGTTGAGAAGGTGGTGTGTAGGGCGGCACCGCTGGCGGTGGGTAAGATGGTGGTGGGTTAGATGGTTGAGAAGGTGGTGTGTAGGGCGGCACCGCTGGCGGTGGGTAAGATGGTGGTGGGTTAGATGGTTGAGAAGGTGGTGAGTAGGGCGGCACCGCTGGCGGTGGGTAAGATGGTGGTGGGTTAGATGGTTGAGAAGGTGGTGTGTAGGGCGGCACCGCTGGCGGTGGGTAAGATGGTGGTGGGTTAGATGGTTGAGAAGGTGGTGTGTAGGGCGGCTCCGCTGGCGGTGGGTAAGATGGTGGTGGGTTAGATGGTTGAGAAGGTGGTGCGTAGGGCGGCACCGCTGGCGGTGGGTACGATGGTGGTGGGTTAGATGGGTGAGAAGGTGGTGTGTAGGGCGGCACCGCTGGCGGTGGGTAAGATGGTGGTGGGTTAGATGGGTGAGAAGGTGGTGTGTAGGGCGGCACCGCTGGCGGTGGGTAAGATGGTGGTGGGTTAGATGGTTGAGAAGGTGGTGTGTAGGGCGGCTCCGCTGGCGGTGGGTAAGATGGTGGTGGGTTAGATGGTTGAGAAGGTGGTGGGTAGGGCGGCACCGCTGGCGGTGGGTAAGATGGTGGTGGGTTAGATGGTTGAGAAGGTGGTGTGTAGGGCGGCACCGCTGGTGGTGGGTATGATGGTGGTGGGTAGGATGGTTGAGAAGGTGGTGTGTAGGGCGGCTCCGCTGGTGGTGGGTAAGATGGTGGTGGGTTAGATGGTTGAGAAGGTGGTGTGTAGGGCGGCTCCGCTGGTGGTGGGTATGCTGGTGGTGGGTTAGATGGTTGAGAAGGTGGTGGGTAGGGCGGCTCCGCTGGCGGTGGGTAAGATGGTGGTGGGTTAGATGGTTGAGAAGGTGGTGTGTAGGGCGGCTCCGCTGGTGGTGGGTATGCTGGTGGTGGGTAGGATGGTTGAGAAGGTGGTGTGTAGGGCGGCTCCGCTGGTGGTGGGTATGCTGGTGGTGGGTTAGATGGTTGAGAAGGTGGTGTGTAGGGCGGCTCCGCTGGTGGTGGGTAAGATGGTGGTGGGTAGATGGTTGAGAAGGTGGTGTGTAGGGCGGCACCGCTGGTGATGGTAATGCTGGTGGTGGGTTAGATGGTTGAGAAGGTGGTGGTAGGGTGGCCGGTGGTGGTGATGTCGATGTTGGTATTTGTGGGTAAGGCGGTATTAGTGGTGACGCTATTGCGAGTCGGTGATAATCGGCTGCGATAGATTATTGAGAAGGTGGTGGGTAGGGCGGCTCCGCTGGCGGTGGGTAAGATGGTGGTGGGTTAGATGGTTGAGAAGGTGGTGTGTAGGGCGGCTCCGCTGGTGTTGGGTATGCTGGTGGTGGGTAGGATGGTTGAGAAGGTGGAGTGTAGGGCGGCTCCGCTGGTGGTGGGTATGATGGTGGTGGGTTAGATGGTTGAGAAGGTGGTGTGTAGGGCGGCTCCGCTGGTGGTGGGTAAGATGGTGGTGGGTAGATGGTTGAGAAGGTGTTGATGTAGGGCGGCACCGCTGGTGATGGTAATGCTGGTGGTGGGTTAGATGGTTGAGAAGGTGGTGGTAGGTGTTGCCGGTGGTGGTGATGTCGATGTTGGTATTTGTGGGTAAGGCGGTATTAGGGTGACGCTATTGCGAGTCGGTGATAATCGGCAGCGAAGATTATTGGGTTTGGTAGCAAGGGCGGCCCGGTAGGATCAGTCGATGGTGGTAATGGAATGTTCGATGTTGAGGATGGGCTGGGCAAATCAGGCGGCGGTGGTAGTGGAATGGTTGGCAACAAGGTTAGGCTGGACGAAGCGGGCGACAGCAGCCGTTTGGGGCTGGATGGTCCTGGCTTTGGTTGTGGAACCAGTAATGAGCTCCATATATCAGCTGGTGGTGGCGACCGCTTTGATGTTTGCTGAAGCAGCCTTCCACGCAGCTTACGCATATCCTCTTCATGCATATGCTGCCCTGCCACAAATTTCAGCTGCATCTTCCTCGCAAGTTGCTCCAGCAGCTTTAGATGGTTGTGAAGATTTGCCATGGCTCTCAAGACGCGGGGAATCAGGGCCACAAAATCCTCAGCTTCCAGGCCACACCTTTCAGTCAGCAGCACCATCATGTCATTCAGTTGGTCCGGCTGAGACAGGGCTTCAGCAAGTGCGGCCACGGGATCCTGGCTGGAGACTTCAGACATGACAGACCAGGGAGGATGGTCTGTGATGACAATGTGGTCCTGGGCCCAGAGGAAGGTGGTTCTGAGGCCCTGGAGCAGTGCTTGCCGGCAGGCCTAGAGACAAAGAGGGAACGTGGCCAGTGTGTTATCAGGTGTTCATTGAACTCGCATTGAACACTGGCATCGCCAGGTGCTTGTATGTTTAGCAGATGTGTTTCACCGGCACCAAACTGGTGTTCATGTGGTCCGACACCCCACACACCACACACCATAAGGATGGACTGGTTGTAGCTAAAGGAACTATACGGAAATAAGGTTTATCTTGTACTAGACGATATGCATATATGTACATGCATGTATTAGATAAGATTGAATTTTTCCCATACTTCTTAAAAGAGCTTGTTGGTCCACAAATGTCCTTGCTCATCATGACTTGTTCATTATTATGATGTGCTCGCTCAGAAAGCCCTACTGGTGAGGCCAGACAAATCCATGACGCATCATGATGACACATCATGCAGTTACACAATGTGCCCCGGGGATGGAATCGCTCGTGGGCAGCCCATGGTGGATGACCGACTGACCTGATTATCCATAGTCCCCATCATTGAACGAAGGGCTGATGACAGTTCGCAAAGGCCCCGAATCACTGGTGTTGTTGATAGCTCTGGCAGCGACAACGCAAGTTGCGAGAACTCCCTGCTGGTATTCTGATAAGCCAAAAGTGAGTCCGCCGCTTCTGCAGTCCAGCAAGATCAGCATGCCGAATATTGATAAGTGATCACCATCACCTCGGTGGTTCGTTGTTAATGGTTAGTCCTCACTCAAATGAATCTTCTATCATTTCTACTCACTCGATATTATGTTCAAACCGTTCATTGCCGGTACTTCAGCTGTGCCTTAGCGGGATGCAAAGCGCTCCTAACAAGGAGCCCATGTTAAGACCAGCAAAGCTAGGGGGTCCGAAGAAAAGGAACAGAACTATCAGAAGAACCGCTGGTGCTGGTACCCGCCCCGACGTTGAAGAAAAGGAGCAGAACTATCAGAAGGACAGAAATTAAGGAAAGATCAGGTCTTCCTCGATTGCCGGTAAATTTCCTTTGTTATTGTTAGGGGGAAATGGGCATAATTACCTCTGAACGCCAATTATTCCTTTGGCAAAGGTGAAGGCGTCCTATCAAAATGTTTCCCATTTTCGTGTTACAGCCATGGGTGGGTCTATGCAGTAGCTGTAATACAGTACGGCACAAAGATCGGCTATAATTACGCGCTGAGGTGCTCTGCCGGCACTTTAAGGGGCCTTTTTAGCGGCGAGCTACTACAAGCTACAACCCCCGATCCTACATACGCATACATCGAGAGTATTGTGGGAAACTGGTCGGGGCCAGCGACGCCATTCACAGGAGCCACTGGCCAGACTGGCAGCGCGGGATGAACCGCCGGATTGCATTCAATCCCTGCTGGCAGGTGGGTCTCTGCACACCGTCTGTACACCACCTGTACACCTTTACAACATCATGCATATGCCATTTTGTTGTTGTCCTTGCGTCTACTTAACATGAGCCCACATATCATGCTAAAATGAATTAAGCTGTAGATGGCACTGTGCTACCTCGACACGTGCCTCCTGCCAGAGGTACACGTTATGAGGAACCTTGACTGCTTCTGTACGACCTGCAGCATCTTCAGACCAGCGAGCACAAATCAAAGCCCCCTCTAGCCATTCACAGCCGGCTGTAGCCATTACCTAACAAGGAGATGCATATTGTGCTACCTGACCGCAATTTTTAACGCGCAACTTTGCAGGCCAAATTCACAACCTGCGGTAGTTAACCTGTGGTGTGTACGGCTTGAGAACTGCCTCACTCCCACAAAACGAAGGGTAAAGTAGAACTGATGCACTTTCGCCTTCATCAGCAGAGTTATGATAGCCGGACAGCCGGAGGCCTAGTGGAAACACCCTGTACACTAAGTCCACACTAGCGCGTCACAAAGTTAATTGGACCCCAGACCTGCCATTAACTTTCAATCCTAGCACTAATTATTTGGCGGGGAACTTTTAGGAGCTGGTTTGTGCCTTCTGACCACAGACCTTTCACCTGAGCAGCTATCTTTTTTCCTTCCTGCAAATGCCACGTTGGCTTGCACACGCCCAACACCGACAGACTCAGAAGGCTGCCAGTTTGTAATGGAGCCCGCGTTTAATAGGATAATAGGAAAAGCCTACGATCCATATTTTCCTTACAGGCTTTGACAATTAGCAGCAATTCATACCTGGCGCTAAAGCATCCAAAAAAACATTTTGGTTTCGGTGCTCCTTAGTGCAGCTAGTGGAAATACCGTCACACTAGCGCTACACTAAGTCCACACCAGCCCATAATGTACCGAAGATAGTGTGCACTCAAGTGGAAACACCCTGTAAGATTGTCATACTCTGGCCAAGGCGGGCGGCATCCTAGCAACTAAGGGAAATTATTACCTGGCGATGAACCCGGTAGTTACGAGATGCGGGTGAACGACCGGCAACACGGGCCGGCAAACAATCGATCGTGCGGTGGCGCGAAGTGCAAAAGCAGTGACGATGGGAAAACAGCTCCAATACGGACCGATGCAGGATTGAACCATAACTCGATACCATATGAAAGGAACTGGCTCCAGTTGGCGACTGGAGGAAGCATTAGTTCCTAACTTGCCCGATCTGCAGAGCCCGACATCAATCGCTGACTGAGAGACAAGGAAGAGAAGAATACTAAGCTTACAAATAATGGTGTAGGAATGCCTTAAATAGTCTGGCAAAGCCTTGCACGACACAGAGTCGTACCGATCAAAGCCAAACCATACGTACTCGGTAACGAACACAAATCCCTTACACTTCATGTTCATCAGTTTGATAGCAGAGTAGCTCTACAGAGTACCCTCGTCAATCCGTGCATACCCGTCGTATCTCAATGAAATCGGCAAAGGATACCGTAAGCGCTTCTCTCATGTATATACATTGAAATGAATATTGTAAATAAGGTCACATGCTTCATTACTGCTGTATTGCCGTCGGAGCAGCTTCGCATTTTTAGTTTAGGGGTCTCGTAACCACCAACGTACGGCATCAGCTTTTTTTTCGTGCCAAAAAGATGACATTTTATGTAATATGGAACTATTGTCAGTGATGTTTTCACCTGGACTCAGGTGCGTCGCAAGTCTGCTGCTGGTTAGTAACTTGCTGCCTTCCCAGAGGTAGGTCGAATAATTTACCAGTATTGTCTGCTTCGAGATGTAATCTCGAAAAACTGGATAAAATTTATGTCAGTATGTGATGATTGCGCCCATCGACTGGTTTTATACTACAGCAGGCGCATGCACGAAGGCAGCTGCTCATATGCAACGGCCTGCCTCCATGCTCATAAATTTCAAAGCGCCGTCACACTAGTGGTTTAATAAGAGATCTGTGTAAAATTATACCTCTTTCCCTCGAAGCAAGCTGCGCACTGAACAGTAAGCATGGACAGTACGAAAAAACGACATGACATGCGGAAATCGGAAATATGTATAGCTGCGCGAAGCTCCTGTGGATAAGCGGCAAGCAAAGCATGCTTTCAAACTTTAAGAGCAGTAATATGAGCAGGGCAGAGGTGCCGAGAGCCGGCCAAGGCTGGCGCGAGGTCATCACGGATACCAAGAAGCTCAATCGGCTGCGATGCACTAACTATAGGTAACTTTATTATACAGCAATAATTCCACGTAATTCCAAAGATGCGCAAATATTGGGCGCGGTAACCACAGCGGAAAGGGAACCGACATTTGGGGGCCTGGGGCCGTGATGACCACCTTAACATGCCTCAACCATCCTGTAGCCGAAACGAGCTTCACGGCATTTCTGCCTCCCTAGCAGGCTAAATTAGCTTATGCGGTGGAATCCTCGCCTGCAGGCTAGCTTGGCTTAGGGTTGGGGGACCAATTGCAATTGGTCCGGCTTGCTTACATTAGCATACCCACCAGGTTTTTTAACTTACGAAGGGCCCCTTGCTCTTGGCTTCACCTGGCATACGTGTAACGCTTATCTAGCTTATGCAGGCCACCTGCCTTTGGTAAGCTGGACCGCCAGACAAGTAGGTATATGCAGCCCACCATGCATGTTCGTGTAAGCATATTACTCGACCCTAGGGTGATATCTGCTGGACAGGTCCCGCATGAACCCTCTTGCATGCAACGGGCAGTATGACCTACCTGCTGACATGGACTACTTTGTTAATCAAGCACGCTATCAAGGCCTTTGCTGTATGTAGAAGCTTTGGACCCATGAAGGCCAAGTGACCTGCATCAATCTAAATTTATCTTGTGCGTCAACGGTTTGTCGCTCTTTGAAAAACATCATACCCCAATCCGTCCTAACAGCCATTCAAAGCCCCCGACCGCACACTCCACTTACCATCTGCATGTACAAGAAACTCAGTTGCAGTGAAGAGCAGGTCGACATATGAGGACACCTCCACTGCTTGTCGAAGTTGCACACGCAGTTTTTCTACATTGGAAGCACCGCTATCCAAAGCGGACACTATGAATGGCAGCTGGAGGTGGCTGGTTTCGAGGCTCGCTGAGCAACACATGCATGTAGAGCAGCTTACGTTAAGGCAAACTAGACTGCATGCTGCATGACCTGATGCAGCTTTAATAATTAGCTGTTAGCAACACCTTTCCAGGAAGAAACGTACCCGCAGGTGCACCATTAGCTTTTTGCCCTCCAGTGGTGGGCTCACCCGCTGAGAGGCAGGCCAGCAGCGACAGCAGGAAGCAGCACCACTTAAGGACAAGATCTGCCATTAATAGAGACACTGATGGCCTTGATTCTTAGAGGCTGAACCATGTATGATTCTTTTGGATGGGCGGTAGGGTAGGGTAGGGTCTAAAGATATAGTTAGCAGTCATAACCTGGTGGAATGACTGCTAATCAAGGTAAACAACCGGAACTTATAATGCATCATGTTATGTGCAGAAGGAACGCCTTGATGTCTACGTTTAACGTTCTGCTCCGTATTTTTCCATGTATATTCCACGTTCGACTTCAAAATGAGGCACCATACATACTTTGAACATATGGATACATTATAATAAACATATATAAAAACTAAGTTGGTTCAGGCAATAAACCTCCGCGAAGGTGAAGATAACCACATCCGCCTGCAGGCAGCAGGGAAGTTGTGTAACACGGCGGAGGCCGTGTCGCCTCGCGTGGACCCGCATAATCCCCAAGCAAAAATACATCGCATTGTGTAAGGGATCCTGTTTTTACCTTTTCGTTGTGTGCACTAGATGAACGGGCTACGAGCACAGTCACGTTAGAAACCAAATTATGGAATCGAGCTTTGTCATTATCATGCATGCCAATATACAAAGAAGCCGCTAGTCAACGCGATAAACTAAAATTAAACGTATGACGTTTACATGTCAATCGTCAAAAAGACTCGATAACTTGCAAGTTGATATATGGTGACAGAAAACATTAATAACTTGCACACGCTGTCCAACAGAACCGGCACGAAACGTTTTAACCTGTGTCTATCATATACGGTGTGGCTCATGCGCTTTCAACCTGTTTGAACGTAGCCCTTGATCCAAGTAGCAGCAGATATTGACCGATTGGTGTGTAGCACGAATGAATTTAAGAAATGAAGCGTAAATATGTTTTGGAAGGAAACGTGGGACGCAAGCGGCACGAAGACTATGCATGAAGGGTACCCACGTCTGACACCGTGTGGGCGTGGCTGTGCGGAAGCAAGCGGCCAAATGAAAAGCGCGGTGGACGTTCTGTATTACAAACAACGGACAGGAACTGGTGCAGCAATGCTGAATGCTCTCTCTTTGGCCAGTAGATTTGTCCACCAGTCGAGACGTCAGGGAAATGTTGGATCACCTATAGGCGGAACCCTGTGTCACCTTTAAATAATCAAAAATTTTACTGACGGGCTTCACTGGCTTTACTGACGGACATATTTCGGGACAGTAGCAGGCCTCGTAACCTACTGAGGTTCTCGTATAAATCCTGGTGCCGTTGCGTAATTCGTGTTCAGCAAAGCAACTTGAGCACGATTTGTTACATTTCATTATTAATTGTTAATAATTGCTACATAATTAACTATTAATTTTGTTTAGCTGTCTAGGTGACTTGCGTTGTCTGGTCTAGGTGAGAGTCTTGTCTGCCCTCATGGTATCAGGTGCAGTGCACAGCCGCTAGCCCGCTGCAGCCAGCTGGCTCTACACTTTGTAAGTCTGGAGCCCACTGTAACAACCACACATACACTTCAATAGATAACTAATACAGCTCTCAGCAGGAGCCTTAAGGAGGCATAAACAGACGAGTCCTGCAGATCTTTTAAAAGATCTGTGTGCACACCCACCCACCCCGCAATCTTACATGTACATTCCTGAGGGCCGATTATGGAGGCGTCGCGCTGTATGTACGGGAGTCACTCACGAGGGGTATTACGGTAGTGTGCAAGGACAACCAGCTGCCAGGGTGCGAGGTCATTTGGGCACGCGTTAGCCTTTCCACAGGTAACAGTCTCCTGATGGGAGCCTGCTACCTCGCACCAGAGACGTCCAGGGTCTACCCGGATGGTGGAGGCACCGTATCACAGCGCACTGCAGCAACAGAAGCCGTTTTTACCAGGATCCAACAGTCACTAACGGAACTCAGGCTTGGCGATGAGGACGTACTGATAGCTGGGGACCTTAACGCACGTCTGTCTGGAGCACAGCATGAGCGGAACCGTGCTACCCCGATGGACCTACCTGCTTACGTGAACGACATCCCGGATTTAGAGCAGTCGCAGGCCGTATGCGAGGTCATGGGTTTTGAAGGACTGAGGGACTACCAAAATTATGATGGACTCGGAAATCGAAAGTGCCAGGACCAAGTTTGCAATTTCTTTGATGCCCAGCTTGGGGCGCTCTGCAGATCCGAGGGACTGCTCGTGATGAACAGCCGGATGAGAGGGGACCCAGAAGGCCGCCTAACTTTCCCTAAGGGGGAGGCAGGCGGTAGTATGATCATGATCGATTTATTCATAGCGACTCCGCGTGTGCTTCAGCAGTACGCCACCTTTCTGAGGGTAGGAAACCTGATCGAGTTGGATGGATGGGAGCCCACCGACCACTGTCCTTTGATGCTTGTTCTTAATGTTACAGTGGATGACGAAAGCAGCTGTAGGGACGGTAAAGGCCGAAAAGCCCGGGTGGAGTTTGATATTGCATGATACCAGGATTACGCGGAATATTTTGAGGGGGGGTCCCCTATTATGAATGCCTTAAGCCAAGTGGCCGAGGACCTGCAGAGGGGAGTTTGCAACACCACACAAGCTGTCGAACGCATTGGAGGTGCCCTGTACAAAGTCCTGGTGAGGGCCTTCGATACCCACCGACCTACCGGCATGACGGCAGGTGGGAATACGGTTTAGTGGAACCGGGAATGGGAGGCTTTCCGCCATGCGTGGACGGATTATAACCGGGCAAAAAGACACACAAAGGCGGCATATGAGGAGGACAGGATGAGAGATTTTGTGGCCAAATGTCGGCAAGACCAACGAGCTTTGTGGCGGGCTTTAGGAGGGAAGTTGAGGGAGTGATGTGTGATAGACGATATTGAGGTCTTCAGGGAACACTTTGCTGGGCTCTTAAATGCAGGTGTAGGGGAGACAGGGCCTGATGGTGCGAACCGGCTTTTGAACTTCATTAACTTTGGGCAGTTCCTAGAGGGGCAGGAATGGCGGTCATCCCACTCGGTTTTGGGCAGGACTGCGAAGGCAGCAGAAATCCTAGACCCCCCCCTCACGCTGGAGGAAGTCGCACGTGCTGTTGACCGGCTGCCTAACAGTAAGGCACCAGGTTTGGAAGTAGCGCCGTCGGAATGTTACCGCTATGCGCGTTTGCCCCGAGAGGAAGAAGGCTCCACGTCGGGTAATGGTAGGGGCAGGCGACGGGGGGAAGTGAATCAGCTTGTTCCGGTACTGCACGTGCTTCTGGAACATATCAGGGCGACTGGGGACTTCCCACGGCAGTTTACAACTACCGTCCTCACCCCTATTTACAAGAAGGGGGACCCCAGCATGCCGAGTAACTACCGGGGCATAGCAGTAGGGGGCGCCTTGGCGAAATGTTACGCGCTGGTCCTCCTGGATAGGCTCGCTCGCACAGGGGAGACGCTCTCACTTAGGCATCGAGGCCAAGCGGGTTTCAGAAGAGGTTTCGGTACTATACATCATCTCTTTGCCAAGCAGTACCTTACTACTAGGCACAGCCAACCGGGACAGCGGCTGTTAATCATCGTGCAAATTGACTTTGGGAAGGCGTTTGACAAGGTGCCGCGGGAGATAATGTGGCTTCGCTTGCAAGAGAGAGGGGTTGAAGGGTCCATGCTGCGGTCGCTGATGCGGGCGTATGATAAGGTTACGATGGTCATCAAGATGAATGGCAAGGCTGGAGGTGAATTTGAGTCAAAACAGGGTGTGAAACAAGGCTGTCCACTATCAACTGAGCTGTTTGGGCTCTATATTGAAACTCTCATGGACGTCATCGATATGCACGACGGTATTAATACCGGGGCACGGCCAGAGGATGCACCGGAGGTTGGAAATGAGCGAGTGTCCATCCTCCTCTATGCCGACGACGTTAGCCTTCTGGCAACAACACCGGGACGCATGGGGGAGTTGCTCAACATTGTGGACATGTTCTGTGATGATTTTAGGATGCGCCCAAATGTGTCAAAATGTGAACGCCTCGTTTTTGCAAGCGACAGCGATACTAGAAGTGCTGTCCAAGCATCGTGTGATGAGCTCAGGCTGGCTGGAGAGGCCATACCGGCCAAGGATAGTGCACGATATCTGGGGTTAGTGTATGGGCTGGAACGGCAGTTCTGGGCCTGCCGTCAGCAGTTGTATGACACAGCTAGAGCAGCTATGTTTGCGTTGAGTGCAAAATTAGATAAGCTAAAGTTGTTCGCCCCAGATGTGAGGATGAGGTGTTTTGATACGCAGGTACGAGCAATACTGTTGTATGGTTGTCAAGCGTGGGGGCCGTTTATGCTAGCTGAGGTCTCGGACAGGCTCAGGAAGCGGAGTGATGCAAATAACCTTGCAGAGGGGCCCTTCGAGGCATGCCTAAAGGACAGGGCAGTGCAGCTTCAGATATCTTTCATGCGGCAAATTGTAGGAGCTGCCAGACCAACACACCGCCTCCTGTTCGCAGAGCTATCGCAGCTACCCCTACACTACCACGTTCTCAAGCAGGTTGTGAGGTTTTGGAACCATGTCCGTTTACAGCGTGGGTCTGTGGCATACCAAGTTTTGCGACAGGAGGTCGCAGAATCCCTCTCCAACCCCGAAGGGGCCGGATGGGGGACACTACTCCTCCGTTTTCTATGTTTTTTGGGGCACGATGTATGGAAAGAGGCCCCGCAAGGGCTACACGAGGTAGATGAACGAGTGGAGTGGCTGATGAACAGGCCAATGCCAGAAGGTGTGATTTTGGAGTTCAAGGACCGATTAATGAGTGGTTGGAAGCATACGCGTTTAGATGTCCAGCCTGACGTGTATCCGTCAGATGGCAAGCAACCAGGAATCCACATGGCGAAGTATAAGCATTGGATGGGGCTGGCGGCCGAGCAAGCGGGCAGGAAGGAGGTGCTCCTGCACATCACAATGTTTATCCCACGTTCGGCGAATCGCAAGCTTATGCAGTTTAGGCTTTGCTGTTGGGCACTGGCAGCTAACAGAGTGTGTAAGGGACGGTGTTATATACCTAGGTTTGAGCGAGTATGCCCTTGCTGCGGCACTGATAGCCACATCGAGGATGAGAAACACATTTTGCTGGACTGTCCGGTTTACGACGAAACCAGATCTGATATGGGCTTTCCACGCTTCGAACATATGAAGGACGCTATGAAGTGGGAACCTGAACGCCTGGCAAGGATGCTGGAACGTATATGGTCTCACCGCAACTCTATCATTCCCTTTGGTCGTTAGTATACTTCATCACTTGTCTCGTTGGAAGTGCGAGGTAGGATGGTGCTTATAGGCGATTTGGCAGCCCTTGAGCCCGGGGGGCGCCCTCGGCTCGTACTAGGGTGGTTTGCAGGTACGGGGAACGCACCCACAACCATGTAACATGTACATTCCAAGTTGGTGACCGTGTCTGCCTCTTCACCACGAACCTCACCTTACCCGACTAACCCTCTGCCAAGCTCTGTCCCCACTACATCGGTCCCTTTACCATCGGCGCAGTCATCTCCCCTGTCGCCTATTGCTTCCAACTACCTCCACCCTCGGCCGTATCCACCCAGTATTCAGCATCGCCTGCATCCTTCCCTGGATTGATAATGACCCTGCGCTCTTTCCCGAGGTATCTCTCAGCCAGCGGCCGATGCCGGGCCTTGCAGACCGCGCAAGTTATTACCCAATGCTTCCTTAAGTCGACAATTTGAGCCAGTTCCTTTCAGTTCGCATGTATATTTTTATGCAGTAATTACACTATACTTTGCTGTTGCTGGTTTTGGATGCTTGACGACGCGCACTCGAGGACGAGCTGCCGTCCATCGGGAATCCGGCACGGGGAAATTTGGTGGGATCCTGATGTTCCTCTGTTAAGTATATCCGTTATGTGTTCATGCTGCTGCACCTGCTGCTGGGCTACGATAAGTTGGATTTGCCCCTTCCCGCTCTTCAGTCATCACTATCATGCACGAATACTTCCACTCGCTTTCTAATAGCATTCCTAGTCTTTACCTAGTTACTAATCAATGTTGAAAGAATTATACGAATCGACTTTCTAGGAAAATCTATTGATTGCGACTTTGCGATGGACGTACGGACAGTAGTCGTCCAGGGTACGCTGAAACCAGGACTTGCCTCTGGCGTGCTTGGCATGTTAGTTGTTGCTCCATAGGTAAATGCCATTTTCTGTTACAGATAATGATACACAGGAAGGCTCGAAGAAGACGGGCCTAATCACGCGCTGAACAACAAAAACAAGATAAGCTAACCAGCCAAACGCGCGTATAACAGGGTGTCTCCACGTGGACGTTTGTTAGCGACCCTTTTTAAAATTCTCACCCTGGACGTCAGGTTTGCACGTTCTGTTTCGCAATATAACATATTCTATATAAATAAATGATAGAAATGCAAAAGGTTTGACGGAAGGCGGAGGGATGGCGAAGAACCGGGGGCCCATGTGGAGACAAGGACCCTGTAAATGACGGCCCTGAGGACACGAGCCGTTGCGAGACAGTTAGACTAACAGTCACGCATTGGGCCTTACGCGCAACTAACCCAGCTTACTTAACGCAAGCTCGCATTATTGATAGCAGTTTATATTATTCTTCGGGTTTCATTCGTATGCGCCTGCTGGGATGGTTATAAGCTTCACGAGCTCGCATCGTACGGTCCCAGTGGACACAAATGAATCAATTTAAGCGCCAAATTGCTTGTGCGTTGTTCGTCTTGCTTGCAATACGCCAGCTGTGTTCCTCGATAAGCTGCTTGTTTTGCCAGCAGAAACCGGTATCTGTTGACACAAACAACGGATTATTGTGAAGTCCTTGACGATTATACGACCTTGGTATTGACGTCAGTATTTTTGTGTGTAATAGATAGGGACGGTCCTTGCTGAGCTGGGGCCAATTTGCCTCTTCTGGACACTCGAATGCCTTTCCTGCCCACCTCCAGTCGGGCTCGATCCGCGGGTACGTCGATGTAGATTGGCCGGCGGGGAACGACATGTTCCACACGCTTTGTTCTATTACAAGAAAATGAGAGGATGCAGATGGATCTGCCCAGCAGCGATGCAGCAGTGACTATATGTACGTGTGTTCAAGATGTTTGTTTGTGATGGCACCTATTAGCGTGGCTGGGCTTGGTATGCATGGCAATTCAGCACCTTTGTGTATGTCTGCTGATGGCGAGACTTTGGGGGTGGTTGACGACACGCCTCACCGTTTCTGCGCGTATTCCCTGATCGGTCTGATGTATGAAGTAATTAATGCTCCTCAATCCTGTTGCTCCCGCCTAGTGAACAACGTGCATGCAGCCGCTGATGCACATTTGCATGAGGTAAAGGGGCTGCGAAGTGAATCGAGGAATGTTGATACTGCATGCCTTCTTGCAGCCTGAACCTTAAAGGCTTCAATTATGGTAGTGTCAGTCAGTCAGGGGCACTTCTGCGCTTGCTTCTTTGCATTGAAGCAATGCCCTCAAACAGCCAGTCGCCCACATCCCAGCTTTGCACTTAGCATATGCAAAGAATTCCGTTAAGAACTATTAAACCACATGCTACGCGTAAGGTCGGCTTGCCCAAAAGAGGAATTGTGTTAGTCTGTAGTGGGTGCGTTTGAGGGTGCCGCAGTCTATGTTGTGATGAGATTTTGATAAATGGTACTCGCACGGTGAGTCGAATGAGGTGCGATTACCATAGTGACAGGAAATGTTCGTCTTTTTATTGTTCGAGACACCCGAAAATATTGGTGAAACTTTTGAATTCGTAAGAAGCCAACGCAACCGAAGCAACGGTGCCTGCAATGTTCGTAAATGGGTCCGACTCAGAACGCCGATTGACGCAAAAGCTGGCCAAAGTCGGGCTTCAAGCACATCGGTTGACAATGCAGGAGTGGCAAAACCAGCTCTATCCATAGCTGGGGCGCCGTGTTGTATTCCGCTTCTTAAATCTGGTCCCAAACTGATACATTTTTCTGTCTAATTTTTCCTTTCTCGCTTGGCGCGGTTGCTGGACAAATTCGCTGGAACTAACTGAATTCCAACTGCCTATTTTGCCGTTTTTCTGTCAGATCTTTTATGGCTCTGACCTCTGGGTCAGACGGCGAGCGGGATGCTGCCATGGATGCCTACAAGTAAACGCCACCTCAGGCGGAAGTCCATACTTGCAGAAGTATGGGCGGGGGTTGTAGCACAGGCTACGACTGGGACGCTGGTCCCTGGCTCGCAGAGCCCCGTCATCGATTGGAAGCATGGATCAACGGTACGCCATTCCGGACTGGACCGCGCCTTTTCGGAACTGGCTGTACGATTCATGGGATGGCCGCACCCTCCGTTATTTAAGCGGGCGAAACTCTTCCAATTGGTGTCTTCCGACGCCACCATCCAGTTGTGGTTTAGTAAGATATAACAAGTCTGGTATCGAGACGGTTCCTCCCGGGGCCTCTCGCATTTCTGAAAATTTCAAGATCCCCCTTTTGCCATCAAGATCCCCACTTCTACCGGCGCATGGATGGAGGTCGATGACATCACCGGACCTTTGGCTACAATCGTCGACGCTCTTGGCGATGCTGTCCGCGAAGTCGCTGCGTCCGGTCTGTAAACTACTTTAGCAAATCTGTTTGCTGACTTTTTCTAGGATTTTGTGTTACTAGCAGTAAAGTTGCTGCAGGCTCCGAACCGCCGGTTCCTTCGGTGGTCCCTGCCCTTTGCCGGAGGCTCTGTCAAGAGCTTCGTAGCACCCGTTCGGTGCTAGAACAGACTTCCAGAAAAATTGACAGTTCTCTTTACTTGGGTACGCGGTCTGCCTGATCTGGGTCAGGATAGTTGGAAATGGAGCAGTCTAGGCGAAGTCGTTGGGGATTGCCCTCCGCTATCGATATGACCAATGGAACTGTCCCGCCGCCGCCTATTGCCCTAAATAACAGTAACCAATTGATAAATATGAATAATCCCTCATCCGATGTTCCGATTCCTGCAGTGGAACACATCACGGGTCGCACCACCCGGACGACCGCCGGCGATGGACCGCCGCCGCCGGCGTCGCTACTGAGCGCGGCTTGCCCGCTGGGGTTAGTGATGAGATGATCAGAATTAATATTCCGGTACCTAGGCTTAGTATTCCTGCAGATATTAAGCTTAGTGAATTATCGCGGGAAGTTGCGCCACGAGTCCGCGCCTTCATCCGCAATGTCCGGAAGTATTTTGATTTCGTGCGGGGCGGAAATCATGACAGTATCACTTGCTTATTTTTAGCTAACGCTCTTGGAGACGCTATTAATTCGTTTTGCCCCGCAGATTCAAACGCGCGAACTAGAAGCGCTAGAAAAGCTTGCTGCAGGGCAGCATCAGATGCGGGCAAACGAAACGGTAGCCGCGTACCATAGTCGTTTCGAGGCACTTATAGCACCAATTCCTGACTTAAGGGAGGTTGATCGGATTTTCTGGTTTATCCGCGGCCTTTCCGCTGAGTTTTCAGGAGAATGTGCGACCGACCGTGACGGTAAGCCTTTTCAGAAATATGCAAAACTTGTGCAGCACACGCTTGGTGTCACTCTGGGAACCTGGAGCCTTCATTCTATATGCGATTCACACTCATTTCATACCTTCATGAAGACCCTTCATACCTTCATGAAGGACCCTTCATTCAACACCAAATCGAGGGCACCGGATCAATTTAGAATGAGGACCACTTCATTACATAATGAAGGTAGCTCAGAATGAACGTCCCTTACGCTTTGAATACCCCTTCTGTCCAAAATGAAGGTGGTCTCCATAAAACGAGCCCATGTCCATCACGTGATATGAAGGGCCCTTTCAGTCCAAAAAGAAGCCGTCTCCATAAAATGAAACATGTACATCACGTGATATGAAGGCCCCTTTCAGTCCAAAAAGAAGCCGTCTCCATAAAATGAAACATATACATCACGTGATATGAAGGCCCCTTTCAGACCCAAATTAAGCTTTTTCATAATGTCCATCGCGCCATATGGACGCGCCTCCAATCCTAACTAGGAAGGCGTGTTCTTATCACATGATGAACAGTGTCTTAATACGGATTTGCTTATAAGCCAAGCCGTCTCAAGACCCTGTCCACCATGTGATACGAACGTGCCTTCAGCCCTAAGAAAAGGCACCTCCACAAAAGAAGACAATGCAGCTGTCCATCACATTGCATGTGCATCCACCCCAAAATAAACGTGCATCCATTACCACCGTCGTTTCTTGCCCCCCTTCCCCTTCGCCTTTGTTTCCATGATCCGCTTCAGTCAAGACGACATCAGGTCCAGAACGGCTGCGCTTTGAGGTGGCCTTTGCTGTCATCATGGCTGTTGCAATCTCCACCGCCCACATCTGTCGCCCACTGCTTCACCATGTCCAAGGTGGTTGACTGCAACAGCAGCGGGACATGTGTCAGTCAGTTAGTTATAGACATATAGGCTTAGTGGAGTAAAAATGGACAGGTTGCTATACTGAAGCACACAATTAACACGATGTCGCAAAACCATGCATTCTTGGTGAGCACCCAACCAGCCTATTTGTAACCCTGACATGAAACCAACACAAATTTTGACAGGAACTCACTTTCTGATTTGCTGCTAGGTCATCTGGTCCAGCGCTCGACATCCATTGGTCATGGGGTCCGGCTGCTGCTTGAAACAGCTTCAAGACACTGCTCTGCCTCCTTGACACTCAAGAGCTAAAATACATCTGCATTGAAAACAAATAGAGGGGCAAAGAACAATAAAAGATTACGTTAGTTATCATGCAGCAGCATCGGACCGCAACCCTTGACGGCGGTAAATAGCTAGCATACATGTCAGAATAACAGATAGAAGCAGGTAACAAAGTTCTGTGATGACGAGGCCCGTCAACTTGCTAAACTTAGTTCTCAAACCCAAACCCGCATGCTTCTGCGGGCTTCCACCGCTGTGCAGGCAGTGTTTTTTTTTAAGTAATATATTCCTTTTAAGGAATAAAGAGGCCATTTTGGCCTTTGGAAATAAGGAACAAATTGAGGCCGATCCGTACATTTTCATTCCTCCAGCCAAAAACGTCCATTGCTGCCAGATTGCTCCGTAGTGTGCAGAACTTAGTATTATCGATCATAGAATAGATATGAGGGGCCGTAAGAAGGTCAAGCATGATGAACCGGTAGAGTCCTAGTGTGCTGTGGTTTGCAGTGGCGGGTGACGGCCTTTGATTTGCTATGCGGTTGCTTGCTTTGGGCCTTTGCTTGGTCGGATTTACTTTTTGTTCACAAACAGTGCCAGAACTATCTATGCATGTGCATGAAGAGCGCGCACATGAACGAAAACGCGCCAACGCAGTGCGTGCCTCTTGGTCTATGAGG
>NW_003307573.1:6794-29820 GCF_000143455.1 Volvox carteri f. nagariensis | reverse complement strand
CCCAGCGCCCACTCTTAAGGAATACATTACGGCGACGCTAGCAACTTTGTTACTTAGGTCGGAATAAATTGAGACCCCCCCTAAATGAAAAAAAAATAACTGTGTGCAGGATCCCGTGCCTATCATCACTGACGATGGGGACCTCCCGGCACTGGAGGTCAGGCCCCAGGCTGCTACTGTTGCCGCTGGGCGGAATACAGCTCGCCAGGCCTCCGGTGCTGGTGAGTCAAACCGTGGGTGCAGGGGTCGGGGTGGCAAGCATAGGGACAAGGGTCGGCCCAGGGCCGCTGCCGCGGGAACAGGGACGACGGTGCTAGGCAAGCATGGCTGGGATTCGAATCCGGCCGAGTGGATGACAAAGTTTTACTGCACTCAGGCGGAGTACGAGTACCGCCAGAGTACGAGTAGCCGTTGCCTCCGCTGTGGGGAGGACAAGCACCTAGTAGCGGAGTGCCCGTTGCTTCCAGAGAAGAGAGGTAGGAACGGGGAAAAATAGGGGGTTGCCCAGGACAGTGTCAGGGAAGCACTCCCTGGGTTACAAAACCAAACGGTACCCGTTATCTGCCCGGTTGGACGTGCTGTCCGTGCTGTTTTACCGGCCGTATTGAAGCAAGTTGAGAAGGCCGTTGGATGGCGTTTTTCATTTGACGCTTGTACTGCTCGTCCTGGTTTTGACGAGCACTGTAATCTTTTTGCTATTCCACGGCGTCTAACCTCTAGTAACTTGGGTGGGCATACCGTTTGGATTTCCCCTTCCTCTTTCAAAGAACTTCAGTTTCAGCTTGCGCATTATCGTATTTGCAAATGTCAACGACCGGACACCGCGGCCTGTCTCCTGTTACCAGCACATGTATCCCCGAGGGCTGCCTCCTTGCTGATAGGGATGCGTCGGGTTCTTCAGTTTCATGCTGGTAGCAAGCTTTTCAACGGTGTAGACATGACGGGTCAACTTGTTTCCTTTCCAGGTCTGCCGTATACTGCTGACGTTTGGTACAATCCCCCTCTTGTCCTGGGGCACCTTGACACGGAGCCCCATGTTTCAGTCCTGTGTGCAAAAGTTGCTGCATCAACAGGGCCCAGAGTCCCGTTAATTGGCATTCGTGTCGCTGGACATTCTTTAACTGCCATGGCCGACTCTGGTGCCAGCGACAACTTCATTTCTGCATCCATCGTTGAGCAACTCGGACTGAAACCTCAACCAGCATCGTGGTCATCTGTCACCCTTGCTGACGGGGGTAAGCAGGTCATTTTGGGTCAAGTTTCCCTTTGTATATCCTTGGGCCCTTTGCGCCTAAATGTCTGTCTGTATGTGCTGCCTAAGTTTACTGATGCAGCCACGTTTATCTTAGGGTCCGCTACCCTTGATCAGTATGGGGCTCACCTGAATTATGAGACCCACACCTTGCAGTTGCGGAAGGGAACCTTGTGTTATAAGGCACCTTTCACCACTGCGGAACAGATGGGAGAAGGGATTACTAGTGCTGCACACTCCAAACCCTGTGTGAATTTTGCTGCTGCCGCTATCTGTAAGCGAATTGAGCCTGAACCCGTTGGGCGCAAAGCAGCTATCCATATGATTCACAAGGGGGCGCATGGATTGCTAGTACGGCCTAAATTGCAACTGAATACAGCCGTTACCCAGATCACTGAAAATGACCCTGCGGTTGAAGCCCTTCTTAACAAATACTCAGATATCTTCCGTGAGGTCCCTGGACTTCCCCCGATGAGACCGGTAGATCATACCATACCTTTGGCTCCTGGTGTGCAGCCTGTTTCGCACCCCATGTATCGCCTCAGCCCCCTGGAGCTGGATGAGGTGACACGCCAGGTAGCCGACCTACTGAGGAAAGGTATGATTCGACCCAGCACATCCCCGTATTCTACTCCCATTTTATTTGTGGGTAAAAAGGACGGGACTCTGCGTATGTGCATAGACTATAGGGGTCTAAATGCGACCACCGTTAAAAATCGCTATCCTATCCCACGGGTCGATGATCTACTGGATAGACTGCGTGGCTCGGCTTTCTTTAGCTCTATTGACCTACAGCAGGGGTACAATCAAATCCGTATTGCTGAATCAGATATTCCGAAAACTGCATTTCGTACACCCTCTGGTCATTACGAGTATACTGTGCTGAGCTTCGGCTTGAGCTGGTTAGCTTATTAAGCTGGTTAGCTTATGTAGTAGCTGGTACACAGTACGGCTCTACAAATACGCGCAAAGTGCGACCACCAGCATCTCGAGAGGCCTTTTCAGCGGCCAGCTACTACATTTGGTATCGAGACCTTGTGAAAATTCACGATCCTGAAGTCGTCGGTTCATGTAGTAAGCTACATTTCCCTTAGAATATTTCAATGATTACTGTTAACAATAACTGTTAATTCGTTAACGATTCGCGAATCGTTAACGAATCGATCGTTATCGAGTCGATCGACTCGAGTTTCGTACATGTTCGAGTTTCGTCACATGTCTTGAACATGGCGGTTGTTCGTAGCGAACCTAACGGGCTGGGGCCCCGGGCCCCACCGATATTATCCTAGTATGGCAGGACCGTGGTAGGGAATCTCCAGCAGGTAGGCCGAGATATAAGCTACCCAGGCGGGGTGCTCTGGCCAGACACTGAAGTATCACGACTACTAGGTGTTCGGAGTTCAAGACTCCGCTGCCGCCGTCTAGATTGTTTTCTTACGCGTCTATGTACGCTAGTGCTTGCCGCTGGGTTGGTCTTCTTCCTGCCTCGGTGAGGACTGTCAACCCTACACTTCTGCATAGCCAGTCGACCCGTCAGGTGAGCGACTGCTACAGTTCATCTCCCACCAATCATGCTTGGTGAAATATCAGGTTAGGTGACTCAGTGAGCGATTATCGCGAAAAAAATGTAGCTGAACCGACTGGACTGTCTCTGTGCCTGAAGAACCTTAAGATGGCTAGGCGCATGTAAATGCGACACATGATGTGACGTGGACTGGGTACCCACTGCCCGAGGGTAGGTGAAGGTAGGCCCAGGCTGGTGGTATACATGGCCGCAAGGGCCCGAGACGGACCCCTTCAAAGGGGGGGAATGTAGTAGATGGTACACAGTACGGCTCTACAAATACACATGAAGTGTGACCACCAGCATCTTGAGAGGCCTTTTCAGCGGCCAGCTACTACAGCTTATCTTGTTTTTGTTGTTCAGCACGCGCTGATCAACAAAACAGGTCCCACACCTTCAGCATGCTTTCTGTTAGTCCACCGCTGTGCCTTCAGCTTGTCAGTGAGACCCATCGGGTAGGGTGCAGTGGAGAACATAAAACACTAGCACCATAGAGTTAGCCCACCTAATTGAAGCACATTTCATAGTGCTAGTGGTGGTGCATGTCCCGGTATCGCTAGGCATGACTCCACTCGTGAAGGCAACTCACAGCTATACTACATAACTAACTGGAATGTCACAGACTGACATTTCCTCGAGGGCTTCTGCGATGCAGTCTATGCCCCATGCTTTCTCTGGAGCGGGTCAGCATCTGCCGCCCACCCTGGACCCAACATGCCTGCTCCTGCAGCTACAACAGCAAATGTCCTCTTGATGACACATTTTATCAAGCTCATCCCCGAGGTTTGGACACGATGCTGAAGGTTTGCTCTTCAGCAGATCAGAAAAATGACGTGTGCCCACACCGGTGGTGGCTATGTGTGCGCTTAGTCCCATCCCTTCCGTGTGGTGATGGGCTCTACCACCCCAGGTGTGGATTTTCTGGGGCAGCATGAATAGTCCACCATGTCCAACATCTCCGTGCCCCTGCATGCTAGGGCCTCGACACGGCTGGCCGCTTGGAAGGCAATTGAAGCAGATGCACACACATTGCACATCTTGAAGCATGGTGTCTGTAGTAGCTGGCCGCTGAAAAGGCCTCTCGAGATGCTGGTGGTCGCGCTACGCACGTATTTGTAGAGCCGTACTGTGTACCAGCTACTACATTCCTTTGAAGGGATCCGTCTCGGGCCCTTTCGGCCTCGTTTACCACCAGCCTGGGCCTACCTTCTCCTACCCTCGGGCAGTGGGTGCCCAGTCCACGTCACGTCATGTGCCAACTTTACATGCGCATAGCCATCTTCAGGTTCTTCAGGCACAGAGACAGTCCAGTCGGTTCAGCTACATTTTAATTTCGGGATAATCGCTCACTGAGTCATCTAACCCGATATTCCACCAAGCGTGATTGATGGGGTTTGAAACGACGACTTCAGGATCGTGAATTTTCACGAGGTCTCGATACCAAATGTAGTAGCTGGCCGCTGAAAAGGCCTCTCGAGATGCTGGTGGTTGCACTACGCGTGTATTTGTAGAGCCGTACTGTGTACCAGCTACTACAGTGTCCCAGTGGAGTTTCAAGGTAACCGCCCGCTGCCTGCTTTTGACCTGCCAAGTGTTTCTGTAAGAGGGATCAGCTCCCCTGGCATCTCCCAACTGAGTACTCTTTGCCTGGTGTCACATTGGTGCGAATTGCTAGGAGGTGGGAACTCCCGGGATCGGATCCGGATGTGAACATATCGCACACCAGGCAAGATGCAGCATACTCTTCCCTAAAGGTGGATGCCCGGGTGGGCGAGAAGTCTACCAGCTGAGTAAAAACAAAGTCCTCCATCTCGGACGGGGACTGACGAAGTTCGGCCACAGACGAACAGAGCCGCTGGTGGTTGGAGAAGTAGGAGCCTCACCGGGTGGCTCTCGGGGCCATCTCGTGGGTAGACCCCTCCCATGCGGTTGATCATGTGGTGAACACTTTTTGTGTCCTGAAACCGGACAGTGGTTCTTGGTGTTTGGTCGTCAACCTGAAGAGAATGAACGTAGCGCAGAAAGCTTATAAGTGCCAGTATGAACCCCTCCGCACCCTGCAGTATATGCACCTTGAGGGCTCTTGGATGGTGAAGGTGGATTTGGCAGATGCCTTTTACCACATCCCTATTCGCCCAGCGGATCGGCGTTTCTTCACTTTTCATTTTTGTGGTGTTCTGTATGAAATGAACGCCCTGCCTATGGGATGGCTAAATAGCCCGTATTGGTTTACCAAAATCATGCACAATGTGGTGCATTTTTGGCAGGATCCTTTGGCTGCATCGGGTAAAGGTCACAAGCATCTCTCACCCCCATTCCCACCCCACCAGTTTATCCCTGTTTCCCGGACAGGGTGTCCTTCTCGTCCGGGTGCGTGAGTGCTGCCGTATTTGGATGACTTCCTCTTCGTGTTTATTTCTGAGGGGTCTTGGTGCGTGCTGGGTGCATGAGAGTATCGAGTTCTTGGGGTTGTCGTGTCACCCAACCAAGTGCCAGTGGGAGCCGTCGCGGTCAGTGTACCACTTACACATTATGATCAATATGGCAGCTAGTGTGTTTGAAGTGCCTAAGCAGAAGCTCACCAAAATGCGGCGGCTGGCGATCGGGTTGCGGATCATGGTGAAGAAAAATCGGCGTCTTGTCCAGAAACGTGAGCTGGCTAAGTTTTGTGGTTTTGTGCAGAGTGTCGAATTGGCCCTTACCCCAGCTCCTTTATTTCCCGCAATTTTCATGACGACATTAAGCAACCAGTTGGCTGGTCTGGTCGAGTTTGCTTGTCCCGTGGGTTGTTACTTGACTTAGATTGGTGGTGGACGTCCCTACCTACCACTGCTCGGCGGCTATTCACCAGGGGTCCTGCTGCAGTTGAGCTTTCAGTGGATGCATCACGCCATTCATGGGGCGCGGTCCTGCATGGTCGTGTGGCGTGTGGTTACTGGTCGGCACCAGAGCTCTACGAGCACATCAGTTGGAAGGAGTTGCACGCTGTCCATCATGCATTAGAGTCCTTTCTCCTGTTTGTTCAGCGGCGTGTTGTGTAAATAAGGGAGGGCAACATGTGCATGCAAGCAGTGCTAGGGTGTCTTTCCTCGTGCTCGGCAGCTCTGCATGCCAAACTAATAATATGGGAATTCATGCAGAAGCATAGTATTGTTTTGCAAGTCGAGCGTGTAGCTAGCGCTAACAACGGGGCAGATGAAACCTCGTGTTGGGTAGACCGTGATGATTACCGCTTGCATCTCCAGGTTTTCCGCCTTTCCGCACCGCTTCGGTCCGCACCATGTCGACTTGTTTGCCACACATATTAACACACACCTCCGGTTTTCTTTTCTTGCCACCATTGTCCGGGTTTGCCGGGGATCAATGCTCTTTTGCAATCTTGGGCAGGGCTTGATGCATATGGCTGCAGCCGTTATAATGGATCCGATAGAGGTTGCTGGAGTGTGCTGCAGCTGCCATAGGGAAATGACACATGCATGTGCCCTGGCTGTGTGCGTGTACCAGAAAGTCAGCAAGTGAGGGTGGCCAAACTGTTCTTGTTGGCCTGCTTAGGGGTTCCCGAGGCAATGTGGTTCACATCAGCTGCAGGTTTGAGATGTTTACATTACCTTATGGATTCTGGTTCGTCGCAGTGCCGACCAAAGTCATGCATATATATCATGTATATACACACCAGAACAGCAACAAAATTGAAATGGGGAGAGGAGGATTCGGGGCCACTCGTCCTGCCAGGAGTGCGACGCGTGGCACAGAATCCTAGGCCCTGATTTAATCCCATGTATCATAATATAAACATGGAGAAACACTGGGGGGAAAAGGCGAACCACGCACCCAGCACCAATAGGTGTAGCAGACAGAGGGTGAGAGGTGCAGATGAAGGGCACCAAGATTGCCACGAAAGCTAGGATGCTGCCTACATTACATAAATGCAGGAATGGAAACAAAGAAATCCGTGATGTCAGTAATGCCCAGAAGTGAGAATGCGCTATTCACCTGCCACTGCTGCACCCTGTGGCCGCTGCAAGAGTCTAGCAAACAGTGTGCATATGGATCCAGGCAGGTCTTCGGTCGTGGACATGATCATGAAGTTTCCGAGCAAACAAATAATAGCAATCAATTTCCTGAACAAATATTCCTATATATATATCCATCTTCAGGTTAGTCACGCTGCTGGTTGTGTATGCATGGACATCCACCATGTCGATTGACCCATGCAACACGGGGGGCTCGATTGCAGCAGCTGTCGAGTGAGAGCACGAGTGAACACAGTTATGCATGCTCACCGAAGTGTTTGGCAACAATTTTTGCATGCTCATCATGCAGGGTCCTCTGTTCCATCCACTGAACTTGCTTAAGATGTTCAACTCTACTGCAAAAGTGTGCAGGATCATCCTTGCAAGTCATCCTGTAAGCCATTGTTTTCATCCACCTAGGCGTCTGTGTATGATTTTGTTTTCTGAAGCCACGGATGATGAACATGATATCTGTCACCACATGCGCATATGCATGTGTACATACACCAACTTCAAATTTACTCATGATCATCCACAGGAACAGTGGCCACTGGGTATAGCAACTAGCTCACCGTACGGAACGTGTTCCAGCTAGTGCTAGCTGGAACAGCATGTGCATGGATAGTATGCACGAGCAATAGATGGAATGAAGGGAAGTACACCAGCCTACATCCAGGAATTGCGATGGCCAGCAGGTGTTGGTGGGCCAATAATTGGCACTGCCCTTCTCAGACGCCTGGCACGGGCCACCTTAAGGGCGACCAATGCGACCAGGACCGCAACTCCCGCCACAGAACCCGCTATCGCAGAAATGATAACTGTCGTATTTGGCTTGGAGGACTTGCTATTGCCGCCTCCGGGTGACACCGCCACCACCAGCGGTGAACCTGTTAGCAAAGAATGGGTCAACTGGTAAGCAAGTTGCAACAATTGGCACACATGTGTGTACACATACATACATGTATGTATGGAGTAGCATTTCATAGCAGCATTTAGTAAATACCAACCAAATATGACATCATATATATGTGTATACGTGTATATACATGTATACATGTCTATATACACACACATCCATAGGCATGCCTGCACTTGACTGTGCAGTCGAAAGTCACAATAATGCAAGTGCACTCGTGGCTGCCGCATGCATGGTCTCATATAGTTATATAGTACTTTAAATCCCGAAGCCGCAATTGCGGCCTGCAGACAGGTTCAATGCTGATGAGTCGCTGTAATGACGCAAGGCCTATCTGAGCATCCCGAGTTACACCTTTGCTGTGTTACAGTCGCAGGGCAAGCATGGTCGGCAGGCCAGGTAGCTATAGCTTGGATAGCCCGGCTCTTCGGCTGAATTCAGCTGAGGTCGAATCCAAGCCCAGTGTAAGTGCCACAGCTAGATGCACGAGACCGCGTTATGCGCTTTGAGTAGCCTATTGGTTCGGCCACATAGAACATGCCAAGTGAAGGCTTGGGAAGACTGGCAACACAGCGGTACATGTAGTGGCCACATGCACCTGTACAGGCGGATCCGCCTGTACATATCCGGATATCGGCCATAAACACTGATGGCTAATTGCAACTTCAGCCATACATGCCAGCCCACCTAAAAAGTTTTATCACGGCTCAGGTCCCCGAGACCAATTTCAGCCAAGCCTTTTGCCTGGATTTATTCTACCTTGCTACATACCTGAAGATTCGGGCTGCTCCTGCTGCTGCGATTGCTCCTTCTGTTCCTGCTGCTGCTGTGTGGCAGGGGGGTTTACAATAATGCCCTCCAGATGTGATGCGGTAACAGCTCCCCACTGGGACGTGAAGTCGCTGCTGATGTGTGAGCTGAGGCTACTGGCGGTGGCGGCTGCAGCATCGGTGATCTGTGAACGAATGCGTACAAGGACATGCAAATTGTATATTCAGGGTAGCCTGCGATCTGCTGGAGCCACCTACATACGATCTGGTTTCCTACAATCTGGCCTCGCCAGGGCCGCGCCGAAATCTGGCTGTATTTTTCGACATCGTGAAGAAGTATAGGGACAACCCGAAGCTGCTATGGAAGCAGCTAGGAGAGACCATTAAGACCCCTGCCCCATTAAAGGTGGTGTGGGTTAACCCACTCCAACGTTGGAGTGATGCATTTATTTTGAGCGGTTACTAAATGATGGGGCAGGCCGATCATCAGGCGGATCCAGTCACTGCTCTGAGGATTGTTAACTACGTACATTAATTAACGACTGTGGTGTGACCGATGATGTCCCATGCTATATAGTTCCGGGTGTCGGGCCCGACACCGGGAACTATATAGCATGGGACATCATCCAGATCCCGGGATCTGGAGGGATACATGCAATCCTTGATTGATAGGAAAGAGGACCTGTACAGGCACATGTAGTACAGCTACATTTACCTTTGATTGTAATTAGCTATTAAAGCTTGATCACATGCAAATAGCATGTACAAATATGCGCTAAGCCTCCACCACCATCTCGAGAGGCCTTTTCAGCGGCCAGCTAACACAATTCGTATCGAGACCTCGTACATGTGTACGAGGCTGAAGTCGTCTGTTTCACGCCAAATTGAGTCAATAAGTAGCTGTGATTGACTGGAATGTCTCTGTACTTGAAAGTCTCTAAGGAAGGCTAGGCGCATGTGAGGGCGGCACATGATGTGACGTGGATTGATCACCCACTGCCCGGGGGTAGGCGAAGGTAGGCGCAGGCTGGTGGTATACGTACGTGGCCGTAAGGACCCGAGACGGATCCCTTCAAAAGGGGGGAATGTTGTAGCTGGTACACAGTACGGCACATATAACGTGTACGAATACGTGAAAAGCGCTCCACCAGCATCTCGAGAGGCTTTTACAGCTGCCAGCTACTACAGCCGCGATTTAGAAACTATGAACCACACTAGCAAACTGTACAGATCGTCTTCCATTACGATAATCGTATCAAGATGGTACGATCATCATACCAGATCACGACTCCAGGAATGGAGATAGCGGTAGGTGGGCCGCATATAATGTACCCTGGTGATCACCTCATGAGGTGCTTCGGCCAGACACTCAAGTATCATTGTGCCAGTGACTTTCCCTGAGCAGTTAACCACCACGGTGTTAACACCCACGTTCAGGAAGAACAGACACTGTTATGGACAAAACTATCGCTGGTAGGCAATTTTTTTCTATAATACATACATAATGCATGTGCTTGCTCACCGCTGTAGCATAAGCAGCATTATCGAAGTTGTTTGCTTGAACCTGAACCATGTAGGAGGCAGTAACTGACGAGTCGCCACAACCGAGATTGGTGATGGAGGTGTTGTCGATGGACACCTGCGCATGTAGCACACGTATGCATGGACATGAATTTACGAGCCATACCAGGAGGGGGCACGTGCGCAAATGGCCGGGAATGGAAAGAAATTTCTTGGCCAGCAGCAGCTCCTGCCTCCCCGCATGGGGCCTGCATACATTGTAAATTGTCTTATGGTCTTTGTGTATTCCTGTAGATGTACTGTCTATGTACCAGGGCACGACCTATAGACCACCAATATGGTACAATATGGTACAGACGTATATATGCATGTATGGTGCGTGTGGCCCCCTACATTACATACGCATATGCAGCTGACCTTACGTCCTATCTATACACTGCTGGTTTATTTGTGCGTGATCAGCATGGACAAAAATGAAGCCTTTGCAAATAGGGTTCACTCATGGCGGACAGGCAGATCTTGTTCACAGATAAGAGCCACGAAATAGATAGCAAAGATAGTAAGGAGGTGTGTAGAACATTTGGCTGGCACATCAAAAGCTGATGCCAATCCCTATAGGCATCGCCGAATTATCCAAGGGGCGCATATTGCTCATCAACTTAAGAGCACACACATACACGGCCCGCATGATGCCACGCACCCCGAAGGCACTGGCCAGCTCCGCCCTGAGGTCGATGGCGAGGTTGGTACCCAGGCTGTCGATCAAGCCACAGTCCACACTTAGGGTCATGTTGCCATAAACCTCGGCACCTGATGTGGCGCTGTCCGATAAGCCTGTCTCCCCAGGTAGGGTGGGCGGGGTTGCGGATAGATTGCGACAGGTCGTGGATGTATACAAGTTGATGAGGATTGATCTAATAATGACAAGCTAGCTAAGAGGAGTAAGTCATGCATTGTTTGCATGTACGTGCTATTAAAACGGCTGATGAGGATGCGTCTCTAAATCCTTGATGTCCTTTGCGTCCTGGTAGAATAGATAGGGGCCTTCCCAATCTATTATACAAGTACACGTCATATAGACCATGAGATATTTGCAAACGAGGGTAGCGCTATAGCCCTCGGTACTCCTTGGCGCAGGGGATCCCATCTCCGGAGTTGGAGTTCTCGGCCCCATAGCCCGGTTGCCACCGGATTCAAATACTGTAGTGCTGGGGCAGGCAGGGCCAGGTTGGAAATCGTTGCTTCACATGCATTTAATTGCTGCATTGGATTACGATGAGACATGATGTCCTTACTACACAAAATACATAAGACATACACAGGTCTGGGTATAGTACCTGACAGAGATGGGACTGCCTGGTGCATTAATCCGCTGTCCTTTGCCGCCAGTAATTGCGGTGGTGGTGGTGGCAACTTCTTATTTGACGGTGGTGTTGGGAGGAGGAGGCAGTGGAGATGTTGGCGGCGGTGGTAGCACCTTTGCAGCCATAGGTACCGCATTCAGGAGCACCAGCAGCATTAGCAGAGCCACGGAAATCAGTGCACCCGCGGCGCTTGGAAAGGCGACCGCTGTACGGCGACGGCGGGCCGTGCCCAGGACTTCCCTCGCCATCTTGGCCACCGTCAGCGGCTGTCTCCTACTCATGGCTCTCGGGGTCTTGGCAACAGCTGACCAACCGAGCTCCTAGCGACTAGCCGCTGGGGCCGCCCTGTAGATGGAGAGCCACGCAGCTGGCAAGATAAGAAGAGCGACCTGCGGAGGATGCCGCACGGCGGGTCACACCGACAGAAAAGGGTTGGGGCCAGTGATTTTTTTTTCATTTAGGGGGGGTCTCAATTTATTCCAACCTAAGTAACAAAGTTGCTAGCGTCGCCGTAATGTATTCCTTAAGAGTGGGGCGCTGGGGGGGGCTACACCCCCCCCAGACCCCCCCTGATAAGTTACAACTCCCCTCATAGACCAAGAGGCACGCACTGCGTTGGCGCGTTTTCGTTCATGTGCGCACTCTTCATGCACATGCATAGATAGTTCTGGCACTGTTTGTGAGCAATAAGTAAATCCGCGTAAATGCGCTGTGTCTGAGCCCGCTTGGCACTGCGAGCGCTCGGGTTGGGCGCCTCGCCGCATTCGTTGTTGTCGAGCTGATTGGGTAACAGCTTGCGCTTATGCTGATCACAACCGCCATGGAAGGCAGGGGTAATGGCGCCCGTGTCATCGGTCGCCGCTGGCAGCAACACCATTGCCGATGCATTACCGACAACAGCACCGCCGTCCCAAACGCATTTATCAGGAAAAAAATTCAGGCTTATCTTGCTGTTTTGGTGTTTGTTCGGCGTTCAAGTCGTTGCCTTTTGCGTGTTTGGCTATGTAAGGACCGGTCATACATTCTGCTATGCCGCGTTGACTCACGGGCGTGACCTTCTTACGGCCCCTCGTATCTATTCTATAATTGCAAATACTAAAGTTCTGCGCACTACGGAGCAATCTGGCAGCAATGGACGTTTTTGGCTGGAGGAATGAAAATGTACGGATCGGCCTCAATTTGTTCCTTTTTTCCAAAGGCCAAAATGGCCTCTTTATCCCTTAAAAGGAATATATTACTTAAAAAAAACACTGGTTGGGGCCCACTCCCAGCAGTCTGAGGGAAGAACGATAACTGCGGCAGCCAAGATGGTTGAGAGGGAAATCGCGAGTTGGACAGAAGCAATTGATGCTTTTGCACCTTAGCAGGAAGATGAAAGAGGGATTGCGTTCTTGAAACTCTAAAACCCTGAAATTCCATGTTGAAAGGTGTTAGCCCCGCAACCAACTAACAAAATATGCATGTAGAGGTCATCTTGCCATCCGAGAAGCGCCTTGCAGGGCCAGTGCATGCCATACACGAAATTCATACACAAAGGCGCAACTAAGGTTGAGAAGCAGCAGAGCGGCAATCGGCGACAAACAAATGAGTAGCGCGTGTCGGTTCTGAGAGAACGACAAGTCGGGTGTCGGCTTCCTCGAAGCCGGAAAAAGGGCGGGCCCCCCCTGCATCCGTACAGGCCGGTAGCTAGCGCGGCACGTGTGACAATTGATGGGTAGTGTCAACGCGGTGGGAGATGTGCTTTGTTGGAGCAGTGGTGATGGTGTGAGAGCTAAGCTTGCACCGGCGGAATCGTCAGCACCGCCTGCGGGCTCGACGCGAATTGCATCCATCCTGGGTGCATGCAGCATGGACAGTGCGGCAGACCGCAAGTCGGAATGCCCGTGCGGGCAAATGGTAACGAAAGCTGGGTGAATTTCGGTGCTGTCTGTGATGTTTATCCCCGAAGCGCCAGCGGCCTCAGCAATCCGCCCCACAGCCGCGGGCTTCATCGGGGCACACCGCAAGTCTCCGGAGGCCCCGAGCATTGGCTAAAGTAAATACAAATGAGCAGCTTGCGTATTTCATAGAGAAATGTAAGCAAATTTGTCGGCCTGCTGGTGGCAAGTCGGAATGCCCGTGCGGGCAAATGGTAACACAAGCTGGGTGTTCAAGTTATCATACGCTGTCATCTCGGAAAGCAATGATGAGATACACGGCACCTTTTTGAGATGAAATTTAGCCCGAGAGGCGTTGATGTGACTATGAGCTCGGTCAATGGAGGCAGCCAAAGTTGTTTGTGCTCATACGATCTTTGTTAGCTACATGCAAGATACCTTGCGATAGAGAATGCTATATAGTACCGATAACGCGTTTCAGCCGGGTGAAATATTATGTTTGGTCCGTTACACACTCAAGGCCTGGGAGTTCGAGTTATCATACGCCGTCATCTAAAAATTCAAATATGAGATACGCGGTACCGTTTGAGATTAAACTTAGCCCGAGAGGCGTTGATGTGACTTTGGCCTCGGTCAACTGAGGCAGCCAAAGTTGTTTGTGCTCATACGATTTTTGTTGGCTACAGGCGAGATACCTTGCGATAGAGAATGATATATAGTACCTACAACGCGTTTCAGCCGGGCGAGATATTATGTTTGGTCCGTTACACACGCACACACACACACACGGACATGGGCAATCCTACAGGTCGGGGCCCCCCTGGGCGCTTCGCGCTGGGGCCCCGCCCAAAAAGCGGAATACCCCGCTTGGCAAACCAAAGTAACCAGAGAGGAATGGAATGTCGTAGGTGAGCATGGAGTTACTGCTGCACGCAGTTGACAGTGGCTTTCCTTCCTTAAAAGCGTTATAACAAAACATATTGGAATTAAATGATTAGTTCTTTTCCTAATCAGTGATTTACCTAAGGGTTCAGTCCTTCTCTAAAACATGCCATAAATGCGCCGGTTGGAGGTCCGACCTGTTCAGTCCTCGTTACCACCGTTGCAACTGACTGAAATCTTCATAATATACTGATTATGCTTACAGGACTGTCTGATTCTGGTATTCTTGAACCACTGTTGGTTGAGAACGCCATTCGAGTGCCACTCTGCGGAAGTCCTTAGAAGTGAAAAAACAATTGCGCGAACACCCCCTGCTGAGGCTAACCAATCCAAGCTAGAGCACGTTCTTGTTACTTGACTCCTGTATCGTTTCAATTTCGCGTTTTACATTTGCTGTCGCGATCGCCTAGGCGATCATTAGAGGCCTCTAATGACGCACGGGCCTCTCGGCTAATCTTAAGCGATACAAGCGCATTACACATGCAACAAAAATGTCAAGTGCCACCGAAAGGGTTGCCTGCCTTAGTGTTGCATGCGGTATTACTAAGCTTGTTTTGGCTCGTATCATCGTACCTTCTTCAGGAGCAAGGCAAGCGGACCGTGCAACGCGAATCCGCTAAAGCGAGCCTGCTCCTGATTGAAATCAAAATGAAACGTTTTCTTTTGCTGATATTTTTAAAGACATCGAAGAAAATCATCATTACTTTTGTAAGTGAGTTGAAGGAGGGAACGTCAACTTACTGTACAAGGGCTCTACGAAAGCAGGGATAACTTTTGCTGGCTTCACATTATGTTGTCTAATATTACATAACGACACACTGTTAAGATTTTGGCCAAGTTCCTGTCAGCTCGACCGTATTGAACCGTTTCATTTCCTGCACGGGCTCATGGTCACAGGAATGCAAGGTGCTCCAATGGCACACTGCGGCATTACAGCAACCTAAGGAGATATGATCCTTTTTCCAAGATAATGGTGGTAAATGCGGCATAGTCCGCCCGCCAGGTATATAAACATGTGCAAACGAGCTTTCCAACGGTATGTTTTGGCCGAATTCGTCCGACCGACTCATCCAATCCCTCTGAGCAATCACCTCTAGTAGCATCATTACAACTGTTCATGTCCCCGCCCAAGCACTAACCTGCTGCCTGTGTGAATGGCGCACAGTTGCTACCCGGGGAGGTAGTGGTGGGGCGCCCTTCCTCCGGAGCGCCGATGCCGACCTGATTTCGCAAGCAGGGTGAACAGAAAGTTGTATCAATGAAATAATAGCACCAGTTGCGCCGGGTTACAGCAGGGAGCAGACACTCCAAGGCCCTTCAATGCTGATTGCTGGCACAAGGTGCAGAATGAATTTGAAGCACGGGGCATGCATTTCTTCAAAAAGAAAGCCTCACCTGTTCACGTAGCTACCCGCCAGAAGAAACAATTAGCTGAGTGCCGGCGGCAGCAGCAACAATATGCCACAGCAGATAAAGCTGCAGTAATTATGTAATAGGTCCAGAAGGACCCTACCTCAGCGAAACAGCGGGTTAAAACCGCAAATAGTTTTCCAAGCTCTTTGACATCTTTCTCGCGCAAGGCCAGATAGTACGCCAATGGGCCCTCTAAATGACGTACGACAACATTTCATTTCCGTAGTATTCCATGCTGCTCCTAGCTGGCCTCAAATTGATTCGCCGGCAAGCGCATACTATACGTTTCGAAAGTAATGGATATCAATTCCTTTATTTCATCAAATGGACGTGCATTGTGGCTGTGTGGCTGCGCACAATATCACGCAGTCATTATACGAAAAAGAGGGTACGGTAGAGGTAGGGTTCGACCCGTCTTCCATCCCGGCGGGACGTTTGCCTGCATCAGACCAGTTATTCTATCATATCACCTTTCCTGGAATAATTCAAAGTTTTAATTGCGAAAGTATTTAAGAAACAGGAATGGATTTTGTTGTATGTTGTATATCTCTATTGCGTACCTGTAAAAATAATGTGTTTATGTCAGCATACATCTCGCTTGTCGCAACGCGGCTAAACAGATAGTTACCATTTACAAACACTAACCCTCCAAAGCTAAGAGGACCACCTAAGGGTCAAATCGACATTCCTGTAACAAATAAAACTTGTCACAGTTATTCAAAGGGGCTGCTTTCGCAAATGAACTACCTGCTGGAATACAAGTGATGTGGTTGAAACCAGTGTAAAAGCAGCTTTATTGCGCAGCTTCCAATAAACATGGCACCTGAACGGATGTGGGCTCTCGCACATACTGGCATCGGATTAAAGCAGCGCTGGACAGCTAGATAGTGTACATCTTGATTGCCGCAAACGAATCAACTTTTTCCTAACATGACCACGAAGTCTGCAATGTGATGAAAGTTGAAGATGTAGAGACATACAGGCAAGCTTAAGGAGAGTTCCCAGCCCGCGCATAGGAGTACTGCTGTAGAAACGAGGGCACACCCATGTGCGCGGATCCGCACTGCGGATTCCGCAGCACAATGATGAGCATAATCGGGGTTAAAACAACGCAACGCCGCCCTGCTGGAGATGAAGTGTACCCGAAGAGAGACTATGGAGCAGCCCGCTCTTGGAGCCCCACTGCCTGAGGCAGGGGAAGTTAGCAGTGCTGATGATCAGAACAGTAGAAGCGAAAGTAAGGATACCTAGCTGGATGGCTGGGTCGTATGTAGCGCTAGTAAATAACAATAAAATATCAGGATGTGTTTTCTGGGCACTTTATTGGGTAGACAGCGTGGGTAGGGTAAGGGCACCCTACCAGTGGGTTTTTTTAAGTAATATATTCCTTATAAGGAATAAAGAGGCCATTTTGGCCTTTGGAAATACGGAATGAATTGAGGCCGATCCGTACATTTTCATTCCTCCAGCCAAAAACGTCCATTGCTGCCAGATTGCTCCGTAGTGTGCAGAACTTAGTATTATCGATCATAGAATAAATATGAGGGGCCGTAAGAAGGTCAAGCCCGTGAGTCAACGCGGCATAGCAGAATGTATGACCGGTCCTCACATAGCCAAACATGCAAAAGGCAACGACTCGAACGTCGAACAAACACCAAAACAGCAAGATAAACCTGAACATTTTCCCGATAAAGGCGTTTGGGACGGTGGTGCTGTTGTCGGTAATGCATCGGCAATGGTGGTGCTGCCAGCGGCGACCGATGACACGGGCACCATTACCCCTGCCTTCCATGGCGGGTGTGATCAGCCTAAGCGCAAGCTGTCACCCAATCAGCTCGACAACAACGACAGCGAATGCGGTGCGGCCGGCGATGCATTCCAGGGGCCCAACCCGAGCGCTCGCAGTGCCAAGCGGGCTCAGACACAGCGCATCCGCAAGGGCCAGAGCGACGGTGCATGGCGGGACAAGCAGAAAGAGAACCCCTACAGATGGCAGATTGCCTGGGCCGCCAGGCCCAGCCTATACATGCTGACGTGGACGCCGGAGAAGTGCACGACCAAGTGCGCTGCATGGTTTGCAGTGGCGGGTGACGGCCTGTGATTTGCTATGCGTTTGCTTGCTTTGGGCCTTTGCTTTGGTCGGATTTACTTATTGCCCACAAGCAGTGCCAGAACTATCTATGCATGTGCATGAAGAGTGCGCACATGAACGAAAACGCGCCAACTCAGTGTGTGCCTCTTGGTCTATGAGGGGAGTTGTAACTTATCGGGGGGGGTCTGGGGGGGGTGTAGCCCCCCCCCAGCGCCCCACACTTACGGTATAAATAACGGCGACCCTAGCAACTTTGTTACTTAGGTCGGAATAAATTGAGACCCGCCCTAAATGAAAAAAAATCACTGCACAAAACCCTAAACCCCTGCCCTGTAGCAGCCGGTACACAGTACGGTGCTAGAAATACGTGCAGAGCGCGACCGCCAGCAACTCGAGAGACCTTTTCAGCGGTCAGCTGCTACATTTGGTATCGAGACCTCGTGAAAAATCACGATCCTGAAGTCGTCGGTTCAACCCCCACCGATCACGTTCGAGTGGTATTTCGGGTGAGGCGACTCAGTGAGCGAATATCGCACAAAAACTATAAAAGTAGCTGAACCGACTGGATTGTCTCTGTGCCTGAAAAACCTGAAGGCTAGGCGCATGAAGGGCGGCATGACGCGACGTGGGCTTGGCCACCCCACTGCCCGAGGGTAGGCGAAGGTAGGCACAGGCTGGCGGTATACGAGGCTCTAAGGGCCCGGGACGGTTCCCTTCAAAGGGGGGGGAATGTAGCAGCCGGTACACAGTACGGTGCTAGAAATACGCGCAGAGCGCGACCGCCAGCAACTCGAGAGACCTTTTCAGCGGTCAGCTGCTACATGCCCCTACCCCTACCCCTGCCATACCCAGGGGGTTACCCACAAATACTATGCTACATGTAGTGTAAAAATTGGTACAAGGAAGACCCTCCCTGCAGCAGTCCCTCTTGGCTTCATGTATGACCGTGGACGGAAGTCTTAGCTGCTGTGATGCATGGTTAAGACTGGGACAGCTGCATTCCTGGCTGAACTGGTCTGCTGGTTGGAAGCGTATCTATATGCGAAAAAGACTGATCTCAGAAGTCGTACATCGTTCTGACGTTGCCGGTCTATTTGCGGATGTTTTCTGGGCCTTGCTTGTATGCCAAGCTCAAATAAATGGGATTATTAACAAACATTCTCTGGAACTTCCAGCAGCATGTGTTTTTTACGCCACCAATTATAGTAGTGCTTAAGGACGGAAGCATATTACAAATCACAGTGCGGGCTCCCCACACTTGTAGTAGCCGTTCCTTACTTTAGGCGTTTGAGAGGTGGTGTTTAGGCGCGCAGGCGGTCGAGGAATGAAGTTCGTCCAGAAAGAACAGTGAAGCAGAAGAAGCACATGTTGAAACGGGTTATCAGAGTTGGAAGACATACAGAGGAACGGTAATGGCAGGGTCTTAAAACCCAAACACTGGTATAGTGGTACTTGAATGTCTGGCCAAAGCACCTCACCAGGGTACATTATATGCGGCAAACCTACCGCTATCCCCATTCCTGGAGTCGTGATCTGATATTATGATTGTACCGTCACGATATGATACCGTAACGGACAGCATTTCGTACAATTCGCGAGCGCGGTTCGTAATTTCTAAACCGCGCCGCTACTGTGATTAAGCTTCGAATACCTACTTATATTCCGAGGTAAACTTAGCTTACTACAGCACCGGCGCCCTTTCGTTCTAACCAATCCCTAACAGCGGCAGTTTACGACCGTACAGGTAGTCATGCACTTCCCATCCCCACCGAAGCACGGCATTTTCACACGTTGCTCGCCCTTGCTGCTGTGCGTCCAGATCAGGAGCCTTTCTGGCATCGTTATATGTCAGCTCGCAGTTCGGCAGGTGCACTGGAGCGTAGGCATAAAGGCGAAAAAAGTTTGGCAACCTCCCAGAGGGGTGAGCCGCCTCTGAATTTCCGTATGTAAATATTACAAAAAACAATATTTGCGGCTGCTTTGCAGGCATATTGCTTACTTTTCGGTTGTGCAACACCACACAAATCAATGAGCAAGGCAGAGGCTAAAACTATGGGTCTAAGTTTTACGCAGCAAGTTTGGGCAGGGCCGGCCCAAAATAATGTGTTGTGTTACGGCTACAGAAAATGCAGCGATCACCTTATGAACACATCAGCCGGCCGGTGCATTTCCTGTAGCCGTCACACGACAACTGATATAGAGACCGGTAATCCGGTCTCGACCCGGATTCGAATCAGGTCTGGTGCGGCTCTGAGCGTGAGGTGACGGGCCCTACACGGCCGCCACTGAGACTACGTAGAGGACACCCTCAGCTAAACGGGGTATGATGTTGAATCCTGGTCGTCTTAGGGGATTCTGAAATCAGCCGATCGGTGCATTTTCTGTAGTCTTGATACAACACTACGGTATGCGCTTTGGTGGCGGGCCAAGTAAGAGCCAGCAGCTATAGCTATAGGACAGTGTGGAATTACGCTGGAAGCTTTAGTTACGAAGCAGGCAAGTGTACTTCAAGCAAAGGGCCCATCACTGAGCTTGGCGTACCCTTGCGGGCCTTGTGCTAGGTTGCTTTTAAGAAGTGTAAAGGGTCGTTTTTGGTATGAGTCCGTCTTGATGTCTTTCTATCTGGACTTGCTTCAAGCAATGCAAGCTTAAATCTGTGACACGAAGTTTGTCCTGCATACAGCAGTCGCAGAGGACTTCGTCTCAGCTAATAGCAAACAGCTGGTAGCCCATATAATAGGTAGGGCATGAAATGGATATTCCGATGCTATGCGCTTTTAAGTACGCATTCTCATCAGCCAGCCAGCCATCTTATTAATAAATGGTCTTGGAGGCGTGTATGCAGGACCCCGCCAGCAAAACTGACACTATTACTGATCATTAATACAACTTTCTGTTCACCCTGCTTGCGAAATCAGGTCGGCATTGGCGCTCCGGAGGAAGGGCGCCCCACCACTACCTCCCCGGGTAGCAACTGTGCGCTATTCACACAGGCAGCAGGTTAGTGCTTGGGCGGGGACATGAACAGTTTTGGTCATGAAAAGATGAATGTATATGACCGCATAAGGTCTGGATAAATTGTTCGGCCACATTTTCCAACCAAAACGAACGGTATAGAGGCCCGCCGCATCAAACTTTGCGGTCAACACGCGATCAAACTTTGCCGATATCGCCATCACGCACTAGCTTCATTAAGTCAACGAAACCTTCATATTTTCAATGTGTACATGAATGCCGCAGCAGTGTGTCGATGAACCATCCTGTATTTCTGTGACGGTGTCGTCCATCGTTGGGCTCGCACGGTCATTTGAACGGTCCATCTAGCAGAACTACGGTCTAGCTGGCAAGAACATTTCAATAAGCATAATCGCCATTGAGTTAAAATCTATTTATTTATATGAGATGAATAATCCGGCGGCAAAATCGTCCCTACTTTCGTAGAGTTTGCCCGTACTATGACTTATACAGTAATAAATTACCGCCACCGTACCTTAAACTCGCTCACAAAAGTCGTTGAATTGTCCGATGTTTCAGCTTAAAGTTACTAGAGATACTGCTACCTATACGGGAGCTAATCTATTTGGGCGGATCGGTATTACTTGGTCGGTCATCAAGCCGTACGCGAAGAGGCAGATACGTATGGAAATTGAGTAAGAAGTTATAAATAAATAGTCAAGAAACTAAGCGTTGAGTTGTCAATACATTGCTTTCACAAGCTGTACCTTGTTTGTATAAAACTGTAGGTTTTCTGAGAGTAACGAAAGAAAACCAAGGTTTTCTGTGTATTTGCCGAGAGCGTACTCGGCAGTTCGTTGGTGGTACGGCGGGGCCGTACTGGTGAGAAAGTAGGGCAAGTCGCGGAGAGCGCGACGGAAAGAGCAATTTCGCGAGTTAATTTAGTCAGTACTGACAGGTTTCCACTGCGTCGTCTGCCAATTACACCGCCCCGAGGCAGATAACGCAGTCGGTAACCATGTTCCCGTTCCTCGGTTTAGAGGTCGCCCTAGTGGCAATGTTCGCGGGCATCGTTATGATGCCAGCTAAACGTAGAGTCGGTGACCAAGTGGTAGAGCTACAGAAGGTGCTTGCAGACTTACACGCGCAGTTGACCGCAATAGAACAAGCCGACGACTATCAGAAGGCCGCCTCCATGCTGGCCTCTGACCCTCTAGCACGTTTAAACAAGAAAAAATTTTCTACCGCGATGGGCCACGCTTGGGATACCTACGTCGCATTGAAGAGTCAAATGGCGAGTGTCAGCGCGCACATTGCTCAACTGGAGATGACCATGGAGCAGCCAGCTATGAAGGTTCTCGTCTCCGACAAGTCTGGTCGCGTCATGGAGCGCCCATTGAAGGACCTGGACTACGTCAACGATGGCTGGGTCAACAAGTCGGGCAAGGAGCACAAGGCGCTCAAGCGGGAGAACCGGGAGCTGAACCAAATCTACCATGCCCTTCAGAAGGTCAACCGCAACCTGGAGGACGAACGCGAGGCGCGCCGCGATGAGGCCCCACCGGAGCAGATTGAGGAGTTGGAGAAGGCAACTAACGACGCCATCACCGAGGGTGAGAACTTGCTCACGGACCTAAACACGCGGCTGCGCAAGGCGATGTTGGTGGGTTGGGAAACCGTTGAGTCGTTGGACCTCCCTGACTGCTGCAAGTCCGAGGAGGAGCGTAGCAAGTTGTTGTCCGCGCACAAGCGTGTTGTTGCTGAGAAGGAGTGTGAGCGCAGGGGTAACAAGCCCTCGGTGCAGAAGCCGTTCGGTGCGGGTTTCCGTCAGCGCCAGTTCGTGGCGCCCTCGCCCGGCTTCGGCCAGGCCCAGGTCGGGTTCGGGTCCGTGCAGGGCGCAATGCTACCGCACCAGGCGCTGCCCTTCACACCGGGGCTGCAGTTTGGGGGCATGGCCCCGATGAGTCAGGGCGGCGGCAAGCCGCCGCGGGCCCCGAAGCCGACGGATCAGTGCCATAGGTGCAAGCAGTTTGGGCATTTTGCGAACATGTGCTCGAACCCACCCGCGCCACGGTGATGGCGGTGGGCCAGCAGTGCGGTTTGTGCGCGTCGGGGCGCGTGAGTGAGAGTGATTGCGGCCCCGTCGGGGGGTAGGACCTGACTGGCATGTAGCCACAACTTGAGTGTGAACGCCCCGGAGTGGCGTAGCCCTTCGGCGGGCTGGTTGCAGGCCCGCGCGCCGCTGCTATGTGCTATGACGTCCCGGAGAGACGTAGACCCCCTCGAGGAGGGAGTGTCGGACTTTGCCCGGCTCACGGCCGGTTGCCCTTGGTAACATGCGTCAGAT
>NW_003307573.1:5336-6355 GCF_000143455.1 Volvox carteri f. nagariensis | reverse complement strand
CCCGTGGGCGTTCTCTAAACTTATGCGCGAGTTTTCAGCCTACCTGAGGGGCAAAGGCTATCGGCTCATTAACTATCTAGACGACTTCTTGTTCTTGTTGGGGTCGGATCGCGCCACGGCCGCAAGCCGGCGGGACGAGATCGTGCGTGAGTTCGAGCGGGCGGGCGTCGCCATGAATAAAGAGAAGAGCGTGCTGACTCCCACGACGGAGGTGCGCTGTCTGGGTTATTTGGTGGACAGCGCTAAAGGGGTGTTTGTAGTCCCAACAGACCGTTGGGAATCGTTCCAGGGAGCGGTCACGGAGGCCTTAGCACGGCCTAGCATTCCAGCCAGGACTCTGGCACGCGTCGTGGGACACGCGGTGAGCATGTACGTTGTAGTCGGGCGCTTGGGGCGTCTCTTCACGCGGGCGTCGACAGCCCTGCTGCCCGTCCGTTGGGGGTGGTCGAGTGAGGTCACGGTTACCCCGGAGGTACGGGAGGAATTACGCTTTTGGCAGTCGCTAGACCGGGAGCGGCTGACTAGCCCTATCAGGCGACCCCCGGAGGTCAACGTGCTGGAGGTAAACTCTGACGCTAGCGCTACAGGCTGGGCGGGTGTTGTGTCAGGCCCAGGGCTACGCTCAGTGCAACCGGTCGCACGGGGGTACTTGTCTTGGGACTTGCGTCGTACTTCGTCGGGGAACCGCGAGCTGGCGGCTATCTTCTTCTCTCTCGAGTCCCTGAAGGAAGAGCTGAGAGGGCGGCGAGTGCACTTGCTGACGGACAGCCAGAATGCGGAGCGTATTGTTGATCACGGCAGTCGGAAGGCACACTTGCAGGAGTGGGCCTTGAAGATTTTCTGGTGGTGCAAGGAGCACCAGGTGCAGTTGAGTGTGTCCTGGATCCCTCGTGAGTTGAATGAGGTTGCCGACTACTTCAGCAAGTTGAAGGATGGGGACGACTGGAAGCTGAACCCAGTCTGGTTTGAGGTTCTCGACCGCAAGTGGGGCCCACACACGGTGGATCGCTTCGCGTCGG
>NW_003307573.1:4114-4973 GCF_000143455.1 Volvox carteri f. nagariensis | reverse complement strand
GCTGGTCGCACCAAGCCATCTCGGGCTACTGGCGGAGAGTCAAGCGTTTGCCGCGTCATCGCGGGCGGCCTCCACGAAGAAGGTGTACACGTATCCGTGGGAAGGTTTTAAGTCGTGGTGCCGTGCGGGCGGCTACTGCTACCTACCGGCAAGCCCGGTCGTGGTGGGGATGTACTTAACATCGGTGGCTAAAACGGCGTCAAGTTACGCATCCGTTAAGCTGGCGAGTGCTGCGATTTTCATGCAGCATGACTTGGCGTGTGAGGGGGCGAACCCGACGAAGCACCCCTTTTGCAAGGCTGTGCGCGCGGCGGCGAAACGCTCGCTCGGGACGGCTGTGCTGAATCGTAAGGAGCCCCTCACCCTTGAGGTGATCGTGGCCGTCGTCCGGCTGTTGGCCTTCGCCGGTGCCCCAGTGTGGAGTGTCATGATGGCCGCGTACACGGCCTTGTGTTTCGCGGGCTTCTTCCGGTACGATGATGTGGCAGGGCTCTTGGTGCGAGATGTGCAGTTCCACGCTACGCACGCCGCTGTCTTTATTGCTAAGCGGAAGAATGATCAGTTCCGGGAAGGCAATGTGGTGTGCATTGCTCGGGGTGAGGGCGTCGCCTGCCCAGTGGGCCTTTTGGAGAGGTACCTTAAGCTGTCGGGCCTCTCGGCTGACCAGCCGCTCTTTCAGGGCTTCAATGGGCAAGCCGCCCGGGCCGGTACGGCCACAGCCCTGGAGGGGCGAGCGATCGGCTATGCGCAGGCGCGGTATCACGTTCTTAAGGCCGTGGCAAAGGTGATGGGGATCACGCACGGTGAAGCGCAGGCCTTGTTTGGCCTGCATAGCTTGCGCTCGGGGGCGCGACGGCGG
>NW_003307573.1:0-489 GCF_000143455.1 Volvox carteri f. nagariensis | reverse complement strand
CCGCCGCCGCCATTACCATCACGGATGCCCCCTCCGCCACAGCCGTCACCACGATCACCATCATTGTCGCCGCCACCGCCGCCACCGCCGGCACCGCCGTCACGGCGGTCACGACCATCATCGTCGCCATCACCGCCGCCACCGCCGTCTTCACCGCCACCGCTGCCACCGCCATCACGGCCGTCACCGCCACCACCGTTGCTACCGCCTTTACTAGCTCCACCGCCCATAAATCCCACGCAGAACAGGCCCCCCAAGCCCCCAAGGCCCCCCAAGGCGCCCAGGTAACTAAGGCCGCGCTGCGTGGCGCACATGCATCCGGACGAGGCTCAGTTTTTCCAGTCCGTGTGTCTAACAGCATGGGTGTTCCCGCCAGCCTGGGATATGCGTACCGTATTGGTGTTGGGATTGCTGGGCAGACATGCATCGATATGTAGGCATACAGTTAACCACTTCAGCACGCCGGACCGCTGTTCACCGAACTGCGAT
>NW_003307572.1:1565414-1566407 GCF_000143455.1 Volvox carteri f. nagariensis | reverse complement strand
CAGTATGGCACTCCAGAAGGCATCTCACGCAGCACTGGCTGAGAAGTGCAGCCAGCAACACTCAGCGGCCCGGGGGCCTGCATGCTGAGTGCTGCAGTTTGAACGGTAGGCTGCGATAGGGCTGGAACCTGGGCAGCTGCTAGATGCTGCTGCTGAGGGGCTGGAGATGGCTGAGGCACCCCAGACAAGCCCTCCTTGGAGTGAGACGTATTCTCACAGGTCGCTTCATCGACCTCACTAATTGCCGTGATAACCCTTTTTAACACAGGCCCGTCTATGTTCAAACGGAGCACCAACTCACTGGGTTGGTGTGCTGCTGTTGCTGTTGACCCTTGAAGTGTTGCAGCAGCAGGGCGCGGCTTTGAAGACACCTTGGGTGGTGGGTAGACATTGTTGCTGATCTCCATGGGTTGGAAGGACACCGGAGTAGCTTGATGCGTGAGAGTGGCGTGCACGGATGCCGCCACCTCATTGATTGTCTCAGAGGCTATGCCCGGAGGCTGGGTGCTGCGGTTGAAGGACGCGTTGGCGTTGCGCCGGTGCGGCACGTACACCTCCTCATCATCCTCGGTGTCCTCCTCATCATGGTGCACAGCACCGACAGCCACTGCTCGGTGCTGGCGTGGTGCAGCGCCACGCTCGCGATTCTGCTGTGCCTGCTCTTTGTTAGCTTGGAACAGCACCTGGAGCGCTTTAAGAGGCGGCTCCCAGCCGGGTGGCGCCAATTGTGGGTGGAGCACCCTGCAGTTTGGCTCATCATGGCCATACCGCCCACAATACTCGCAGGGCGGACCGTCATACATGCGGGGACGCCTATTGGAGGCACCTCCATTGTTGATATTGCCTCCGCCACCTCGGTTCTGCCGCCGTTGCTGATCGGCAGCATACTTCGTGGCTGGGGCCTGCTGCTCGGATGTAGAAACCATAGCAGCCCGACTCGCGCCTAATGCAGACTGTACTGCTGCAGTGATCATCGCCGCCAATTCATCAGGC
>NW_003307572.1:1563392-1563968 GCF_000143455.1 Volvox carteri f. nagariensis | reverse complement strand
ATTGTCGTATTTTTCTGGATTTTCATCCAGAAAAGTACGACAAGGACTTGTAAGCGTGTCATCCTACGAGTCATTGATAAATAGAAGGAATTTCAAAATTTGTCATAGCACAAACCATGTGCAGGCAATGCTCATTTGCTCGGATATGACAATGCATGTGAGAAGTCGCTAGTTCGATTCCTACCAGAAATTGTATTTTCCCCTTTTTTTGCCAATGCTTATCATCTTGTGTGCGTCTGGAACGTCACAGGAATCGTTACGACGCCATGCCCATCTCGGGTGCAAGTTGGTAGCGTGCGAGTTCACCCATCATGTTGCCTGTTCTGTCATGTCCGTCCAAGCGAGACGACTTGTACCTATGCCTTATTCTTCGTTCCTACAACATAGCACAGGACCGACGCGACGTGTACTGTACACGCGCTGTTGTTGTTATGGTTGTTGTTCTTCTTGTTCCAGATGTTCTTGTATACGCGCGCGACGACATGACTGCAACTACATTGCGCAGTGCACCAAACACCCGGTAACTAGCTTCAACTAATCTCACATTCCAATATGCCACTGCTCTTTCCTCTCCAG
>NW_003307572.1:1559261-1561090 GCF_000143455.1 Volvox carteri f. nagariensis | reverse complement strand
TGCAGATCGCATATGCTTGCACATCGAAGGTGGCATATGCTTGCAGATCGCAGATGCTTGCAGATCGCAGATGTCTGCACATCGAATGTGGCATATGCTTGCAGATCGCATCTGGCATATGCTTGCAGATCGCATATGCTTGCACATCGGATGTGGCATATGCTTGCAGATCGCATCTGGCATACTGCTTGCAGATGGCATATGCTTTTGAAGATCGCATATGCTTGCAGATCGCATATGCTTGCAGATCGCATATGCTTGCAGATCGCATATGCTTGCACATCGAATCTGGCATATGCTTGCAGATCGCATATCCTTGCACATCGAATGTGGCATATGCTTGCAGATCGCATCTGGCATATGCTTGCAGATCGCATATGCTTGCACATCGAAGGTGGCATATGCTTGCAGATCGCATATGCTTGCAGATCGCATATGCTTGCACATCGAATCTGGCATATGCTTGCAGATCGCATATGCTTGCACATCGAATCTGGCATATGCTTGCAGATCGCATATGCTTGCAGATCGCATATGCTTGCAGATCGCATCTGGCATATGCTTGCAGATCGCATATGCTTGCACATCGAATGTGGCATATGCTTGCAGATCGCATCTGGCATATGCTTGCAGATCGCATATGCTTGCACATCGAATGTGGCATATGCTTGCAGATCGCATCTGGCATATGCTTGCAGATCGCATATGCTTGCCGATCGCATATGCTTGCAGCTCGCATATGCTTGCAGGTCGCATATGCTTGCAGATCGCATATGCTTGCACATCGAATGTGGCATATGCTTGCAGGTCGTATCTGGCATATGCTTGCAGATCGCATATGCTTGCACATCGAATGTGGCATATGCTTGCAGATCGTATCTGGCATATGCTTGCAGATGGCATATGCTTGCCGATCGCATATGCTTGCAGATCGCACATGCTTGCAGATCGCATATGCTTGCAGTTCGCATATGCTTGCACATCGAATGTGGCATATGCTTGCAGATCGCATCCGGCATATGCTTGCAGATCGCAACTGGCATATGCGTGCAGATCGCATATGCTTGCACATCGAATGTGGCATATGCTTGCAGATTGCATCTGGCATATGCTTGCAGATGGCATATGCTTGCAGATCGCATACGCTTGCAGATCGCATATGCTTGCAGATCGCATATGCTTGCACATCGACGAATGTGGCATATGCTTGCAGATTGCATCTGGCATATGCTTGCAGATCGCCTATGCTTGCAGATCGTATATGCTTGCAGATCACATATGATTGCACATCGCATGTGGCATATGCTTGCATATGAAGCATTTGTGCATATGTGCATATGTGCATATGAAGCATATGTGCATATGTGCATATGTGCATATGTGCATAGGAAGCATATGTGTGTATGTGCATATGTGCATATGTGCATATGTGTATATGCGCATATGTGCATATGTGCTATTGCATATGAAGCATATGAAGCATATGAAGCATACGAAGAAAAAAAAAGAAAAAAAAAGCGCGCAAAAAAAAGACGCGCGCGCGCTGGGGATTGAACCGGCGACGCGGTGGACAGACAACAGACAGACGGACGGCGACTCGGCCCAAGGCCTCCGCTCCAAAAGTCGCTACGGCTACGAGCGCTGTTAAAAAAAGTAAAAAAAAAGCGCGCAAAAAAAAGACGCGCGCGCGCTGGGGATTGAACCGGCGACGCGGTGGACAGACAACAGACAGACGGACGGCGACTCGGCCCAAGGCCTCCGCTTCAAAAGTCGCTACGGCTACTAGAGCGCGCTTTTCGCGCAAGTGGGCCGTAGCTCCGTAGCATAGC
>NW_003307572.1:1554385-1559211 GCF_000143455.1 Volvox carteri f. nagariensis | reverse complement strand
CTTTGAATGTGCGTACATGGAGCTTTCCACGGGCATTCACCATCTCGGCTTCGCCCGCTGGGGGGGGGAGTCTGCCGTACGTCTGCACGTGTTTTGTTCGGTGCTACAGTCATGTGACGCGACAGCTGTCACGACATTTTAGCGTCACGTTCATTTTACCGTCTTTTATAATCGTCTTAGGTTATAATCGGTGTGAATACGCGAATTTTGTGTATTATCGCGTAAGGTGTTTGGTTCTTATCTTACACTTCGCTGATGGACTTATGGACGAGACGAGAATGTACGCTCGTTCGCGTATGTTTATGTACTTGTTAATTGTTCATTTCTTGTGTGAATGTTCTGTCACACGGTTTATAAGGTGTTTCACTTGTGTCATTTGGGGACTATACGTCGTGGTCGTACTCGAGGCTTATCTTTTGAGGGCCTCCTGTGATCGACAGTGTGACTTTGGTATTTATAGCCGGCAGCGAGCTTGGAAAAGTCGCTTTACGGCTCATGATCGGAACATTGTAAAGTTCTCTGAGCTAGACAACAAGCCCTGTGCGGACCTCCCTTCTTTCAAGCCGCATAAGTAACATCCCTTAACCAGCCGAACTCCTGTGTGGGCCACTCAACGCCCATATCCTTCACGCCGGGCATACTCAGTCGGTAAGGTAAATCTTTATCACTGTTGATTTGTTGCCTGGAGGGAATCTTGGCCCCTTTCGCGGGTTGCTATTTGCTGCGTATTACGACTTGCCCGTTCGTGTGCCGTCTAGTCAGCATTCAAGCTACCTGCAGGACTTCGCCTAGACCACCCTGCATTCCATAGCCACGTCCTCCGCAGTGATGCCCGCAGCATGCGCCTTGTCCTTAGAGTACCGCGGGCATTATGCGACGTCCACAGCAGCCAGAGCCCGCAACTTGGGTGGTTTGTATGTTTCCGCGCTCTTATTATGTAAATTATGGTGGATTTGGTTTCCCATAAAGTTTGTCTGCATGAATATTAGGCGGACGTCCAGTTGAATACGTTCCATTGCCTGGAGTGACGTCCACGCACCGTGATCGAAATTCATTGCCTGCAACTCCTCGGCCACGCTACAGATCACACACAGGCCGTCATTCGAGGCTAATGCACTATGAAGTTCGTTGGGCTGCGGTGGCCTGCACAGCGCGTTCATTTTGCGGATTTGTGCTTCTTGAGAAGCAGGACCGGATACAAAGCACATCTGCCTTTCAGAAGTTCGTCACTAGTACTTTAACATTTCAGGGACACTGCGTCGATGTAGGTACATGTACATGGAGGCATACCGGGGACACGTTCAAACACGCAGGACGTTACACTCAGCTGCACTGCAGGGCGAGAACGTTCTTACATGTGATAACATTCATTTGCGTCCTCGGTACGCAGAGGCCTTGAGGTACGGCATAAGTCCCGCAAGTGAGGATATCGCAAGGCCCTCATGTGAGGATATCCGGCGTGAGATCCACGCAGCCACGCATTTTTCCCTATTCGCTACATGGCGCTTAATACTTGCATGGTAACGGAACTCATCTGCATTACAACGCACATCTTACGTGGACATATGAGACCATGGTGCTGCTACACAGCAGCCGCCGGTTGAAGCTGCAGCCTTCGTGGACATTTTGTCAAGGTATGGAGCCATTTCTTAACACTTCTCCTTTAAAAATGCAAGTAAAGAGGTATGGAATGGCTTGTTACATTACGCTGTCACCGTGCTTGTGGATGTCGGCACTGCCGCAGTATGACAGCCAGGTTTCGCCTCGCAGGTCGGGCATTGTGAGCGTGGAGGTGTACAAGTGTCAATATAAATGATGACGACCACTGCGGACGAAGTGGAGATGTTGGAAGGAGAAGTGTTGCGAGCGATGCTACCTCAAGGCCAGCGGACCTTCGCACAGTGCATGCGGGATTGCTCAGATCTACATTACTTGATGCATATAGGCATTTGAGACTAGTATCACATCAAATCGCTGTATCCTGCATGCTCGCCGCATTCACTGGCCTTCATAGACGACAACCGAGAATTTTAACATTGGCATTTATGTCACGACATTTTAGCGTCACGTTCATTTTACCGTCTTTTATAATCGTCTTAGGTTATAATCGGTGTGAATACGCGAATTTTGTGTATTATCGCGTAAGGTGTTTGGTTCTTATCTTACACTTCGCTGATGGACTTATGGACGAGACGAGAATGTACGCTCGTTCGCGTATGTTTATGTACTTGTTAATTGTTCATTTCTTGTGTGAATGTTCTGTCACACGGTTTATAAGGTGTTTCACTTGTGTCATTTGGGGACTATACGTCGTGGTCGTACTCGAGGCTTATCTTTTGAGGGCCTCCTGTGATCGACAGTGTGACTTTGGTATTTATAGCCGGCAGCGAGCTTGGAAAAGTCGCTTTACGGCTCATGATCGGAACATTGTAAAGTTCTCTGAGCTAGACAACAAGCCCTGTGCGGACCTCCCTTCTTTCAAGCCGCATAAGTAACATCCCTTAACCAGCCGAACTCCTGTGTGGGCCACTCAACGCCCATATCCTTCACGCCGGGCATACTCAGTCGGTAAGGTAAACCCCTATCGCTGTTGATTGATTGCCTGGAGGGAATCTTGGCCCCTTTCGCGGGTTGCTATTTGCTGCGTATTACGACTTGCCCGTTCGTGTGCCGTCTAGTCAGCATTCAAGCTACCTGCAGGACTTCGCCAAGCCACCCTGCATTCCATAGCCGTAAAGCCTAAATCAGGCTAGAAGACCAAGTAAGTTCGGTTTTGGGTTTACCTTAGGTGTTCTGTCGCCTAGGGGATATTCGGGTTGCTTTTCCCAGCACCCTTTTTGGTAGGTTAGGCAGGCTAGGTCACGCCAGCCGCAGCCGGTCAGCAGTGTTACGCACAGCTGCCCTACCATTCAGCAATTTCGGGCCATTTTCTACTGGGTCGATTTGCTTTCGTATTCGGTCACTTTCACAATTGATACTGTGTTACGCACAGCCGTCTGTTGGACACTCGATCCCGAATACTTTTATACGATCAACTCGTTTTACCATCTAGGCTTGGCCAGCCCAGCCTAACATTTTTCTTATACCATATATTCAGCTCACCTGAACAGCAGGTTCGAGCTTTTCTGTGCTTAACGAGCATTTCGCGTACCTCTGGCCGAATTATACGGGGTCACACCAATTCTTTTGCTTTCACTAGCCTCAATTCGCTACTGCAGTTTACATCGAGGCAGTTAACCCCAGGCCACGCAGAGGACGCCCGGGGCGCAATCCCTTTTGGTTTTCACACCAACACTTTTCTTCGTCGTGGTGTTCGGGCCACTCCAGTCAGACACCGGCACCATCGGCTGATTCCACATCTTCGAGCCTCTTGGCAAATCTCCTGTACTCATTTACATAGGTCTTTTGGCTCGCGGCGTTAGGGTCGACATCGAGCCGCGACCGGTCATTTGCAATATCCGCTACCTGTTACCTGTGCAGCTATATCCGGACCTGGACCAGCTTCTCAGGCCGAGGCAAACTATTGTTATCAGCACAACAGGTGGTGCAATTTCCTCTATTTGAATACGGAGACTTTTGTACGCCTAAGCGCAATGATATGATGGAGTAAACGCTGCAAGCTTATCGAGTCGGTACTCCACTCTTTCCCGACGCAGCGTTACTAATTATTCCAGCTGTTTCACGCAGCTACTCTTAATTTTTGCAGCTCAATACAACGCAACTTTTCAGCGACACCAGCTTAGGTGGGGCGGGTGTAGTACTCTTTAGTAGTCGCTAGGCTTTTTATTGCTTAGTCCTTGCCTGTTCGCTTCGCGTTTGTTGCTGCATCTTTCTCTTTTCCTTTTTCTCATCTTGTTTTTCGTAAGCTAATTATTACACAGGGAAGCATAAGTCCCACGGAGCCTCTACGTCGCAACATCCCGCGGGCCGCCACTGTGCAACATCTTCGCTCGACTACTCAGCGAGATCAGCAGGAGGTAAGCAAGGTTTCGCGTAAGGATACACGTAGGGTGTCCACCTCAGGGTCTAGTACTAGCGAAGCCGCCCGTATTCCGCGCTCGCGTTCCGATAGTGGCTTAGCAGTACAGGTGGAACGTCCCCTGACTAAGTTAGCTCAAACTGAGGGTGAGGTTGCTGCTCCACTAGAAACCCTCGGAACAGATTCCGATAGGGAGAAGTGGTCGCGTCTCTTTGAAGCGCTAGGTAGGCCCCGCACCTACATCAACCCTATATTTTCTAGGGACAGCGATTCTGACGACGAAATCATGCAGAACCTTTACCCTACCCTCGACCCGTTCCAGCACAACGGGTTGGATGACTTCCTCACCAAGGTTTTTCAGCAGGGAGTTGCCTACCCGCTCACTAGGAACAACTTGTCTGTTGAGAGCCTCAAATCGTACCTTGACGCACTGCCTGGTCGTAACACGCCATTCGAGGCGTGGTACAACTCCCACAGACAGGACCTCGTAGCCAAAGCTGCAGCGCACTTCAGAGTAGCTGAACCAGGTGCGGCGGCCAACGCAATCTCTCCTCGCCAACTGTACGACTATTATGCCCACATTTTAGAGGAAAACTTTGCCTCCGCGCGCGCGGAAAGTGATCTTGCGCGCTTCAGAAGCATGCAGCAGGGAGCTCTCTCTCCCATAGTCTTCAAGGATATGCTGCTAGCGCTGGAGAAAAAGCTGGACGGTAGGGTCAGCAAACACCAGGTCGCGGAACGTTTTCTAGAGGGCTTAAACCCCATGGTTCGGCATCACCTGGAGAGGCACCTCATTACCGTGGAGCGTACCAAGTGGTACGATCGTTTGGAGAAGACGGCACAAGAG
>NW_003307572.1:1552104-1554116 GCF_000143455.1 Volvox carteri f. nagariensis | reverse complement strand
GCAGTGCAGGTACCAAAAAGCCGCCGCAGCAGAAGAGTGCAGCAAAACCCCCTATTAAGGAAAAACGCACCTTTTACTGCGAGAAGCACGGCACTAATGCATCTCACGATACGGCGCAGTGCCGTGTCTTAAATCCCCCAAAGTCGAAGTCCGCGCTTTTGACCTCTGACATCCCCTCCGGAATTGTTGAGCGTTTGGTTGCCTTGATTTCCCAGGGACAGGGCAGCGCGTCGACCTCAGGGGGGTCCAGAGGAATGGGCGGGCAAAAGCAGAAGGGGGCTGGGCCATCTAAGCCCAAGCAGGGACAGGGTGCTAGCGAATCGCGGGGGAATAGGCCATCTTGCGAGTTCTGCGGAACCATGGGTCACCAGCAGAGCAAGTGCTTCATTTTCCACCCCGAGCTCGCTCCCGCGGGCTACGAGCCTGCTAACCCAGCCCTGAAGGTTTTATTTCTGCAGCGCAAGAAGGCGGTTGAAAAGAAGGCGGCCTTGGCGGCGGCTGTTGCCGCAGCTTTCGAGGACGACTTCGCAGCAGAGGACGAGGGGGATGAGGAGGCGGCCTGCTGCACGACGCAGTTCCATGAAGCGGCGTCTAACGTCTCTCCCAGCCAGCAGGCCAGGATGGCGCCGCTCACATGGACGCGCAGCGCACAAGAGGTAAGGTACAACAGCTTAGCCACTATGCATTCGCAGGCTGTTCCTAAGTCCTTTACTCCTGCCCCCTTAGTCACGAAGCAGTATCCGCCACCGACACCACCCGTGGCGAACAACTCAAAACGCGCCCATACACTGCTGGATGACAATACTCTCTTGCGTAAAATCTCCGACATGCCTGTCGGCACTTTTCTTAACCTGCTCTGCCAGCAGGGGCTGTCTTCCACCGGCGGCCCCTTAGACGCTAAACCCCATCCCCCAAGCACGGCCCAAGCAACGCAGGGTTCAAGCTCAGTTTCGAGCAGCTTCGGGGAGGGATTTTCCACGCTTCAGGCAGACAAGAGTGTGCAGCTCGCCTGTTTCCCGGCGGCAGCACCGGAGCTGGTCACGCCACCTCCCCTTGATTCTGGCCTGGCGTCTTTTGCCCTGGCGGCCCAAGGGCGCGCCAAACCCTCCGACCACCGTGGTGCCGGTTTTGAGTACCAGGTAAGTGGGGTTAAGGGTCCACCTCCGCGCACTTTGTCGGAGCTCTCGCCTGACGAGCGGGAGCAGGCTTTAGCGGTTAATCCGTCGGCAGCGCGTTACATGGGGGAACCCGAGGGTCTGTATTACTATGAAAAGGGGGCGTGTGTGTTGCTTCAGGGGCAGCGTGACAGGGCAGCTCCGGAGGCGTTGCGTGATTTTGCCGCAACGGTCAACGTAATGCCGACCAGTGTAGCCAAAGCACTTAACCTGCCCATAGTCGAGACAACCACGCGGCTGTCCACCTCGTTGCAGCTAGGGGGTGCTGTGCGAGGAGAGTTGGACACCTCAAACATTTTTTTTGAGCTTCTTCCGGGCACGCCGCATGCCACGCGGGTCCCGCTTACTAAAACCCTGGTCGTTGACGAGCGACCCAACCTGTTTCAGCTCCTAGTGGGTAACGAACAGGCGAAATTCTTAGGGGACGCTCTGGAATCATATCCAGAGCCCAGGCTGCACTTTTATCCTAACTTTTTGCAGCACCCCGACTACAAAGTCACCATTCCCATGCGCAAGCTTGTGAAGCACAAGCCTTCTCAGCATGGTTCACTTGTGGGAGTTGCGTGCGCCAGCATGGCCATTCCCAGCACCTCTCCTTCCGGCTCCGAGCTGGGGGGGGGGGAATCCACCGCTGACGTCCCTCCTATTCCGCACCAGTCCTCTCATTCCTCTGGAGCAGGGCACGCCAACCGCCTACGTCAACAACACTAGGCGAGATTACTGGGGCAACTTCGCGTCCCGGTTATCAGTTGGTGCGAATCAGTTTGGTTCCACTTTCCTTATGCTTCTTACGTATGCCACTTTCTTTGTGGACGCATTTAACATGTGTTTTGTCAG
>NW_003307572.1:1549252-1552054 GCF_000143455.1 Volvox carteri f. nagariensis | reverse complement strand
CAGACAAGAGTGTGCAGCTCGCCTGTTTCCCGGCGGCAGCACCGGAGCTGGTCACGCCACCTCCCCTTGATTCTGGCCTGGCGTCTTTTGCCCTGGCGGCCCAAGGGCGCGCCAAACCCTCCGACCACCGTGGTGCCGGTTTTGAGTACCAGGTAAGTGGGGTTAAGGGTCCACCTCCGCGCACTTTGTCGGAGCTCTCGCCTGACGAGCGGGAGCAGGCTTTAGCGGTTAATCCGTCGGCGGCGCGTTACATGGGGGAACCCGAGGGTCTGTATTACTACGAAACAGGGGCGTGTGTGTTGGTTCAGGGGCAGCGCGACAGGGCAGCTCCGGAGGCGTTGCGTGATTTTGCCGCAACGGTCAACGTAATGCCGACCAGTGTAGCCAAAGCACTTAACCTGCCCATAGTCGAGACAACCACGCGGCTGTCCACCTCGTTGCAGCTAGGGGGTGCTGTGCGAGGAGAGTTGGACACCTCAAACATCTTTTTTGAGCTTCTTCCGGGCACGCCGCATGCCACGCGGGTCCCGCTTACTAAAACCCTGGTCGTTGACGAGCGACCCGACCTGTTTCAGCTCCTAGTGGGTAACGAACAGGCGAAATTCGTAGGGGACGCTCTGGAATCATATCCAGAGCCTAGGCTGCACTTTCATCCTAACTTTTTGCAGTACCCTAATTATAAAGTCACCATTCCCATGCGCAAGCTTGTGAAGCACAAGCCTTCTCAGCATGGTTCACTTGTGGGAGTTGCGTGGGTCAGCATGGCCATACCCAGCACCTCTCCTTCCGGCTCCGAGCTGGGGGGAGGGGAATCCACCGCTGACATCCCTCTTTTTCCGCACCAGTCCTCTCATTCCTTGGAGCAGGGCTCGCCAACCGCCTACGTCAACAACACTAGGCGAGATTACTGGGGCAACTTCGCGTCCCGGTTATCAGTTGGTGCGAATCAGTTTGGTTCCACTTTCCTTATGCTTCTTACGTATGCCACTTTCTTTGTGGACGCATTTAACATGTGTTTTGTCAGCCCCGTTCTCACGGCGGCTGGTGCCGTTCTTTCGTACACGGTCAACGGTTTAATAGATCACGCATGCCTAGCTACACGACCCATGCCTGTTTCCTCTTCGTGCCACCCTCCTGCTTGTACAGGAAAGCGAATGAAGCCACTGTATAGGCGTAGGTCTGTGTTAGGCCATCCTGCATTACAGCCACGTAGCGGCTGGCACTTCGCTTCCTTTGCTCTCGTTGCATCCCTGTTGCTAACTTTAGCCGCAGGAGTGCAGGTGCCAACTGGGATCAGCAGCTGCATTACATCATGTTGGTTTACAACTGTTCGAAGCAGCAGTCTACTGGTTTCAGCCCATACAGTTTGCTCCACGGAGTTCAGCCCACCATACCAGCCGCGGTGAAGCAGCGCTTTGAGGAGGACATCTCCTTCGATTCGCTGGAGGAGGCTTCGGAAGCTCTTCTTAAGCGTGGCGAGGCTATGCGTCGTAACATGAGTATTGCAGGGGAAAATTTACTTATCGCCCAGCATAGGGATACGTTACGCTATGCCGCTTTGCGTGGTGGGGGTAACCATCCTAGGTTGCGCAGGTTTGATGTGGGGGATTATGTTTATTATCGTAATACTAGTTCGCGCACGGCGTTAGACCATAAGGTTCAACCTGCTGTACTTCGCGTTAGTGAGGTGCGTCCCAGCGGCGTACTTGTTCTGCAAGGTCAAGACGGTCAAACCATGCAAACGCATGTGATGCACTGTGCACCTTGTCATTTGCCTATTTTAGACGAGGTTGTCGATCCTCGCTTGTCCCGACCTCATGCTAATTTGTCCTGTGAGGTTTGCAAAATGCCTGATGGGGAAGAGTGGATGCTTCTCTGTGATAGCTGTGGGACGGGTTGGCATACTTATTGCTTGAAACCGCCTCTTAAAGAAATCCCTGAAGGTACTTGGGTGTGTCCTAATTGTCTTTCTAAAGGCATCACCGTTGCACAAATAAACTCACGATCTTTAGCTAACTCTGGTAGTAATTCCAATAAATCCAGCACTAAGCCTGTTCCTCCGCAATATCTTGCCGAATTACAAGGGTCACGAGTATTTGGATCTAATTCCGGACCCTCTGGCAGTCGTGCCGCGAGAACCGGTGTCGCTACCTATGCCGGTAAACGAGGCAGGAAGCATTTCTTCGAGGTGCTTTACCAGGACGGCGAATTGGAGCTGGTGGATGTTGTGCAGCTACGCAATATGCTTGCACCTAAGTCTGCCCGCCCAAGGCGAGCGGTGGGAGCAGCGGCGGTTGCAGCAGCCGCATCGAAACTGGAGCACTGGAGTTTGGATTCAGCCGCGGACGTTCCGATGGCGCTGGATCTGGCTATGGCGGGAGACCACTCAGTATTCAAGATAGCTTTGGTTACCAATCAATTATTCGAGCAACGTCTTCAACTTCCATCCGTACCGCAGCCGCATGTCGATGTGTTGCGAGGAGCATTGCGTGGAGCTTGGTTAATAACGTAATTCTGCCTTACGAGGTTTCAAATCCTTTGCGTGTCGCTTTGTTGTCTTCTGGCGCGCGCGTCTTGAAAGGGAAGCCGGTAAAATTGAGTGATCCTTTGTCGCCTCAGTTTTACGACGGCGTAGATAAGCAGTTTACATCAGTAGATGTAGCAGTGTTATCAATCACTGGCGCATTGTTAGATTTGGCAATTCCAGCAGCGATTAAGTCTGTTAAGGGCTTTGTGGTCGCTAGAGTTCCGGTTGCTCACATATCGGGTGCTGATGAAGCGCGCATGAAGTGGTTGCGCAGT
>NW_003307572.1:1519975-1523517 GCF_000143455.1 Volvox carteri f. nagariensis | reverse complement strand
GCCCAGGCTTCCAGGCCCCAAGGCTCCCAGGCTCCCCGGCCCCCAGGCTCCCAGGCTCCCAGGCCCCCGGCTCCCAGGCTCCCAGGCTCCCGAGTCCCTAGGCTCCCAGGCTCCCAGGCTCCCAGGCTCCCAAGCTCCTAGGCTCCCAGGCCCCCAGGCTCCCAGGCCGCCAGGTCCCCAAGGTCCCAGGCTCCCAGGACCCTGAACTCCCAGGCCCCCAGGCTCCCAGGCCCCCAGGCTCCCAGGCCCCCAGGCTCCCAAGTTCCCAGGTCCCCAGGCCCCCAAGCTCCAAGGCTTCCAGGCCCCCGGCTCCCAGGCCCCCAGTCTCCCAGGCCCCCAGTCCCCAGGCTCCCAGGCCCCCAGGCCCCTAAGCTCCCAGGCCCCCAGGCTCTCAGGTCCCCAGGTTCCCAGGCCCCCAGGTCGCCAGGCGCCCAGGCCCCCAGGCTCCCAGGCTCCCAGGTCCCTAGGCTCCCAGGCCCCCAGGCTCCCAAGCTCCCAGGCCCCCAGGTCACCAGGCTCCCAGGCTCCCAGGCCCCCAGGTCGCCAGGCTCCCAGGCCCCCAGGCTCCCAAGCTCCCAGGCCCCCAGGCTCCCAGGCCCCCAGGCTCCCAGGCCCCCAGGCTTCCAGGCCCCCGGCTTCCAGGCCCTCAGGCTCCCACACCCCCAGGCTCTCATGCTCCAAGTAACACAAGCTCCCAACGAGAACAAATGGACTTCTCAATTTGGAATGTATAGCCAGGTGAAGTTCGACCTGTTAACATAGTTGACTGGAAAGTGCATGGCACTCCCTTAGGGAGCCGGAGAAAGCTGTTTACATCGAACTATCCAGTCATAAGAAGCCATTATCCTTATTCTGTAGGAATCAAGACAATTTAAACGTGGAAATCCCCTTTAGTTCTGGAAGCAAATGGACATCCCATTTTCGAATGTACAGCGAAAGTAGTCAAGCAACTGTATGCCGTGCATAAGCAGTCTGGAAAGGATTTGAACTTGATGCTATTTAGCCCAGCACAAGTAATATCCAACCTTGACCGCGGATCTGGAGCAACCGCTGACGGAAGAGAAGAAATGAACAATGAACACAACATAACACAAAAATGCAAAATATACACGGACATAAAGTTAAAGAAATGAATACGACTTAGCCAGCTTGGCTGCTGGACCGCCATGCTTGCACAGTCGAACTACCTCGCTCACATAGACCGCGGTTAGCTGCTTGCATGAATAAACAGAATGGTTCCACCTCACATATATTCGCCGTTGGTGCCTTTCATCTGCGCCAGCCAATCTCTTGGCAGTACAGCGGCGACCCACAGGCAGGATCTGTACCTGTCTCATTGTGCATTGCCACTCATTGCAGCATCAAACTAACAAGTGTTATCGTCTTTGTAATAATTACCTTACTCAGGATCAAGAGTCTCTGGCTGTGCTATAGTTGGCTCCAGCCCGACCCTACTCTCTAACCCCATAGGCCAAATCTCTAAAGATGCTTAAGAGGTAATATCACAATGGAAGCCAATGATGATTTTGTGGGTGGATTCGGGATGCAGCCCACGCAGCCGTCGGACAATAGGCGCAGGATGCACGAGGTCCAGCTGCAGCTATGATGCAGCCAACGAATGACAAGTGAGTGGCATCATCAGCCATTGCACTGGTTCATCAGATGAGCGGTACATTTTAAACGTGCCCAGCAACGTTTGCAGTGCTGCTGGTGATAAGGCCACCAAAGCGTTTGAGGAATTCCTGGCCGTCAGTGGAATGAAATATGACGACTTTGCCGAGTTCTATGGCAACTTGGCAACATAGGACTTCACCATCGCGACCACGCTCCTCATGCCATGGCTGCACACCTGGGCAGCACCAAACCCAAGCAACAACCCAAGGTATGATGTTGTCTCATGAGAAGTAGTAAAATTGGGCTTGCATGCTAGACATTGCAACTGCTTGCTTGCATGATCTGCGGGACTCAAATGAAGGGGTTGCAACCCCATATGGTAAACTTGCTTCAGCAGGCATGTGTACAGAAGCGAGAAACGGGAGCTGCAGACGGCATCATCCACCAAAGCTCTGCCTATGATGAAGAAAGGTGACATAAGCATGATGCCGCTCTGCCTGAGATATGGGTGCCGGTTTGGAAGCCGTTGAGGATGGAGGCGTATGTTGGCTACTGGCTCATATCACGAAGCATGACACATGAATAGTGACCACTGGTGAGTTGTTCTCTGGGGAAAATCATGATGTAACAGGTTGATTAAGGCAACTACCCAGGTTCAAACAGGAAGAAGCCGTTGAGCAAGTATGTTGGTTACTAGGTCATACACGGAGCTAAGACTTGGGATTGGTGAGATGTTCTCTGGGGAAGTCATGATAGAACGGGTTGGTATAGGCTAGTTTCCTAGTTCCGACCTGAGTTCGGTTCCCGGGCATGCTTTTTCTGCTTGGGAGGTGATAGCTGTGACTACAGGTATCTACACAGTTGTGTCCATCACTCTGAGATTGACAGATGGTTGGGGATCCCCTGATTTTGAGGGGGGATAATTGTCATTCATGTGCAAGCAAACAAGGGCAACTGCAGTTTTTTTGGATTTTGTGTCAAATTACCTCTTGCTGCATATATTCTGTATGGAGTCTCCTATACAGGGTTTGGCGTATTTAACTTCTGATGGGGATGTTTGTCTGTCTACAGGGCCCACCCAGCAACCTGCAGCTGCTGTGGACAACACCACATGCTTTCCCCACCACACATCAGCACGCAGAGTCAGTGGAAGATTAAAGCAGTAGTAAGGTGTGTGGCAAAAAACTGCATTCTAAGTTCCACATCACAGTCATTGCAGTTCATGATGGTCTGACAAAGGTGCTACTGTATGCCCCTGCCTGATCTTTGCTGCATACAGGCTCACAAGCTGCTTGTGGAGGACTGCTGCTGCAGCAATGTCTTGTAGTGTTAACTAACGGCGATAGAGGACCAATACTAGGCATGACTACCAGAAGGTGTTAGGGTGGATAGTGCATGTGACCTATGATGTAGCATGTTTTGAGGCAAATTTTGTTGAGAGATGTGTAACACAGCAAAGGCGTAACCCGGGATGCTCAGATTGGCATTTGCGTCGTTACAAGATGGATGAGCTGCAGCTGGGTGCACCCAATATGAAACTGTTTGGAGCTGTTTCGAAGCTTCTGCTGCAGCAGCTGCTGCATACAGGCTCACAAGCCGCTTGTGGAGAAGCTACTGCTAGCAGCAGCGCTGCTGCACTGTACAGTCACTGTACAGACTTGTCTTGGAGTGTTAACTGACGGTGATGGAGGACTTCTTCTAGGCATGAATACCAGAAAGTGTAAGGGTGGATAGAGCGCTTCTGAGCTATAATGTAGCATGTTTTGAGGCAAATTGTTGACAGATCGATGAGCTGCAGCTGCAGCAGCCGCTGTTGTGGAAATGTTTGGTGCTGTTTGGAAGCTGCAGATTGTTTGGAAGCTGCAGCTGCAGCAGCTGCTTCAGCTGAAGCAGGCAATGCATATGGCTTAATGTTGTTACATAGCAGG
>NW_003307572.1:1512963-1518819 GCF_000143455.1 Volvox carteri f. nagariensis | reverse complement strand
CCGTGATAACAGGGTCTTCACCCGTAATTGTACGTGTAATTGGTTACATGCGCCCGTAATTCACCTCCAGCACCGTGTAAAATCCACCCGTAATCACTGGGTCTTCACCCGTAATTTTGCGTGTAATTGGTTACATGCGCCCGTAATTCACCTCCAGCACCACGTAAAATCCACCCGTAATCACTGGGTCTTCACCCGTAATTTTGCGTGTAATTGGTTACATGCGCCCGTAATTCACCTCCAGCACAGCGTAATATCCACCCGTAATCACTGGGTCTTCACCCGTAATTTCGCGTGTAATTGGTTACATGCGCCCGTAATTCACCTCCAGCACCGCGTAATATCCACCCGTAATCACTGGGTCTTCACCCGTAATTTCGCGTGTAATTGTTTACATGCGCCCGTAATTCACCTCCAGCACAGCGTAAAATCCACCCGTAATCACTGGGTCTTCACCCGTAATTTTGCGTGTAATTGGTTACATGCGCCCGTAATTCACCTCCAGCACCGCGTAAAATCCACCTGTAATCACTGGGTCTTCACCCGTAATTTCGCGTGTAATTGGTTACATGCGCCCGTAATTCACCTCCAGCACCGCGTAAAATCCACCTGTAATCACTGGGTCTTCACCCGTAAATGTTCACCCGTATCCTTGTGCTCAAATTACGGGACCCGTAACGTGTTACGGACCCGTAATTTCTGTCAAATTACGGGTGGATTGACCCAAAATTACGAGTAAAATGACCCCCCTTTTCCCAGAGTGTGTACGGCAGCCGTATGGCTTGCTGAGAATTCGAATTTACTATTTCAGCTGACAGCTCCATAGTTCCGGCATTCTGCCTACACTATTGGAGCTTATTATTGTTGCTCTCACTTTTTTCCAAGACCTTACCGACTACCCTCAAGCCTCATCGATGCTCTACCACAACGAATCGACATCGCCGCGGACCGTCACTCTCCGAGGAACAACCAGGAGCTCCGTCACAAATCAAAAAATGACGGGTAAGAAGACAAAGGCAACGGGAGATAACCTGGTCAATGCAGGAGCGGCCGAAGCAGCCGGTGAAGGGGGATCGGGCCAGATGCTGCCAGCCAACCAAAACGACATAGAAGCTGCCAGGGATACTTTGAGCGGGAACATAGACCAGCCGACTCTTCACCAGCTGCTGCTGGGCGTCCTGTCAGCAGCGCAGGCCAACGCCCCAAAAGCGCCAGCCAGGGATCCCCGGACAGCACCGCCTCGGGACCGCTCTCCTGACGTAGTCATCACAAAAGACGTGACCATCCTGCCATCCGCAAGAGAGCATCTCGCAGCAATAAGGACTGAAGTTCAAGCGAACGACGCCCCGAAGCTGACAGCCCCACTCGAGCAGCGGGAGCAGCTCGACGAAGGAATGCTAATGCTGCTAGAGACCGCCATCACCACGCTGGATGCGAACGAACCCCAGCTGGCCGTCGCGGGAGAATGCCTCAAGATCGCTCACCGCCGCCTTAAGTGCTACTCTGTTGCTCTGGCCAAGGCGGGCCCAGGAGCCAACGGTAATTTCACGGCCCCCTACGAAATCTGGCACGGCAGGCGGTGCAACTTCACCAAGCCAGAGTTCAAACCAGAGGCCATAGATTAGGGCGACATAGAGAGTGCATTAGCTAAAATGCGCAAAGTCGGTTGCGGCGGACAGGGACGGTCAGGCCGGGTCCCTCTGGCGAGGGAGAGACCGGCAGGGTGGAGTGCGGGATTCGTTTGGTAGTGCACGCCGGAACGACCGCAGCCGCTATGACCACTACGACCGGCGCAGCCACCGTGACCGAAGCCGCTCTCGCAGCCCAGCTAAGCGTGGCTGATTAGGATTCTGTTGGGGCTTGTGTTTGCTCGACTCTGGCACTGCACTGATCCTACCCCCCTCCTTTTTTCTTAAGCTCGCTCAGTGGCCCCTCCGTGCAGTTTGTGGTCGTTGTTGTTGCAGGGGCCCACAAGTCCGACAAACTTTATTGGGTTGGATCGGAGTATGCTTTGGCCCAGTCTTTGACAAGACTTGTTATGCTAAGTTGCACATCCGGTCTCTCTTCCAGACCTTCCACCGCTAGAAGATGTCGGACCAAGTTGTACCCTGGAGGGAGGTTTCTTTGTAACGCGCGCGAGCTCTTGCCCTTGGTGGTGCCTGTGATTGGCCTTGGGGCCTTATTGCCGTGTTGGCTCGGTCCTGTTGACCATGGCGGCTTCCAGGCCCAGGTGGCCGGCTTCAGGCTGGACCTGTCCTTCCTCCGTCCGAGTTTCCCTCTTCATGCATGTACCCAACAACGACAGAGAGGCATCGAACAGGTTGATGGCTCTGGTGGCCCTGTCCCCTGCGGCGCAGGTCGCCCCTGAGTAGCCTGTTCGGTTTCTGTCATCCCAGGAGGGGCGGCTTCCCACCGTTTCGTAGCCTCAGTCGCCACGAGCCCCGGCCTCTACTCATCTCCCCCTCTTTTATCTTTTGTCTCTTGCAATGCAGAGAATTTGGCCGCCACAGTACTGGGCGCACTGCTCGTCGCCACGGGTTTTAGAGCCCCTCGCCCCGTGCAGCCCCCCCCTGTCCAACGAGACAACACACAAGTGGAGACCAAGAACACCGCCAAGCGTCCTGCACCCGGCCCTGCAGAGCCCACCCGGCCCCGGACCAAGGTCGCCCGCCAAGCCCAGGAACCACATCCAGACCCAGGAGCCCCTTCAAGGAATGAACAAGCGGTCCCAGAAGGTGAGAACCTAGCACCTTTGCCTGTTGATCCGCCTTGTGAAGCCAAACCTCCTAGCACGGGTAGCAAGGATAGGCCTAAGATGCGGGGGTGCTTGAGAGCCTGTGCCGCGGTCTGGAAGGCGACAGTGGTGAACCAGCTCGTGCTGAGCTGGGTCCTGCAAGGGTTCCCTCTGATGTGGCACTCAGGACCTCCCCCCCGGCCGTACTGGGGCAAGAATCACCAATCTGCACGGGACCACGGGGATTTTGTGTCTTCTGCCATCGAGGGTTTGCTGGAGTCAGAGACCATCAAACCTTGCCAGTCCCGCCCTTTCATGACCTGTCCCTTGGGCGTCGTAGAGCAGAAAGGCAAGCTCCGCCTCATCTGGGATGGACGCGAAGTCAATAAGCACCTGCACATCCCGGAGTTCCGTTATGAGTCGCTTGTGCAGGTCCCAGGCTGGCTAGGCCCCAAGGACTACATGTTCACCCTGGACCTGAAGTCTGGCTACCACCATATGGACGTACGTGAAGCAGACTGGCGCTACCTTGGTTTTGAATGGCAAGGCCAGTTCTACATCTTTACACAACTCCCTTTCGGCCTTGCCTCCACCTGTTGGGCATTCACCAAGCTAACACGCGAGATCATGCGGACTTGGAGACGGAAGGGCTGGCGGTGCTCAGGATACATTGATGATCAGATCCACGCCCACCAGGACACCCAGACCCTCATCGCCCGCCGCACCATAATCCTCGACCTCCTTGAGCGCCTGGGGTTCTGCGTGAACCGTGACAAGTCAATGATGGGCGAGCCCCAGCCGCAAGTGAGGTACCTGGGTATGCTGTTAGATACAGCTAAGGGCGTGTACATTGTGCCTGAAGATAAGCGCACTTTCCTGCTCGACTGCATCCGCTCGGCTCTGGGAAAACGGCGCATCAAGGCGAGACAATTGTGTCTCCATAAAAGGGCAGCTTCTGTCCATGTCCTGGGCGTTCGGGCAAGTAGCCCGCCTTTACACCCAGGCTCTGGGGCAGGATATTGAGTCGCGCCACACCTGGGATACCCACATCCGCTTAGCTAACGACGCAACTGCAGAGCTCGAATTCTGGCTGTGCTGTTTCGACCGGTTTAACGGAACCCGTGCCCTCTGGGAGCCCACACAGGTGCACTCGGTCGTTTTCTGCGATGCAGCCGGGAAATCCCCCAAGCAACTCGGGGGTTGGGGTGCCTGGACGCTGATCGACGGGAAGTTGGCCCAAGCCCGCGGTAATTGGGGAGTAAGGGTCAGTTCGATGGGGTCAACGCCCCAGGAGCTCCAGGCAGTCCTACACGCACTTCAATCCTTCAACGGTCCTGCAGGCCTACGACACCAAGTCGTCCGGGTGATTACTGACAATCTCAATTGCGCCAACGTCCTCAACAAAGGGTCTGCAAAAGCCGAGGACTCGTACTGGATTGCCTGCGAAATCTTTTGGTACTGTATTGCCGAGGGTATCACACTGCAGGCGGAGTGGCGGCCGCGAGAAGAAAACACTCTGGCGGACTACCTCTCAAAGCTGCAGGACCGGGACGACTGGATGGTGAACCGTAAGGAATTTCAGAGGCTCAACACCGCCTGGGGTCCTTTTGACATTGATCTTTTCGCGTCACACACCAATCACCAGCTGCCACAATACTATTCCCGATTTTTCACGCCAGATACCGTGGGTGTAGATGCCTTTCGGTTCCACTGGGGGCGGAATTGCTGGGCGAACCCGCCTTTCTGTTTGCTACTTAAGGTCCTGCGGCACGCAGAGCTGTGCAAAGCATGCATCTGTCTGATCGTTCCCTCTGGCCGACGCGCGACTGGTGGTCCTATCTGACTCAAGACAGGAAGTGGTTTGCGCCTTGCGTCCACGGCCTAAGAGAGCTGGGCAAGGCGTATGATCTTTTCCTGCCAGGGTCTTCGGGAAACGAGGTCCCAAAAGGGTCCGCTAACTGGCTATCGCTCGCACTTCTCGTCGATTTCCAAACACCTTCCCCGCGCCGGATTGCTGTGCCCCCCGACCCTTATGACCCCCGGTTTTCACAGGAATAAGGGCACGCGCGCAGACACTGCTTGGCCAGGTGCCCTTGGATGCTAACCCAATGATCGGGGATCTAGCTCTGGTGTTGGCAAGCCAGGCGCACAAGGCGCGAGCTAGCAGCACAGTCGCCCAGTACAAGGAGCCATGGCAGGAGTTCCTAGATTGGGCAGAGCTACTATGTTGTATCCTGTAAAGGTTTTCCGCAACGGTTTGGGCGCCGAAACCTAACTGCCGGTGGTTAGCTCGTCCACTCCAATTTACCAAACTCCAATATTACTAACTAACAACCCGTCAATTCCGCGGTTGGTGCTTACAGGTATTAACTAATATTGATATTAGTTTAATTGCGGCTACTGTTAGCTGCGGCGGCTAAGCGACTACTGTTAGTCGTCCGCCATCTAAATGCCGCACTGTTGCGGAAGTCCATGGGCGCCGGCGGATCAAACGACTACTGTTAGTCGTCCGCCATTCAAGTGCCGCACTGTTGCGGAAGTGCATGGGCGACGGCGGCTAAGCGACTACTGTTAGTCGTCCGCCATCCAAATGCCGCACTGTTGCGGAAGTCCATAGGCGCCGGCGGATCAAACGACTACTGTTAGTCGTCCGCCATTCAAGTGCCGCACTGCTGCGGAAGTGTATGGGCGACGGCGGCTAAGCGACTACTGTTAGTCGTCCGCCACCTTAATGCCGCACCACTGCGGAAGTCCATACCTACGTATGGGCGGGGGTTTTACTTACGTAAAGCTGGGACCTGCGTCCCAGTTTCGTCTGACCGAGCAAGAGTAGTTCCTGCGAACTATGGCTTCTGGATTCGGCACCGCCCAGTCGTACTGGGAATCCTTATCGGCGCGAGGCCCAAGTGGAGTCACTGATGACTACTTATTCAAGACACTTGTCTCAATCGGTATCTTTCGATGCCCCCATTATGTGGTTGTGTCGTCTGAAGTCTACAACAAATCTGGTATCGAGACGGGTTCCTTACGGACCAGTCTCATCTCCGCTTCCGCACTCTTTCTTTCATTTGGCACTAGTATGAACTTCCCTAGTGAAGAGGCTACATCGGCTGATTCGGAAG
>NW_003307572.1:1512124-1512913 GCF_000143455.1 Volvox carteri f. nagariensis | reverse complement strand
TCCCCCAGACCCCCCCCGATAAGTTACAACTCCCCTCATAGACCAAGAGGCACACACTGCGTTGGCGCGTTTTCGTTCATGTGCGCACGCTTCATGCACATGCATAGATAGTTCTGGCACTGTTTGTGAACAAAAAGTAAATCCGACCAAGCAAAGGCCCAAAGCAAGCAACCGCATAGCAAATCAAAGGCCGTCACCTGCCACTGCAAACCACAGCACACTAGGACTCTACCGGTTCATCATGTACCGGCCATCTGTGGGGATTTTCCTTCTGCTTGTCCCGCCATGCACCGTCGCTCATGCCCTTGCGGATGCGCTGTGTCTGAGCCCGCTTGGCACTGCGAGCGCTCGGGTTGGGCGCCTCGCCGCATTCGTTGTTGTCAAGCTGATTGGGTGACAGCTTGCGCTTATGCTGATCACAACCGCCATGGAAGGCAGGGGTAATGGCGCCCGTGTCATCGGTCGCCGCTGGCAGCAACATTGCCGATGCATTACCGACAACAGCACCGCCGTCCCAAACGCCTTTATCAGGAAAAATTTCAGACTTATCTTGCTGTTTTTGTGTTTGTTCGGCGTTCAAGTCGTTGCCTTTTGCGTGTTTGTCTATGGAAGGACCGGTCATACATTCTGCTATGCCGCGTTGACTCACGGGCTTGACCTTCTTACGGCCCCTCATATCTATTTTATGATCGATAATACTACGTTCTGCACACTACGGAGCAATCTGGCAGCAATGGACGTTTTTGGCTGAAGGAATGAAAATGTACGGATCGGCCTGGGGATCCTCAG
>NW_003307572.1:1492024-1512074 GCF_000143455.1 Volvox carteri f. nagariensis | reverse complement strand
TGGCAAGCCAGGCGCACAAGGCGCGAGCTAGCAGCACAGTCGCCCAGTACAAGGAGCCATGGCAGGAGTTCCTAGATTGGGCAGAGCTACTATGTTGTATCCTGTAAAGGTTTTCCGCAACGGTTTGGGCGCCGAAACCTAACTGCCGGTGGTTAGCTCGTCCACTCCAATTTACCAAACTCCAATATTACTAACTAACAACCCGTCAATTCCGCGGTTGGTGCTTACAGGTATTAACTAATATTGATATTAGTTTAATTGCGGCTACTGTTAGCTGCGGCGGCTAAGCGACTACTGTTAGTCGTCCGCCATCTAAATGCCGCACTGTTGCGGAAGTCCATGGGCGCCGGCGGATCAAACGACTACTGTTAGTCGTCCGCCATTCAAGTGCCGCACTGTTGCGGAAGTGCATGGGCGACGGCGGCTAAGCGACTACTGTTAGTCGTCCGCCATCCAAATGCCGCACTGTTGCGGAAGTCCATAGGCGCCGGCGGATCAAACGACTACTGTTAGTCGTCCGCCATTCAAGTGCCGCACTGCTGCGGAAGTGTATGGGCGACGGCGGCTAAGCGACTACTGTTAGTCGTCCGCCACCTTAATGCCGCACCACTGCGGAAGTCCATACCTACGTATGGGCGGGGGTTTTACTTACGTAAAGCTGGGACCTGCGTCCCAGTTTCGTCTGACCGAGCAAGAGTAGTTCCTGCGAACTATGGCTTCTGGATTCGGCACCGCCCAGTCGTACTGGGAATCCTTATCGGCGCGAGGCCCAAGTGGAGTCACTGATGACTACTTATTCAAGACACTTGTCTCAATCGGTATCTTTCGATGCCCCCATTATGTGGTTGTGTCGTCTGAAGTCTACAACAAATCTGGTATCGAGACGGGTTCCTTACGGACCAGTCTCATCTCCGCTTCCGCACTCTTTCTTTCATTTGGCACTAGTATGAACTTCCCTAGTGAAGAGGCTACATCGGCTGATTCGGAAGATTTCGGCCCCTTGGCGACTTTTGCTGCTGACCTCGGCAATGCTGTGATGGCTGCCGCCGCATCCGCGGGCCCTCTTGTTGTAGCGGGTTCTGCTATTCCTACCTCCGCTGCGATCCCTCGCTTGCGCGAGCTTGTGCACCTCTCCCGTGGTGCATTGCAAGCAATCGAGGCCGTCCATCGCTGTGCTGAGGGAGTCTTACTTTTCGGTAGGGTTACCTTAGCCACCTCTTTTTACTTCGCTTTTCGGGTTGGACCGCTTCGTCATGTTGCCTGCCAACTCCGGAAACGCGCCTCTACCTGTCCCCGGGGATGGTCAGCAGGGAACTTTAAGTGTAGTTCCCCCTTCCTGGAACGTAGCGGATGGGGTTTGGCGAAATCGCTGGGGTCCGCCAGATGTAGTCGTTGAGGGTGGTCCCGCACGGACAGTCCCTATCGCTGCCCCGGTAGTTCCTATTAACCCTGCCGCTATCCCAGTGCCTCCTGTAGCACAGGATCCCACACCTATCGCCGCTGTTCCGCCGCCGCCGATGCTTGTAGCCTCCTCTGCACACGGCGCTGGCGGCGCAGAAAGGGCTCCCACGGCTGCTGCATCCTTACCGGTGCAGGACATCGAGGTACTTAGACTTTCCGTCCCAGTACCTAGGTTGAATTTTTCTACCGACCTTCGAACTCGTGATTTAGGTCGTGCTGCGGCGGATAGTACGCGTGCATTCGTTAGGGATGCGAGGCAATATCTCCAGCTAGTTCGAGGTGGTGATCGGGAGCCGGTTCGTTGCCTGTTCATCGCCAACGCTTTGGACGGTGCCGCCAAAGCCTGGTATGATCAGTGGTCAACGGCACGGATTTCGTTCACTTCGGACGAGCTATTTACTGCGTTACTTGCCCGTTTTGCTCCTGAAGTCTTGCCCCGCGACGTGGAAGCTCGTTCCGTTCTTGCGAATGGTACGTACCGTATGCGCCCTGGCGAGAACGTCTCTTCCTACCAGTCGCGTTTCGAGGCACTTATTACGCCTATTGCGGACTTCACAGAAGGAGAGAGAATTTTCTGGTTTCAACGCGGACTATCTGAAGAACTCATAGGCGAATGCGCTACCGACCTTTTAGGAATGCCGTTTTCCTCTTACAACCACCTTTACCGTTTTGCTTTGGGCGTAGAAATGCGCCACCTTGCCCGAAAGCAAGTTTTTCGTTCTGCTCCCCGTGCTAATGCCCTCTTTTCGCAGGCCCCGGAGCTGAACCCGGTTGGCGCCCCTGCTGAGGCGCCGGCACCCGGTCCTCGTGCTGCTGTCGCTGTCGGGGGTCCTGAGCGCAGAGAGGGTGGCACAGTTGCCGCCCCGGGTGCCGGTAAGCCGAGGGGGGGTCCCCGGGAACAGCGCCGGTGGCAGCAAAAGGGTCCTAGAAGTAATCAGGGTCCTTCCGAGGCTGGGCCTAGTCAGCAGATGGGACAGAAACGCAAACGTGACGACGACCAGTGGCTAGAGAAGTATTGCTGCACTAAGGCAGAGCTGGAAGAGCGCAGGAAGAGAAATAAGTGCATGCGTTGTGGGGATGGCCATTCGACGGGGGTTTGCCCGTTGTGGCCCAAGAAGAAGTAGGGGGTTGCCCAGGTCGCTGAGGAGGGGACTCCTCCTGGGTTAGAAGTAGGGACCGAGCTGCCTGCCATGCGGGCTTCCAGGGCACTGCTGCCCTCTGTGTTAGCGCAGGTTGAGCGAGCTATTGGACGAAAGCTGACGTTTGATGCTCGTTCTGCGAAAAGTGACGGGGATGCTTTGTGTAATCCGCTTGTACCGCGTTCCCAGTCCCTCTCTGCTAACGACCTGCGTGGGCATACGGTTCTCTTCCTCCCCTCTTCTATTTCAGAGTTGCAGGCGCAGCTGGCTGCGTACCACCTCTGCAAACGTCAGCACTCAGAAACTGCAGCGTGCGTCATTACTCCTACCCACACCGCAACCTGTGCTTCGGTCCTGCTGGCCGGGATGCAGCGCGTTCTGCAGTTTAGTCCAAGGACACCGCTGTTCAACGGGCTCGATCTGGAGGGTCGGCCTGTGCCGTTTCCCGGGTCAACGTCTGCCTTTGACGTTTGGTATGATCCCCCGCGACCCGCTGTTGCTTTGCGTGACACTTCACCTCGTCTTTCGGCTTTTCTGCTCTCTCCTCAGTCTGCTGCTCTGCCAGGTGCAAGGGTGCCTCTTGTCCAAGTCCGCGTCGTCAGCGATACTCTGCTCGCGCTTGCTGATTCTGGCGCCAGCGACGACTTTATCTCTCTCTCTGAGGTGAAGCGGCTTGGGTTGACGCCTAGTGCCTGTTCCTGGTCGCATGTCACGCTCGCGAATGGGGATAAGCAGGCTATCTTAGGTCGGGTTACATTGCGTCTTTCGGTGGGACCTTTGCATTTGTCGGTGCATCCGTACGTGTTGCCTGAGTTGCCTGCTCCGGCCACGTACATCTTAGGGTCCTCTACGTTCTCGCGGTACGGGGGCGTCCTTAGTTTCGAGTCGTGCACCCTGCGGTTGCACAAAGGGACTCTCGTTTATAAGGCGCCTTTTGTTACCGTGGAGCGTGATCCTTCCGAACAGGGTACCTCGCAGTCGGAACCGCAAGTTCATTACGCCGTAGCCGCGCTCTGCCAGCACACCACCCCTCAACCCATAGGTCGAAAAGCTGCAGTTCGACTTATTCGCAAGGGCGCACATGGTCTGTTAGTTCGGCCTAAACTGCAACTGAACGCTGCCGTTACCGCTACTGACCCGTCGGACCCTGAGCTGCAATCCCTGTTGAACGAGTTTTCCGACGTTTTTCAGGAAATTCCAGGGATTCCTCCTGTTCGGCCAGTCGATCACACGATTCCTCTGACTCCTGGCGCGACTCCGGTGACTCGTCCGATGTACCGCCTGAGCCCTCTGGAACTCGACGAAGTCAAGCGCCAGGTTACCGACTTGCTGAAAAAGGGTATGATCCGCCCTAGCACTTCTCCCTATTCTGCCCCGATCCTGTTTGTGGGTAAGAAAGATGGTAGTCTACGCATGTGCATTGATTACCGGGGATTGAACGCTACGACGGTTAAGAATCGTTACCCTCTCCCGCGCGTTGACGACCTGCTTGATAAGCTGCGCGGGTCAGCCTTCTTTAGCTCGATTGACCTCCAGCAAGGGTACAACCAGATTCGTATTTCCGAGTCCGATATTCCGAAAACCGCGTTCCGCACCCCGTTTGGTCACTTTGAGTACACGGTCATTAGTTTCGGCTTAACTAACGCTCCTGCTACTTTCCAAGCCGTTATGGACCGTCTTTTTCATCCTTTCATTGACAAGTTTCTGATTGTGTATCTTGACGATCTTCTGGTCTTCTCTAAGACGCGCGAGGAGCATCTGCAGCACTTGCGTTCTGTCCTCCAGGTGCTGCGGCGTGAGAAACTATACGCAAAGCTCTCTAAGTGCCATTGGGCGCAACCCCAGGTGGAGTACCTTGGCCACATCGTCTCTGCCGACGGTGTTCGGATGGATCCCCGTAAAACTGCTGCTGTACGGGATTGGCCAGCGCCCACCTCTCTGCAGGAACTTCGTAAGTTCCTGGGGTTGACGAACTATTTTCGTAAGTTTATTGCGCGTTATTCCGTGATAGCTGCGCCGCTAACCAACCTGACTCGTAAGGGTGCGTTTTCGTCGCCAGCCGTGTGGACAGCTGAGTGCCAACAGGCTTTCGATGCGTTAAAACGTGCAGTCGCCGACGACATCATCCTCCGTTTTCCCGATTACTCGTTGCCGTTCCATGTCGAGGTAGTGACTGACGCTTCTCTTTACGGATCCGGTGCTGTTCTGTTGCAGCAAGGCCGCCCCGTGGCTTTTACGAGTAGGAAGTTTTCGGGCGCTGAAACCCGTTACACCACCGGGGAACAGGAATTACTTGCCGTTTTACACGCTTTAAAAGAATGGCGTTGCTACCTGGAAGGCCGGCCCTTTACGCTGAAAACTGACCATAAGCCCCTTACGTTTCTCCAAGGTGTGCCTTCGTTAAACCGTCGACAGGCTAGATGGATGGAATATTTCGCGCGGTTTAACTTCGACTGGGAGTATCTGTCTGGCTCGTTGAATGTGGCTGACGCTCTTAGTCGGCATCCTTCGCTGCATTCTGCCATCTTGTCCGTCACAACTCGTCGCACTGCCTCCTTGGAACGGTCGGTTTCGGCCTCCGACCTGTCTGCGTGTATTAAGGCTGCTATTGCTACGGACCCTTGGTTCACTGACACTAATAATACGGGTCACCTCCTTTTTCAAGATGGTCTTTGGCTCCGCAGGGAAGGCTCTTATCGTCAAATTGTCGTTCCTAATGACGACTCCCTGCGTCGTGAGTTGCTTTCCCGTTTCCACGACGGTCCGTTGGCGGGGCACCCTGGCTGCACACGGATGGTCGAAATTCTTCGGCGTTCCTTTTGGTGGCCACGGATGGCTAAGGATGCCGAGAATTACGTCCTCTCCTGTGATTCTTGCCAGCGTAACAAGTCTATCTCTGGTAAGCCCCACGGACTGTTACAGCCTTTGCCTGTCCCTGCGACCCCTTGGGAGAGTGTTTCCATGGACTTCGTTGTGGCGTTGCCTAAAACTGAGGGGGGATATGACGCGGTGTTGGTCCTGGTCGACCGCCTGACGAAAATGGTTCACCTTGCACCCACCACGTCATCCTGCACCGCAGAGCACACTGCACGTTTATTTTTTGATAACGTTGTGCGTCTGCATGGTGTTCCCAAGTCTGTCGTTTCGGATCGTGGGGGTCAATTCACTAGTAAATTTTGGGACGCACTGGGGAAGTTGGTAGGTATGCGCATAAACCTTTCCACTGCCTACCACCCCCAGTCCGATGGCCAAACCGAGCGAACTAATCGGACTCTAGGTGATATGTTACGTAACTTCGCGGGTCGAACACCCTCTGTCTGGGATACCTGCTTGACGGCGGCCGAATTCGCGATTAATAATGCCGTTAGCCGTTCGACTGGTCAAAGCCCCTTTTTTCTAAATTACGGTTACAATCCTGTTCTGCCTGTTTTGCGCGAACTTGACGTAAACGTCCCCGCGGCTAAGACCTTTGCCAAGTCGTTTGTGTCCCGACTGACAGAGGCTAAGGCATGCCTTGACTCAGCCCAACAGCGCGCAGCGGACTACTACAACAAGTCCAAACGGGACGTCACCTTCACCAAGGGCCAACTGGTCATGCTAAGCACCAAGAACCTGCGTTCTCTGGCCGAAGGTTCCCGTAAGCTGTTGCCTCGCTGGGTTGGGCCTTACCCTGTTGTGCGCATGGTGGGTTCGGTTGCCGTACAACTTGAACTCCCTCCTGAAATGCGCGTCCACCCTACTTTTCACGTGTCCTTAGTCCGTCCATATCGTGGGTCTGTACCCATCCCTGAAGCGCCTGCGCCTCCTGCTGCTATAGAGGCTGCGCCTACTACTTGGTTGTCCGGTAGGCAAACCATGTATGCAGTGGAACGAATTTTGGACTATCGAACTCGACGCGTGGGTAAGGCTAGGCGCAAGCGCACGGTGCACGAATACTTAGTCAAATGGGCTGGGTATTCGTCCGAACACAACAGCTGGGAACCGGCGCGTAACTTCACCCCCGACCTCAAACCATTGCTCGATGCGGCTCGTCTTCGCGCGCAATCCCAGGTGGTAGCGCGTTAGTTATTATTACTAATTTTGTTTTGCATAGCGATCCGTGTGCGACGGGGACGTCGCCTTTAGGGGGGGGGATAGTTGTTGTATCCTGTAAAGGTTTTCCGCAACGGTTTGGGCGCCGAAACCTAACTGCTGGTGGTTAGCTCGTCCACTCCAATTTACCAAACTCCAATATTACTAACTAACAACCCGTCAATTCCGCGGTTGGTGCTTACAGGTATTAACTAATACTGATATTAGTTTAATTGCGGCTACTGTTAGCTGCGGCGGCTAAGCGACTACTGTTAGTCGTCCGCCATCTAAATGCCGCACTGTTGCGGAAGTCCATGGGCGCCGGCGGATCAAACGACTACTGTTAGTCGTCCGCCATTCAAGTGCCGCACTGTTGCGGAAGTGCATGGGCGACGGCGGCTAAGCGACTACTGTTAGTCGTCCGCCATCCAAATGCCGCACTGTTGCGGAAGTCCATAGGCGCCGGCGGATCAAACAACTACTGTTAGTCGTCCGCCATTCAAGTGCCGCACTGCTGCGGAAGTGTATGGGCGACGGCGGCTAAGCGACTACTGTTAGTCGTCCGCCACCTTAATGCCGCACCACTGCGGAAGTCCATACCTACGTATGGGCGGGGGTTTTACTTACGTAAAGCTGGGACCTGCGTCCCAGTTTCGTCTGACCGAGCGAGAGTAGTTCCTGCGAACTATGGCTTCTGGATTCGGCGCCGCCCAGTCGTACTGGGAATCCTTATCGGCGCGAGGCCCAAGTGGAGTCACTGATGACTACTTATTCAAGACACTTGTCTCAATCGGTATCTTTCGATGCCCCCATTATGTGGTTGTGTCGTCTGAAGTCTACAACATACTACACATTCGGGCGAGTGACATTTACGACATCAGGCCAGAGATAGTGGCCATGTACCTGATGCACGTCTACCAAACCGCGCAAGCGGATGAAGTAGGTCCGGGTCGCGTCGTGGGAGCGAGCGCTGCTATTGCCTGCCATTTCTTTCTCGCGGGCCGCCCCTCACCAACGGAGCACCCAGCATGCAACCTCGTTCGGGACCTGGGCAGGCGCACACTGCAAGGGAAGAAGCTGCACAGGGAAAGCATGCAACCAGAGCATGTCCGCATGTTGGCCGCTCACTTCGCTGGGCTGGATGCCTCACTGCCAGACCTGATGATGGTAGCGGCCATATCGGTTATGTTCGCGGGTTTCCTGAGGTTCAACGACCTAGCCCACATCTCCGTCAAGTCCGATCTGCTCACCCTGCACGACACTCACATGGCCATCACACTGCCTAGGTCCAAAACGGACCAGGAGGGCAAAGGGCAGACCATCCGGATCGCGCGCGTGGGGGGCGTGGCCTGCCCAGTGGGCTTGACAGAGAGGCTGCTGGCGCTTGGTAACTATGTCCGTGTCCCCAGTTCCCCCGTGGAGGATGTGGGTCCACTGCTGTGCAGGGTTAAGGCGACATAGCAAGGCCACCAGCTGCAGCAGAGGACCAGCTCTGTTCAGTCACCGATCCCCAGCCTCAGCTATACCTCCTTCCGGGAGAAGCTCGCTGCCATGTGCAGTGCCGTGGGCATCAAGCACGGCATCATGCCACACTCCATGCGCATCGGGGGAAACAGCGCGGCAGCAGCCAGAGGGGTATCTGAAGAAGCCCGCAAGGCCCATGGTCGCTGGAAGACGGACGCAATGGTGCAGCTATATACCCGGCTGGAAGACGATGCCGCACTGGAAACCACGCGCAACCTGGGCCTCGCCTGAGTCAGAGGGCCCCTCCTGCTATCTTTTCTGTCTGCAGTAGTGTAAGGCCCTTGGCAGCCCCGGTTTCGCCTCGCCCTGTCCTATCCGGCACCCCGAACGCAACCGTACAGCAAGCCATGAAGGCTATAGGACATAATTGTAGCTTAGATGCGACAGGAGCAAAGCGAGTATAGCCTCTAAGCTAGGTTATGTACGGCAGCCGTATGGCTTGCTGAGAATTCGAATTTACTATTTCAGCTGACAGCTCCATAGTTCCGGCATTCTGCCTACACTATTGGAGCTTATTATTGTTGCTCTCACTCCCCCCCCCCCCGCCCTCAGTGTCCCTCGTTTATAAGCGGCAGGCTCGGCCCAGTTGGAGACCGGCGATTAGGCAGTCCCCTCGGAGCGCCAGACGCACAGCTGTACAGCGATTACCGCACGGCAAATAAGTGCCTATAGAATGCATGTTGTGTTTCATGCGTATGAAGGCTCATTGCGTAAAGCATTAGGTGTCCAAACGCACATCAAACGCATACAGTCCACAACGCAATCCGCATGCAAACAAATGTTGCGTTTCCAGCGTATGAAGGCTCGTTGCATCAAGTTTACTGCGGCCTAACACACCAAACACACACCAAACACACACGATTTACTTTGATTAATCACATGACATAACAATTCACATGCGATGTTTTATGTGTTGGTCGCATACTCAGTTCGTTAAGCTATACGCAGTCTCATGAGAGAATAACATGCTTGGCAGCACTCAGGGGGCCCTTCCACAAACGAGATCGCATCAGGTGCAGCCCTACATCGCACAACAATTCATCATACCATCAATAGATGCCAGAAAGGCGGCGGGACATGCCGCAAGCGAACATGCACGCAATTAGACCCCCGCTGGCTGTGAGGCAGTTGTGGGGACATGCCTGGGAGGCTGAAAGGGCTTCCGGACGCATAAATCGCACCAGGCGACATCGTATGCCGGACCATCGATGCATGATGCCATCAACTAGTTGCCAGAAAGGCGGCAGGGAACGCTGCATCCAAACACGCACACAATGACACCCCCGCCGTGAGATGCGTCGATGGCTGTGAGGCAAGTGGGGACATGCCTGGGAGGCTGAAAGGGCATAAATCGCATCAGGAGCTATCGTACACTGCAACAACGATGCATCATACCATCAACTAGTTGCCAGAAAGGCGGCGGGGAATGCGGCTTGATCAGTCATGCTCGCTATGTTATTACGGGGTGGTTAAGCTTCACCAGTGGCCTCCTTCCCGAGGCAATTCCCTGCTCTCCCCTGCTAGAGGGGCACCCTAAGCCATTCACCCCATCCGACTTCAGAGTGTACTCTTTGAGTTTGGCAACTCACCTCCAGCATCAACCCAAATCTAGCGGACCAACGGCGCCTCAACTTAGTTCCTGGTCAGCTCGCGAGATTATTTTATCACGTCCTACACCGTCCACAAGATGGGGCCCCACCTACCATTTCATCACCTCTCAAACACCCGAGATGTTGGCAGGCGGACGGATTTGAACCCGGGTCGACCGGGAGCAGAAGTCAGGCCTTAACCTCTGTCATGGGGAAGGGATGTAAGGGCATCCTCCTCTCGGATGGGTCGAACTACTCCCAGTGGCTCGGCGACTTCGGTGACTTCCTTGCAACGTCCAAATTGAAGATTACATCAACACCCGTCGCCTCCGGGCTGCAACGCCCAAGACACCCTGGAGGAGGACGCACAGGCGCTCAGCTACCTGCATCTGTCCTGTGAACTGCCCATCAAGCAGTTGCTCAGGAATTGCCAGACCACTCTTGCTGCCATGCAGCTCTTACAGCAACAGTTGTGTTCTGCATCCCAGGCCCAGCTAAGCCTGTTGGAGCCGCAGAAGCAGCTGAGCATGCGTGATGGGAAGACGACCGCTGACTTCGTTCAGCGGGCAGAGCAGCTCTGTAGCAATATAATCGTGGCCGGCGGCCAGTGGGACGAGAGCACGATGCACCACACCATTCTCCATGGCCTGCCTCCGCAGTGCACCATCACCGTCGAGTTCACGATGTATCAGCTTAACTTAACGAACCCACAGCTCGTGCTCATGCTGCGTGAGAAGGAGAACAACCTTAAGACCCAAGCAAGCAAGACCAGCCTGGTGGGATCTGTCAGCCCTGGCCGTGCCACCAGGGGAGTCGGCAGCACCACCGGTGCTGCAGGCGCCGTGGGGTCTGGTGACACCTGCCGCTACTGTGGACAGCCTGGTTACTACATCTGCGAGTGCCCCCTTAAGCAGGCGGACGAGTTCGTCGGCCTTCACCGCAGCAACACATCCGAGCAGCTGCACACCGCCGGCAACGTCAGTTGAGGCAGCTGCAACAGCCACCGTGACGGTGGCGGCAGGGGCACTGGCAGCAGCAATGGCGGTAACAGCGGGGCCAACGGAGCACGTGAACATGGCCGTGCTTGATGCGGCAACAGCCACCGCAACGGTGGCGACACTGCAGGCGGCAGTGGTGGCAGCGGCTCAGGCAGCAACGGAAGCAGCTCACGCCAGAGCCGTGCCACAGTGCTGGTCATCGACGGCAGTGGCAGCAGCTCACGAGTCATCCTCGACTCAGGCTCACCATACCACCTCACGGGTGACCGCTCCCTGCTGCACAACCATGTCCCCACCGGCACACCATGGCTAATCGAGTGGGGCAACAGCCAGCCGGCCGATGTCGTGGGAACAGGGAAGCTGCACCTGCATACTCGCTAACCAGGAACTAAGTTGATGCGCCGTTGATCCGCTAGATTTGGTTGGATGCTGGTGGTGAGTTGCCGAACCCAACGAATACATTCTGAAGATGGGGCTCCCAGTAACGGAACCATACACGGCAGCTTGCCGGCACCATCAGCAGTACTGCAGGTAAGCACGGACAGAACTTCTTCATGCACCTGTTGCATCTGCTGCTGCTGTAGCCACACATGGCTTTGCCAGCGAACCACACCAGCCTGCCAGTACTCCATGGCGTGTATCGACTCCCACAATGCTGCATAAATGGCCAATTCAGACACATCATCCTCTTCCATCATCGTTGTAGTAGGGGTACCATCAGCTCCTGTACCTATGTCACTGCCGTTGCTGATAACAATGCTTGCAGCCACATCATTAGTGATGGTGGAGTGGGCCTCACTGAAGTCCGCTTCTGAACCATCACCACCACCTCCTTGCCGGATAAGGACACTGCCGCTGCTGCTGCAAGCGCTGCTAAGACCCAGCAGCTTGTCGCTGGTGGAATCACAAGCATTGTGCAGACACGCCGTAGCTTAACTGGTAAAGCACCACCTTTACCGGTGGGAGTTGTGGGTTCGAATCCCACCGGCGTCACCATGGGTTGTGAGACTTGTTCACTGAAATGTGTCAACATATCTGAGGCATTCCTCAGGGCAACCCGTGGTGTATGTGATGACAAGTCCATCACCAGAAGGCTTGGCGCCGAGGAGGAGGAGGAAATGGCTGCACAAGGTCAATGGAGCTGTCCAAGCAAAGTACCTACCAAGAGGCTGCTGTAACATGGCTAGGCCGAACCTCGCACGAGCCTTAGATGGTGACCTCTACGAGGGGTGCGGAATCCCCCAGCGGGTGAAGCGGGTCGTAGGGGGCTAACTACCCTCCGCCAGGACAAAGCGCAGGGTGCTGTGTAGAGTGCAGTAGTGTAAGGGTAGGGAGGCGGTGCGACATGCACGTGGCCTGAAGTTGTAACAGGAGCACCAGACTCCGGCAGGTTGCGATAACTGGTCGTATTCCACAGCGACAGTGTGGCGTCCTCACCAACGATAGGTGGAACTCTAGGGTGGAAAAGGGCCCGTAGAGGTGACGCGGTGGGAATATAGCATATAGGACTGACTAGGTGCAGACCTCAGAGCGTTCCCCCCTTAACACACGCCAGGTTGAGCGGACACCGGTGTAACAATAATAATAATAATAATGTGCAGACACTGCTCTGCACCAGTGCTCATGCGGTGGATTTGGCTGGTTCCTGTTTGACTCGCACAGCCACTCTGCTGACCTGTCAAGTTGCTGAGCTGCCTGAACTGTCCCTGGGGCCAATGTGATTGTCGTTTCCCTGCCGACTGACTGAGCCGCTGGCCTCGATCCACTTGGCTCAAACCGGATCGTTGCCCCAAGCCTGTCTGGTAGCTTACCAGACGACTCACCGCGGTAAGACTGTACCGCTGGCCCACCAACTGGCCAACCGGAGCTGAGGGTCCACTACTCCAAAGCACACGCCGCTGCACAATGCGTGACCTGGTTCCACCGCTCGCCACATTGCTGCTGACACTGGTGACACGGCCACTGGTGTTGGCATCGGTATCCAGCGTGGGATTGAATCTCACCACCGGCGTCATGACGACGGGTTTCCCGATGGGTACAGGCCGGTACTTGGAACAGGTGAACTCTCGTCCCCCTTCCCGTCCAAACCTTGAGTGTCCCAGGTACTCGAAGCGCCGATGTCCTTGGTAATCCAAGATACGTTGCGCTATCAATCCACACATTTTGTTCAATTGCTCGTCCCCCAGCATCCAATCATTATTCGAGACCTGCACGGTATGTTGAGGGCTAAGTAAACCCTCGATCATGGTCATTCAGGGGTCTGTCAAAGACAGTGAAGGGGACAGGGCCAACCAGCAAAACCAAAGTCCTTTGCCATTAAGGACAATATTAGACATTTTGTACTGACCCGTGCAGTCCATTCCTGTTGTACTCGGGCTGGCCTGGCTAACTCAAGATGTCACATGCACTTAGCACCTAGGAGCTCTCTTCCAGAAGGAACAGCTTTCACACCTGTGACCGGTTGAGACGATGTGAGCTAAAAGATATGATCAGTTGGTTCAGCTCAAGCCGCCCGCGGGAGGACCTGGAAACGGATGCGCTGGAGGGAAGGGCAGAGGCAGCACCTTGGGCAGTTTGCCACTTCCTAAGTCGCCTTTGGCCATGGAGGTGTGTGTGGCTCAGGTTCTGGCTTTCACTCCCCCTCTTGCCTTGGCCACGGGTCTGGACCCCGGATCTATTCGGTTTATCTCCCCCTTGTCGGTCCTCCCAACACGCAGCCTCCTCTGCATCACCACTGCTTCTGGCACTCCAAAACCCTCCATTTCCAGTGCCACTGCCGCCACTACCACGGTTAGGCCAGCAGCCATACTTGTCAGCCTTCAACACGCCCCAGCAACCGCGGCCACGAGAGTCATTGCAATCGGAGTTGGCGTTGCTGCCACCAGTGTTGCTGCCAAAACTGGGACCGGTACCTCCCCTTTCACTTTTCTGCCCATTCCTGGCAGTGTTCCCCTCCCCGCAGTGTTCCCCTCCCCCGCCATCGCGGCTGGTGGTGATGCCGATGGCAGTGGTGCTATCGCTGCCGGGATCTGGCGACTCAGCCCAAGTTGTGGCGGCTCCACTTTCAGTGGCTTCAGCAATGGCGGCTGCAATACGGCTACTCGTGACAGCTGTGGGATCGTCTGCAGTCGCCCGTCGCACAGCAGTCTCCAGCATCTGTCGTACCCCCTCAAGATCCAGGTAAGCTTTACCACCTGTTGGCGACGGAAAGAGTACGACGCGAATAGGTTTCCATTTTTGCGGCTGTATATCGACACCAGCCAGGGCTCCGTCGGACTACACGATGAAGCTGCCGATTAGTTAATGGTGGTTGGCCGTTGCGATAAGTATGTCCACGCAACAGCTTGCGTGACCAGCGGTGCATGGCAGAGGCCGCGTCCGGCAGTACGACAAGGCAGCCCTATGGCATAAAATGGGGGGTAACCCCCCCTTAAGCGTAACCCAGGGTGTAGGGTTAGGGGTTACCCATGTGGCTATGTACGAAGGGAGGTGGGTAACCTAACCCCGGGGTAGGGGTAACCCCTTACCGAGGGGTAACAAAGGGGTCGGGGTAATACACTACTGATGGGTAACAGACAGGGTAACCCATGTTTACATTCACCTGCACCTGTCTCGTCTGTCTACACACGCAAACATACATGTCTTCACCAATCACTTGTGAATGCCCAATTATCAACATTGACGCACCAAAACATGCCTTGTGTAGAAACCTAGACCTAAGGATAAGGCACACAGCTGCAGCCTAGATGCAAGGAGGAGGACGAAGAGGCGTACATAGGCAGAGCAAATTGGGGACCGCCACCAGCGAGAAGCCGCCAGTGAAGCCAATAAATATTCCTATCAAAAGGTCCAGGCACTTACCGCCGCTCCGGACCCAAGACCTAAAACTCGCGGACCAGCCAACGGGCGGCAATGTAAGCTTACATTACCTTAAGGTCAGCCAGTAGCTTAAGTGCCCCGTCCCGACCTGCTACTTCCAGCTCTACGCACGACCTATGCAACACTATCCAGAGTCTGCTCGTTTTCAGAGCAGGCTCTCCTAAGAGCGTCGAAGGTCTTGGGCAGGAGATCCGACACCCCGAACACGGTCACACCCGGCGAAGTGTAAGGCACCCTCAGGTAAAAATCCTTGGATGTCACTGGATGTATTGCTAAATGAGGTGCACCATAAGTGTGGGCCTGTGCTGCAGAAAGACAGTCAACGGTCTTGTTGAGGTGGTCCGCGCGCGTGAACGCTAGAACGCCACCATTTTTGCCGCCATACGCAACAGTATTGCAACGTGGATTATATGTGTGCATTGTATCTATGGTCAATAGGAACAATGCCAGCAGTGAATATGATTGACTGAATTCGTGATAGTGGTCATCGCTTATTGTAGCATGTCCGTCTATGTAAAAGACCAGACTATATGAGCTTACAAGCTAATTAGCTGAGATTCAGCTTGAATGTGCTTGTCAGGAGTATCAATGGAGGTAAAGCAGCATGCACATATGCGTACGACCACCCCCGGCCGGTAATATGTCGGCCGACCTCAGGACTGACTGCCTGATGTTTCACAATGACGACTATTATATAACATTGGGTGACAACCAAAGGCATCCATTTAGTGAAGACCTGTCGTCGACTTGCGTGTGTGCTGCCAGCATTCGCCCCTTTTCCTGTACTCATCTACAAGCCAAACAGGCCAAGACATAGGTACTTATTGCTTATTCCTTGCGTGTGTGATGCTAGCATTAGAGACCTTAAGGTTAAAATGGCAAACGATGCTTCCCGAGATACCACGATACTGTAGGTTGCTAACGTTTACATTTTTAAAAGTATCCTTAAGCGGAATTTACGATGTGGGAAGCATATAAGACGAGTAGCCTATAGGCCCATACATATGTCCATAGTCCAGGGCAACGGAGGGGTTTACCCTGGGGCCGTGTTACCCCTCCTGCTGGGTAGGAACTTACAAGGGGGTTACCAAAGGGCTACCGGGGGTTGAAGATGGGTAACCCATGGGTTACTGACCCAATCAGTGCCTTAGGGCAGATGTCCTCCCAAATTGTTGTACCATACAAAAACTTCCAATGGTTTCTGAGTTTTCCGAAGGTGAAGGCCAGTAGGGTATAGAAAAAGTTGACAAGCACAAGGGACACAAGCAACACTTGAGACATAATTACCAAAGCAATGCCCAAGTACTAAAGCGGATTGCCGTACCATTTACCATAGACGCCAAGCCGCCAGGTTCAGCCATCCGAAGGGGAGCATGGCCAGAGTCGTTGGGCGGACAGGAAAAGAGGGCAGTTGGGCAAGGCAGGGCGCATTGTGAGCATAAGTTTGGAATCCTCATTCTCGCGCAAGTCCAACTAACACATGCAACGCAAGCCACAGTACTCCCGCGCAACACGCTACAGCAGTGAATGTTTTCATAAATTTTTAACATTTGCAGCCACATTAACAAACTGAGGAACATGCTGCCGATATGATGCAGGGCAAAGGCAAAAGTCGAGACGAAGAAAAACGGAATGAGCCGAGAAGGAACGGCATGGGCCCCCGGGGGAATAGGAGGACAAGGAACGGGCTGGCCGACACAAGAAACAGACACCGTAAAGATTACCCACAAGCCAGCCACACTGAAACCAGTCACACGGTGGCCCGCCAGCCAGCATGAAACGGCGGCATTCCTTTGAATATGAACAGGTTATTAAACACATATAAGCACCTGATGATATCCCCAAAGCCCGTGACCCTACGCACATGCTGTAGCCCGGGGCCTGCCTAGCAGGACGGGTTCGGGGTAAAAGATAGGCCGGCGTGTATATGGACTATATGGCGGGCATACATGTGTACGGATCCACAGATTCCGAGAAGCTGCCGGCCTTGCAACCCAATTGGGTACTATCCCACCACGTCCGCCACACAAGCCCCAAAGAATCAACAACACATCCCATGACCCAATATTACACCAAAACCCTGCACCAACCTGCACCGTTGTGAACTCCATATTCCGGGGCACGATGGTATCAAGGTTACGCAGGATGGACCGGCCCACCAGGAGCCCAAGAGTGTCGCTCAGGGCGCCATCCAGGTTGCTCATTTCCTCGACGTGGATACCAAGCTGACACACTTCCATGACCGAAAACATGACGGCAATGAGCAGCAGTATGATCACCAAGTGTAGTACGGCAGGTACAGCGTTGAATAGCGTTCGTACCATGATGCCGACGCGACCTTGAAAAGCCAGTGTGGACAGAAGCCTGGTCAAGTATGTAGGAGAAGGAAGTAGGAGACAAGGTTGGGATGTTAAAAAAACGACGGAAAATTACCAGACACTTCACCACACACGGAGACGGAAAAAATAAAAAAAACAAATCAAATCCAAGCGCGACAACCCGGCGGATGGATACATCAGCGCCATCTAGCTGTGCCTCCTTCCTGTGTGGCGCTGCAGCTCCCTTATTCACCCTTACTTGGCAACGTAAACCTTTCCTCCTGAGACACACAGAGTCGCTTACCCTTTTTGCTTGTCACGCACCCGGGTAACACACACACACACACACACACACACACACACACACACACACACACACACACACACACACACACACACACACACACACACACACACACACACACACACACACACACACACACACACACACACACACACCTGCCGAATAGCAGCACCAACGTCATTGCCTGGATCATGCCGTAAATTGTCCACATGCGGGATAGTCCGTCCGTGTTCACAAGGACCTCCGCCAGTGCCTCCCAGTCTGCAGTCCCTGCGGGGTCATCTGGCAGCAGGTACCTGCCCGGGGTCCTGGAACTCGAGGGCAGTGACAGCCCCAACGAGTTCAGGGACACCTGAAGCAACAAGAGGTCATAGCGCAGTGCAGGACAGCGTGTGATGCGGATGGGAAGGAAGCAAAAGGCAAAGACGTGTGGGCCAGCATAACGAAATGAAGGGAAATTGGTTAACAGCGGCTGTTACCATTGAGAGCCAACGGTTGAGTAGTCAGGCATCCGTACCCTGTAGCGTGTACCGCTTTGCTCCAGCACAACGTATTAGCACCCGCTTCCGCACTGTAGTAGCTTTGCCACTGAAAAAACCTCTCGAGATGCTGGGAACATGCTCTAGCGTATTATGTATAACTGGTTTGTGCCGTACTGTCTACGACAGCTACTACACGTACCTTGAGCTCTGCGCTCTGGCTGGGCTGTAGCACATCCGGATTTGTTTTGAGCGGCAGTAGCCAGCGTGCCCGGGCGCCCTCTATGTCGTCGTAGACCCGGTAGTGCTGACGCGCTGAGAATACGGCAGCCTTCTGTACCATGAATGCCGTATATACAGCGCACGCCGTCACCAGCATCACACAGACCATCAGATCCACGATGAGGTTGCTGAAGCGGTGCCATTTCTGTTCACATGAGAATTGGAGCGGCGGGCGCTTAAATGAGCCGGGTTTTGGCTAGCTGATTGTGAGCTCCTAGGGGTTTGCTGATTCAGACGATTTGGCACAAAAATGTTTCCTTTGATGTGGCCTGGTAGTACCTTAAAGCCATCATCTGCTTTTTGCTCGTTTTGTGTTCAGGGCTTTTAGGCCCGGACTTGCCTGTGTTTCGTGGGTCAAAGACTTTACATCATTTGAGAGCTGGTGTGCGCTGCCTTTGGTGTGCGCTGCCTTTGGGATGGCTTGTTAAACTGAAGGCGTGATCAGTGGGCGTGTGTTGGGATGGGTCCACCTGGCGGCGCTCACTCCCATCCTGCAAAACTCTACTCCTAAGCGCCACACCGTCTGCCCCTGTACTTCCCCTCCCTACGTTACGTTACGTTGTTGTCTCGAGGATTCGGTGTAAGCCCCACCCAACTACGTCTGTATTTTTTCGGGCATTGTATAGGCGAGATATTCGGGAAAATAGGTGAAAGGTATATAGGCCAGTAAGGTGTACACGTATTATACGAGACTTAAAGGCTTAGGCATAAGAGGCGCATGTGTAAGTGATGGCCTAATATACGATCATGTATGGCATAGTATTATAAGTACATTTTTACATCATAACCTGTAGCAAGGGATGTTTAGGCTATGCGGTATACAGGTATGTATACACTTGATGTTGTAAACGACATTGCCTATATAGACGCAAGTATACATGATTCCCTATAATAGGACCTGTACAGGCATCGCATAATAGGCTTTTCTTTCGAGTCACCCTTTGGATACCCAAGTCATCGCTCTAATCGATCGCGCGACATCCGCACTACCTCACTTATTGCATCGTTATCCTTGCAGTGTCTATAGATTTAAAACGGCACACTTTATTACCGTGGCTCGATCCCGGGATCTCACGTGAGTATTGGTCACGTCTTACCGGTAGTACTTAACGCAGAATGTAAAGTAAGGGTTGTTCCAGCTTTTATACTTAGAATCTAAAGGGCACTCATGAACATCAGCTGCGTTAGCCTGGCTTGTCGTCCATGCGGCAGCCTCTGGGCAAATGGCCCAACTCCATTTGAGTTTGCTGCTGGCTGCGGCCAAGAAACATGCAATGCAACCGCCATATGATCCCTAGGTGTAATTGTTTTGCATACAAGTCGACGTAGATACCTCCTGTGACCGCCGTACAGGAAGGAAATTTTCCGGTACGACAACATGTGAGGTCCAGAACCGAACACAAAAGCAGGAATCACCATTCAGAGCGTAAACGTCGCCGTCCATGACTTATGCATATGAATTCACGTGTTCTCTTCGCGTTTTTCTCCTTCTTCGTAAGGCCAACGCGTCGACCAACGCACATCTTACACCCGTCTGGTCCAGAGCCTCTATAGCAATAATATTGACATAAACATAAAAGTCATTTATGAACATCTGCTACGTTTGTCTAGCATTGTCGTACCGGAGGTTGGGTCGGCAGCAGACCATGAACTTCTCGCCTAGGAAAATACTTAGCGCAGCCGAGAAACATAATTTAAATCTGTTAGTTCATCCCATTGGTCTTAGGGTTGCCTTCAAGTCGACGTAGATGCCACCTCCTGTCACCGCCGTATCGGAATGCATTTATCAAGCAAAAGACCCGAAAAGATTATAACCTTGCAGAACTCATTTCAGTGCTTTTGGAAAAGAGGTTTAGACCTTGCCACCCCGGCAAGCCAGAAACTAGTTTCGGTCGCAAAACTTTTGTATTTTCAAAGCATACACACGCGTGATACCTAAGAATACGAGAATTATTAACAGTTTAATACTTGTGGAATTTCGTAGGCGTTTGCGGTGCAACTGGCGC
>NW_003307572.1:1489232-1491974 GCF_000143455.1 Volvox carteri f. nagariensis | reverse complement strand
CATAGCAGTACAGGTGGAACTTCCCCTGACTAAGTTAGCTCAAACTGAGGGTGAGGTTGCTGCTCCACTAGAAACCCTCGGAACAGATTCCGATAGGGACAAGTGGTCGCGTCTCTTTGAAGCGCTAGGTAGGCCCCGCACCTACATCAACCCTATCTTTTCTAGGGACAGCGATTCTGACGACGACATCATGCAGAACCTTTACCCTACCCTTGACCCGTTCCAGCACAACGGGTTGGATGACTTCCTCACTAAGGTTTTCCAGCAAGGAGTTTCTTACCCTCTTTCTAGGAACAACTTGTCTGTTGAAAGCCTGAAGTCGTACCTTGATGCACTGCCTGGTCGTAACACGCCATTCGAGGCGTGGTACAACTCCCACAGACAAAACCTCATATCAAAAGCCGCAGCGCACTTCGGTGTATCCGAACCAGGTGCGGCAGCCAACACCGTCTCTCCTCGTCAATTGTTTGACTATTACGCCCACATCCTAGAGGAAAACTTTGCCTCCGCGCGCGCTGAGAGTGATCTTGCGCGTTTCAAAAGCATGCAGCAGGGAGCTCTCTCTCCCATAGTCTTCAAGGACATGTTGCTAGCGCTGGAGAAGAAGCTGGACGGTAGAGTCAGTAAACACCAAGTCGCCGAACGTTTCCTTGAGGGCTTAAACCCCGTGGTTCGGCATCACCTGGAGAGGCACCTCATCACCGTGGAGCGCACCAAATGGTACGATCGTTTGGAGAAGACGGCACAAGAGGCTGAGGTTGTGTGGAATAACCTTCCGCTGGAGGACAGGGCAGTGCAGGTACACAAAAAGCCGCCGCAGCAGAAGAGTGCAGCAAAACCCCCTATTAAGGAAAAACGCACCTTTTACTGCGAGAAGCACGGCACTAATGCATCTCACGATACGGCGCAGTGCCGTGTCTTAAATCCCCCAAAGTCGAAGTCCGCGCTTTTGACCTCTGACATCCCCTCCGGAATTGTTGAGCGTTTGGTTGCCTTGATTTCCCAGGGACAGGGCAGCGCGTCGACCTCAGGGGGGTCCAGGGGAATAGGCGGGCAAAAGCAGAAGGGGGCTGGGCCATCTAAGCCCAAGCAGGGACAGGGTGTTAGCGAATCGCGGGGGAATAGGCCATCTTGCGAGTTCTGCAGAACCATGGGTCACCAGCAGAGCAAGTGCTTCATTTTCCACCCCGAACTCGCTCCCGCGGGCTACGAGCCTGCTAACCCAGCCCTGAAGGTTTTATTTCTGCAGCGCAAGAAGGCGGTTGAAAAGAAGGCGGCCTTGGCGGCGGCTGTTGCCGCAGCTTTCGAGGACGACTTCGCAGCAGAGGACGAGGGGGATGAGGAGGCGGCCTGCTGCACGACGCAGTTCCATGAAGCGGCGTCTAACGCCTCTCCCAGCCAGCAGGCCAGGATGGCGCCACTCACATGGACGCGCAGCGCACAAGAGGTAAGGTACAACAGCTTAGCCACCATGCATTCGCAGGCTGTTCCTAAGTCCTTTACTCCTGCCCCTTTAGTCATGAAGCAGTACCCGCCACCGACACCACCCGTGGCGAACAACTCAAAACGCACTCATACACTGCTGGATGACAATATTCTCCTGCGCAAAATCTCCGACATGCCTGTCGGCACTTTTCTTAACCTGCTCTGCCAGCAGGGGCTGTCTTCCACCGGCGGCCCCTTAGACGCTAAACCCCATCCCCCAAGCACGGCCCAAGCAACGCAGGGTTCCAGCTCAGTTTCGAGCAGCTTCGGGGAGGGATCTTCCACGCCTCAGGCCGACAAGAGTGTGCAGCTCGCCTGTTTCCCGGCGGCAGCACCGGAGCTGGTCACGCCACCTCCCCTTGATTCTGGCCTGGCGTCTTTTGCCCTGGCGGCCCAAGGGCGCGCCAAACCCTCCGACCACCGTGGTGCCGGTTTCGAGTACCAGGTAAGTGGGGTTAAGGGTCCGCCTCCGCGCACTTTGTCGGAGCTCTCGCCTGACGAGCGGGAGCAGGCTTTAGCGGTTAATCCGGCGGCGGCGCGTTACATGGGGGAACCCGAGGGTCTGTATTACTACGAAACAGGGGCGTGTGTGTTGGTTCAGGGGCAGCGCGACAGGGCAGCTCCGGAGGCGTTGCGTGATTTTGCCGCAACGGTCAACGTAATGCCGACCAGTGTGGCCAAAGCACTTAACCTGCCCATAGTCGAGACAACCACGCGGCTGTCCACCTCGTTGCAGCTAGGGGGTGCTGTGCGAGGAGAGTTGGACACCTCAAACATCTTTTTTGAGCTTCTTCCGGGCACGCCGCATGCCACGCGGGTCCCGCTTACTAAAACCCTGGTCGTTGACGAGCGACCCGACCTGTTTCAGCTCCTAGTGGGTAACGAACAGGCGAAATTCTTAGGGGACGCTCTGGAATCATATCCAGAGCCTAGGCTGCACTTTCATCCTAACTTTTTGCAGCACCCTAATTATAAGGTAACGATTCCCATGCGCAAGCTTGTGAAGCACAAGCCTTCTCAGCATGGTTCACTTGTGGGAGTTGCGTGGGTCAGCATGGCCATTCCCAGCACCTCTCCTCCCGGCTCCAAGCTGGGGGGAGGGGAATCCACTGCTGACGCCCCTCCTATTCCGCACCAGTCCTCTCATTCCTCTGAGCAGGGCACGTCAACCGCCTACATCAACAACACTAGGCGAGATCACTGGGGCAACTTCGCGTCCCGGTTATCAGTTGGTGCGAATCAGCTTGGTTCTACTTT
>NW_003307572.1:1487942-1489182 GCF_000143455.1 Volvox carteri f. nagariensis | reverse complement strand
CACCCGACATTGGCCTCCGTGTGTGCCTCGAATAGGCACCACGTGCAGCTGCCGACACGACTGTTCTGGTCTCGTAGCTGCTGGTGGGCCGGTTCTGTCGGTGGGAACGGCTGGAATAAAAGCCTGCCGCGGTCCAGGTGTTGGACGGGCGGCTCATGACTGCCATTTCAGGGGCTGGGGACAGCAGGGTGCGGAGCTTGGTATGGAAGAGGGCAGCTCTGCCTTTTGGACACCTAAGTGTAAGCTCCAAGACCCTCTTATCCTGTTTCCCGCCCCACCGGTTATTATTCGGTTTATAGGAGACCCAAGCCCAGAGGCCTATGCTAACCAGGTCGACTGAGAGCACGCAGGGAACGGCAAGGGACGATGACAGGAAACCTGACGTGGGTTACCCGGCAGACACTCAGGATGGCGACGGAAGGGATCCGACCGAGTTGCTGTCGTTGGAAGATGACCCTTGCGAAGACGACCAGTGGGTGAGTCACCAGCCGACAGGGTGGAAATCCAGCGGTGTAGGACTAGCACCAGCCTGGGAAGCGAGTGCCCGCAATGCTGGGGGCAGGGAGGCACTCCAGCTGCTACAGGAAGCCTGGCAAGCGAGTGCCCACAACGCTGGGGGCAGGGAGGCACTCCAGCTGCTACAGGAAGCCTGGCAAGCGAGTGCCCGCAACGCTGGGGGCAGGGAGGCACTCCAGCTGCTACAGGAAGCCTGGCAGAGGTTGCAGCGGCTGGGGCAACAGGACGCGGTAGATCCGCGGGATGAACAGGAGTTTCTCGAAGAGGTCGTCTGTTTGCTCCCAGATCCTGAAGACTTCCAACCAGGAAGGATACGTCTACATGTTGCAGTGTGGCGAGTGTTCTTTCAGGCAGCTAACGAAGGCCGGCCCCTCACGGACAAACAGAAACGGTGGCTGGGATACCTGCAGGGCGGAATTCAGCTGGAGTGGGTGCCGTGCGACTACCCAGGGCAAGAACTAGCCCCGGAGCGGGGATGCAAGCTAGCTATAGTGCGGGAAATGCTGCGGGTCGCAGCGCCGGATTGCGACCTAGACTTTATCATGGCGGGTGACCGGCCGCGAGCCGTGCAGTTTCCTAACCATTGCAGCGCGACTCGGCACAGTGAGTTTGTTACAGCCGAATTGAGAAAGGCCCTTGACTGAGGGGTGGGATACGGAAATGGCCACCAGACACGCCCCCCCCCACGGTTATCAATGGCTTGCGGATAGTGAAAAAGACAGCA
>NW_003307572.1:1481765-1484897 GCF_000143455.1 Volvox carteri f. nagariensis | reverse complement strand
CGTTTCGACTTAGAGCCTCGCCCAGCAATTTTCCGCATACGCTACCTAGTAGTAGTGCAGCTGGACCCCGAGCTCGAACAGCTACCGCGGCCTACGAGCTTTGTCACAGCCAGCTCCCAGGGAGCGAATATTCGACTGCCGTTATTTGAATACGCGGACCTGTGCGCGTCTCCACGCAACGATATGATGGAATAATCACTGTAACCTCATCGAGTTGATTTTCTGTCTTTTTGCTGACGCGGTTTCCACAGAGCAGTCGTTCAATCATTACGCTGCACCACGTACTCATCACTTTCCAGGATTACTATTATTCCAGCTGTTTTTACGCAGCTACTCTTTGTTTTGCAGCTCAATACAACGCAACTTTACAGCGACACCAGCTTAGGTGGGGCGGGTTTAGTACTCTTTAGTAGTCGCTAGGCTTTTTATCGCTTAGTCCTTGCCTGTTCGCTTCGCGTCTGTTGCTGCATCTTTCTCTTTTCCTTTTTCTCATCTTGTTTTTCGTAAGCTAATTATTACACAGGGAAGCATAAGTCCCACGGAGCCGCTACATCGCAACATCCCGCGGGCCGCCACTGCGCAACATCTTCGCTCGACGAGTCAGCGAGATCAGCAGGAGGTAAGCAAGGTTTCGCGTAAGGATACGCGTAGGGTGTCCACCTCAGGGTCTAGTACTAGCGAAGCCGCCCGTATTCCGCGCTCGCGTTCCGATAGTGGCATAGCAGTACAGGTGGAACTTCCCCTGACTAAGTTAGCTCAAACTGAGGGTGAGGTTGCTGCTCCACTAGAAACCCTCGGAACAGATTCCGATAGGGACAAGTGGTCGCGTCTCTTTGAAGCGCTAGGTAGGCCCCGCACCTACATCAACCCTATCTTTTCTAGGGACAGCGATTCTGACGACGACATCATGCAGAACCTTTACCCTACCCTTGACCCGTTCCAGCACAACGGGTTGGATGACTTCCTCACTAAGGTTTTCCAGCAAGGAGTTTCTTACCCTCTTTCTAGGAACAACTTGTCTGTTGAAAGCCTGAAGTCGTACCTTGATGCACTGCCTGGTCGTAACACGCCATTCGAGGCGTGGTACAGCTCCCACAGACAAAACCTCATATCAAAAGCCGCAGCGCACTTCGGTGTATCCGAACCAGGTGCGGCAGCCAACACCGTCTCTCCTCGTCAATTGTTTGACTATTACGCCCACATCCTAGAGGAAAACTTTGCCTCCGCGCGCGCTGAGAGTGATATGCGCGTTTCAAAAGCATGCAGCAGGGAGCTCTCTCTCCCATAGTCTTCAAGGACATGTTGCTAGCGCTGGAGAAGAAGCTGGACGGTAGAGTCAGTAAACACCAAGTCGCCGAACGTTTCCTTGAGGGCTTAAACCCCGTGGTTCGGCATCACCTGGAGAGGCACCTCATCACCGTGGAGCGCACCAAATGGTACGATCGTTTGGAGAAGACGGCACAAGAGGCTGAGGTTGTGTGGAATAACCTTCCGCTGGAGGACAGGGCAGTGCAGGTACACAAAAAGCCGCCGCAGCAGAAGAGTGCAGCAAAACCCCCTATTAAGGAAAAACGCACCTTTTACTGCGAGAAGCACGGCACTAATGCATCTCACGATACGGCGCAATGCCGTGTCTTAAATCCCCCAAAATCGAAGTCCGCGCTTTTGACTTCTGACATCCCCTCCGGAATTGTTGAGCGTTTGGTTGCCTTGATTTCCCAGGGACAGGGCAGCGCGTCGACCTCAGGGGGGTCCAGGGGAATAGGCGGGCAAAAACAGAAGGGGGCTGGGCCATCTAAGCCCAAGCAGGGACAGGGTGTTAGCGAATCGCGGGGGAATAGGCCATCTTGCGAGTTCTGCGGAACCATGGGTCACCAGCAGAGCAAGTGCTTCATTTTCCACCCCGAGCTCGCTCCCGCGGGCTACGAGCCTGCTAACCCAGCCCTGAAGGTTTTATTTCTGCAGCGCAAGAAGGCGGTTGAAAAGAAGGCGGCCTTGGCGGCGGCTGTTGCCGCAGCTTTCGAGGACGACTTCGCAGCAGAGGACGACGGGGATGAGGAGGCGGCCTGCTGCACGACGCAGTTCCATGAAGCGGCGTCGAACGTCTCTCCCAGCCAGCAGGCCAGGATGGCGCCACTCACATGGACACGCAGCACACAAGAGGTAAGGTACAACAGCTTAGCCACCATGCATTCGCAGGCTGTTCCCAAGTCCTTTACTCCTGCCCCTTTAGTCACGAAGCAGTACCCGCCACCGACACCACCTGTGGCGAACAACTCAAAACGCACTCACACACCGCTAGATGACAATATTCTCTTGCGTAAAATCTCCGACATGCCTGTCGGCACTTTCTTCAACCTGCTTTGCCAGCAGGGGCTGCCTTCCACCGGCGGCCCCTTAGACGCTAAGCCCCATCCCCCAAGCACGGCCCAAGCAACGCAGGGTTCAAGCTCAGTTTCGAGCAGCTTCGGGGAGGGATTTTCCACGCTTCAGGCAGACAAGAGTGTGCAGCTCGCCTGTTTCCCGGCGGCAGCACCGGAGCTGGTCACGCCACCTCCCCTTGATTCTGGCCTGGCGTCTTTTGCCCTGGCGGCCCAAGGGCGCGCCAAACCCTCCGACCACCGTGGTGCCGGTTTTGAGTACCAGGTAAGTGGGGTTAAGGGTCCACCTCCGCGCACTTTGTCGGAGCTCTCGCCTGACGAGCGGGAGCAGGCTTTAGCGGTTAATCCGTCGGCGGCGCGTTACATGGGGGAACCCGAGGGTCTGTATTACTACGAAACAGGGGCGTGTGTGTTGGTTCAGGGGCAGCGCGACAGGGCAGCTCCGGAGGCGTTGCGTGATTTTGCCGCAACGGTCAACGTAATGCCGACCAGTGTAGCCAAAGCACTTAACCTGCCCATAGTCGAGACAACCACGCGGCTGTCCACCTCGTTGCAGCTAGGGGGTGCTGTGCGAGGAGAGTTGGACACCTCAAACATCTTTTTTGAGCTTCTTCCGGGCACGCCGCATGCCACGCGGGTCCCGCTTACTAAAACCCTGGTCGTTGACGAGCGACCCGACCTGTTTCAGCTCCTAGTGGGTAACGAACAGGCGAATTCTTAGGGACGCTCTGGATCATATCCAGAGCCTAGC
>NW_003307572.1:1480691-1481715 GCF_000143455.1 Volvox carteri f. nagariensis | reverse complement strand
GATGCTGATGCTGATGCTGATGATGATGATGATGATGATGATGATGATGATGATGATGATGGTGATGATGATGATGATGATGTTGGTGATGATGATGATGATGATGATGATGGTGATGATGGTGATGATGATGATGATGATGGTGATGATGATGATGATGACATTGAGGAGGAGGATGAAGTGGCGTCCGACCTCCCTAGGTATGTCAGCGCCGGCAAGCCCGTGAAAGTGAACGACAGCTGTATACCGCCATACACACGCCACAGAAAGGACATCTTGACGTAACCCAGCACTCTGTGATGATAGCTGAAGACCAGGAACTCAACGGTAAGTGAACGGGTGAGGTGGTCAAGGTAGTTGGAGTCCTGCGAAATGCAAGGTGAGGGCAGGTGTAAGTAGTAAGATTTGGGCAAAAGGTTGCAAGCACCGGGCTCAACAGTTGTAGTAGGGGGGAGGAAAGCTGTACAGGAGGTGACGTACATCACCATGCGTGATTGATGGAGGTTGAACCGACGACGCGTATTTGTAGAGCTGTACTGTGTACCAGCTACTACAACCTCCAAAGCCCCAAAGCTGCCGGCGACCACTACCAGGCCACATGAGGTGGCTGCAAGCCGCAGAGGGTTTGACATGACAGCAGGCACCCCTGCTCGCAGACCCCCCCAAGCACTGGCCGAGACTACCAGCAGCACCGATGGATATATAGACCGGGGTGCACTGGTCATCGACGGACTACCAGCTACTTGGACGCATGAGGAAGTGATCCAGAAACTGCAACTGTGCTTGCAGCAGCTTACAAGCATGAGGGTCGTGTTCTTAGATTGCACCATTGAGGCACACCCGAACGTCGCTGCATGCAGCAGCAACCGGACAATCCAGCGGGTTCGAATCACGACAACCCCAGCGGCATATTATGCCTTGTACACATTACGGAAGCAGCTGGGCCTGAATGTGGAGGAAGGAGCGGATGAGTCGTTCCCGGCTGTGCAGGTGACACTGGCACTCACAGCACTTGGTGAATCGT
>NW_003307572.1:1477339-1480604 GCF_000143455.1 Volvox carteri f. nagariensis | reverse complement strand
AGGGCACGCCAACCGCCTACGTCAACAACACTAGGCGAGATTACTGGGGCAACTTCGCGTCCCGGTTATCAGTTGGTGCGAATCAGTTTGGTTCCACTTTCCTTATGCTTCTTACGTATGCCACTTTCTTTGTGGACGCATTTAACATGTGTTTTGTCAGCCCCGTTCTCACGGCGGCTGGTGCCATTCTTTCGTACACGGTCAACGGTTTAATAGATCACGCATGCCTAGCTACACGACCCATGCCTGTTTCCTCTTCGTGCCACCCTCCTGCTCGTACAGGAAAGCGAATGAAGCCACTGTATAGGCGTAGGTCTGTGTTAGGCCATCCTGCATTACAGCCACGTAGTGGCTGGCACTTCGCTTCCTTTGCTCTCGTTGCATCCCTGTTGCTAACTTTAGCCGCAGGAGTGCAGGTGCCAACTGGGATCAGCAGCTGCATTACATCATGTTGGTTTACAACTGTTCGAAGCAGCAGTCTACTGGTTTCAGCCCATACAGTTTGCTCCACGGAGTTCAGCCCACCATACCAGCCGCGGTGAAGCAGCGCTTTGAGGAGGACATCTCCTTCGATTCGCTGGAGGAGGCTTCGGAAGCTCTTCTTAAGCGTGGCGAGGCTATGCGTCGTAACATGAGTATTGCAGGGGAAAATTTACTTATCGCCCAGCATAGGGATACGTTACGCTATGCCGCTTTGCGTGGTGGGGGTAACCATCCTAGGTTGCGCAGGTTTGATGTGGGGGATTATGTTTATTATCGTAATACTAGTTCGTGCACGGCGTTAGACCATAAGGTTCAACCTGCCGTACTTCGCGTTAGTGAGGTGCGTCCCAGCGGCGTACTTGTTCTGCAAGGTCAAGACGGTCAAACCATGCAAACGCATGTGATGCACTGTGCACCTTGTCATTTGCCTATTTTAGACGAGGTTGTCGATCCTCGCTTGTCCCGACCTCATGCTAATTTGTCCTGTGAGGTTTGCAAAATGCCTGATGGGGAAGAATGGATGCTTCTCTGTGATAGCTGTGGGACGGGTTGGCATACTTATTGCCTTAAACCGCCTCTCAAACAAATCCCTGACGGTACTTGGGTGTGTCCTAATTGTCTTTCCAAAGGCATCACCGTAGCACAAATTAACTCTCGATCTTTGGCTAACTCTGGTAGTAATTCCAATAAATCCAGCACAAAGCCTGTTCCTCCGCAATATCTTGCCGAATTACAAGGGTCACGGGTGTTTGGATCTAATTCCGGACCCTCTGGCAGTCGTGCCGTGAGAACCGGTGTCGCTACCTATGCCGGTAAACGAGGCAGGAAGCATTTCTTCGAGGTGCTTTATCAGGACGGCGAATTGGAGCTGGTGGATGCTGTGCAGCTGCGCAATATGCTTGCACCTAAGTCTGCCCGCCCAAGGCGAGCGGTGGGAGCAGCGGCGGTTGCAGCAGCCACATCGAAACTGGAGCACTGGAGTTTGGATTCAGCCGCGGACGTTCCGATGGCGCTGGATCTGGCTATGTCGGGAGACCACTCAGTATTCAAGATAGCTTTGGTCACCAATCAGTTATTCGAGCAACGTCTTCAACTTCCGTCCGTACCGCAGCCGCATGTCGACGTGTTGCGAGGAGCGTTGCGTTGGAGCTTGGTTAATAACGTAATTCTGCCTTACGAGGTTTCAAATCCTTTGCGTGTCGCTTTGTTGTCTTCTGGCGCTCGCGTCTTAAAAGGGAAGCCGGTAAAATTTAGTGATCCCTTGTCGCCTCAGTTTTACGACGGCGTAGATAAGCAGTTTACATCTGTAGATGCAGCAGTGTTGTCAATCACTGGCGCGTTGTTAGATTTGGCAATTCCAGCAGCGATTAAGTCTGTTAAGGGCTTCGTGGTCGCCAGAGTTCTGGTTGATCACATATCGGGTGCTGATGAAGCGCGCATGAAGTGGTTGTGTAGGCTGCAGGAACAGGATCGTTTATTGATGTTGAGTTGTCCTTCTGTTGAGTCTGAGCACCAGGTTTTTGTCTGGCTGATTGTGTTCACGAATCCAGCTATCAAGCGTGTGATTTTGAAGGATAGCAGCTTAGCTGAGCACTTGCTTTGAGGGTGCGTACATGGAGCTTTCCACGGGCATTCACCATCTCGGCTTCGCCCGCTGGGGGGGGGAGTCTGCCGTACGCACGTGTTTTGTTCGGTGCTACAGTCATGTGACGCGACAGCTGTCACGACATTTTGGCGTCACGTTCATTTTACCGTCTTTTATAATCGTCTTAGGTTATAATCGGTGTGAGTACGCGAATTTCGTGTATTATCGCGTAAGGTGTTTGGTTCTTATCTTACACTTCGCTGATGGACTTATGGACGAGACGAGAATGTACGCTCGTTCGCGTATGTTTATGTACTTTACTTGTTAATTGTTCATTTCTTGTGTGAATGTTCTGTCACACGGGTTATAAGGTGTTTCACTTGTGTCATTTGTGGACTATACGTCGTGGTCGTACTCGAGGCTTATCTTTTGAGGGCCTCCTGTGATCGACATCGTGACTTCGGTATTTATAGCCGGCAGCGAGCTTGGAAAAGTCGCTTTACGGCTCATGATTAGAACATTGTAAAGTTCTCTGAGCTAGACAACAAGCCCTGTGCGGTCCTCCCTTCTCGTAAACCGCATAAGTAACTTCCTTCCACCAGCCGAACTCCTGTGTGGGCCACTCAACGCCCATATCCTTCACGCCGGGCACACTCAGTTGGTGAGGTAAATCTTTGCCGCTGTTGATTAATTGCCTGGAGGGAACTCTGGCCCCTTGCGCAGGTTGCCATTTGTTTAGTGTCACTACTTGCCCTTTTTGTCGTCAAGTCAGCACTTCAAGCTACCTGCAGGACTTCGCCAAGCCACCCTGCATTCCAAGCTCCCAGGCTCCCAGGTCCCCAGGCTTCCAGGCCCCCAGGCTCCCAAGCTCCCAGGCTCCCAGGTCCCCAGGCTCCCAAGCTTCCAGGTCCCCAGGCTCCCAGGTTCCCAGGCTCCCAGGCCCCCAAGCTCCCAGGCTCCCAGACTCCCAGGTCCCCAGGCTCCCAGGCCCCCAGGCTCCCAAGCTCCCAGGTCCCCAGGCTTCCAGGCTCCCCGGCTCCCAGGCCCCCAGGCCCCCAGGCTCCCAAGCCCCCAGGCTCGCAAGCAACCAGGCCCCCAGGCTCCCAGGCCCCCAGGCTCCCAGGCCCCCAGGCTCCCAGGCTCCCAGGCTCCCAGGAACCCAGGCTTCCAGGCCCCCAGGCTCCCAAGCTCCCAGGC
>NW_003307572.1:1474779-1477289 GCF_000143455.1 Volvox carteri f. nagariensis | reverse complement strand
TATCAGTAGTCACTTTAGCCGCCTGCAGCTAACAGTAGCCGCAACGCGCCCATATGCAGATATGGACTTCCGCAGTAGTGTGGCACTCGAATGGCGGACGACTAACAGTAGTCGCTTTAGCCGCCGTCGCCCATAGACTTCTGCAGCAGTGCGGCATGTGAATGGCGGACGACTAACAGTAGTCGCTTTAGCCGCCACAGCTAACAGTAGCCGCAATTAAACTAATAGCAGTATTAGTTAAAACCTGTAATCACCGACCGCGGAATTGACGGGTGTTAGTTAGTAATACTGAAGTTCGGTAAATTGGAGTGGACGAGATTGTCACGACAATCTAGCGTCACGTTCATTTTACCGTCTTTTATAATCGTCTTAGGTTATAATCGGTGTGAATACGCGAATTTCGTGTATAATCGCGTAAGGTGTTTGGTTCTCATCTTACACTTCGCTGATGGACTTATGGACGAGACGAGAATGTACGCTCGTTTGCGTACGTTTATGTATTTTACCTGTGAATTGTCTATTTCTTGTGTGAATGTTCTGTCACACGGGTTATAAGGTGTTTCACTTTTGTCATATGTGGACTATACGTCGTGGTCGTACTCGAGGCTTATCTTTTGAGGGCCTCCTGTGATCGACAATGTGACTTCGGTATTTATAGCCGGCAGCGAGCTTGGAAAAGTCGCTTTACGGCTCTAAGCAGAACTACCTAATCAGATCGTTCATGATTGGAACATTGTAAAGTTCTCTGAGCTAGACAACAAGCCCTGTGCGGTCCTCCCTTCTCGTAAACCGCATAAGTAACTTCCTTTCACCAGCCGAACTCCTGTGTGGGCCAATCAACGCCCATATCCTTCACGCCGGGCAGACTCAGTCGGTAAGGTAAACCCCTATCGCTGTTGATTGATTGCCTGGAGGGAATCTTGGCCCCTTTCGCGGGTTGCTATTTGCTGCGTATTACGACTTGCCCGTTCGTGTGCCGTCTAGTCAGCATTCAAGCTACCTGCAGGACTTCGCCAAGCCACCCTGCATTCCATAGCCGTAAAGCCTAAATCAGGCTAGAAGACCAAGTAAGTTCGGTTTTGGGTTTACCTTAGGTGTTCTGTCGCCTAGGGGATATTCGGGTTGCTTTTCCCAGCACCCTTTTTGGTAGGTTAGGCAGGCTAGGTCACACCAGCCGCAGCCGGTCAGCAGTGTTACGCACAGCTGCCCTACCATTCAGCAATTTCGGGCCATTTTCTACTGGGTCGATTTGCTTGTGTATTCGGTCACTTTTACAATCGATACTGTGTTACGCACAGCCGTCTGTCGAACACTCGATCCCGAATACTTTATACGATCTACTCGTTTTACCATCTAGGCTTGGTCAGCCCAGCCTAACATTTTTTTTTATACTATATATTCAGCTCACCTAAACAGCAGGTTCGAGCTCTTCTGTGCTTAACGAGCATTTCGCGTACCTCTGGCCGAATCCTACGGAGTCACACCAATTCGTTTGCTTTTACTAGCCTCAATCCGCTTCTGCAGTGGACCGTTACGACGAAGATTACAGAAGGCCATTCAGAGGACGCGCGGGTCGTAACCCTCTCGGTGTGCGCCACCGAGGTTATCATCATCAAGGTGGTCGGGGCCAGCAGGGCCTTCGCAGGCGGTTTAATCAGCCTAATCATCCACATTTGGTCGATCCGTTCGACCAGGAGCCGGAACCTGTCGACATAGGCCTGTTGGCGAGAGGCGTGCGTTTCGACTTAGAGCCTCGCCCAGCAATTTTCCGCATACGCTACCTAGTAGTAGTGCAGCTGGACCCCGAGCTCGAACAGCTACCGCGGCCTACGAGCTTTGTCACAGCCAGCTCCCAGGGAGCGAATATTCGACTGCCGTTATTTGAATACGCGGACCTGTGCGCGTCTCCACGCAACGACATGATGGAATAATCACTGTAACCTCATCGAGTTGATTTTCTGTCTTTTTGCTGACGCGGTTTCCACAGAGCAGTCGTTCAATCATTACGCTGCACCACGTACTCATCACTTTCCAGGATTACTATTATTCCAGCAGTTTTTACGCAGCTACTCTTTGTTTTGCAGCTCAATACAACGCAACTTTACAGCGACACCAGCTTAGGTGGGGCGGGTTTAGTACTCTTTAGTAGTCGCTAGGCTTTTTATCGCTTAGTCCTTGCCTGTTCGCTTCGCGTCTGTTGCTGCATCTTTCTCTTTTTCTTTTTCTCATCTTGTTTTTCGTAAGCTAATTATTACACAGGGAAGCATAAGTCCCACGGAGCCGCTACGTCGCAACATCCCGCGGGCCGCCACTGCGCAACATCTTCGCTCGACGAGTCAGCGAGATCAGCAGGAGGTAAGCAAGGTTTCGCGTAAGGATACGCGTAGGGTGTCCACCTCAGGGTCTAGTACTAGCGAAGCCGCCCGTATTCCGCGCTCGCGTTCCGATAGTGGCATAGCAGTACAGGTGGAACTTCCCCTGACTAAGTTAGCTCAAACTGAGGGTGAGGT
>NW_003307572.1:1471719-1474399 GCF_000143455.1 Volvox carteri f. nagariensis | reverse complement strand
GCCGCCTTCATCCCCTGCCGCCTTCTTCCCCGCCGCCTTCATCCCCTGCCGCCTTCTTCCCCGCCGCCTTCCTCACCTGCCGCCTCCTCCCCTGCCGCCTTCTTCCCCGCCGCCTTCATCCCCGCCGCCTTCCTCCCCTGCCGCCTCCTCCCCTGCCGCCTTCTTCCCCGCCGCCTTCATCCCCTGCCACCTTCTTCCCCTGCCGCCTTCATCCCCTGCCGCCTCCTCTAACGCCTCTCCCAGCCAGCAGGCCAGGATGGCGCCACTCACATGGACGCGCAGCGCACAAGAGGTAAGGTACAACAGCTTAGCCACCATGCATTCGCAGGCTGTTCCTAAGTCCTTTACTCCTGCCCCTTTAGTCATGAAGCAGTACCCGCCACCGACACCACCCGTGGCGAACAACTCAAAACGCACTCATACACTGCTGGATGACAATATTCTCCTGCGCAAAATCTCCGACATGCCTGTCGGCACTTTTCTTAACCTGCTCTGCCAGCAGGGGCTGTCTTCCACCGGCGGCCCCTTAGACGCTAAACCCCATCCCCCAAGCACGGCCCAAGCAACGCAGGGTTCCAGCTCAGTTTCGAGCAGCTTCGGGGAGGGATCTTCCACGCCTCAGGCCGACAAGAGTGTGCAGCTCGCCTGTTTCCCGGCGGCAGCACCGGAGCTGGTCACGCCACCTCCCCTTGATTCTGGCCTGGCGTCTTTTGCCCTGGCGGCCCAAGGGCGCGCCAAACCCTCCGACCACCGTGGTGCCGGTTTCGAGTACCAGGTAAGTGGGGTTAAGGGTCCGCCTCCGCGCACTTTGTCGGAGCTCTCGCCTGACGAGCGGGAGCAGGCTTTAGCGGTTAATCCGGCGGCGGCGCGTTACATGGGGGAACCCGAGGGTCTGTATTACTACGAAACAGGGGCGTGTGTGTTGGTTCAGGGGCAGCGCGACAGGGCAGCTCCGGAGGCGTTGCGTGATTTTGCCGCAACGGTCAACGTAATGCCGACCAGTGTGGCCAAAGCACTTAACCTGCCCATAGTCGAGACAACCACGCGGCTGTCCACCTCGTTGCAGCTAGGGGGTGCTGTGCGAGGAGAGTTGGACACCTCAAACATCTTTTTTGAGCTTCTTCCGGGCACGCCGCATGCCACGCGGGTCCCGCTTACTAAAACCCTGGTCGTTGACGAGCGACCCGACCTGTTTCAGCTCCTAGTGGGTAACGAACAGGCGAAATTCTTAGGGGACGCTCTGGAATCATATCCAGAGCCTAGGCTGCACTTTCATCCTAACTTTTTGCAGCACCCTAATTATAACGTAACGATTCCCATGCGCAAGCTTGTGAAGCACAAGCCTTCTCAGCATGGTTCACTTGTGGGAGTTGCGTGGNTCAGCATGGCCATTCCCAGCACTTCTCCTCCCGGCTCCAAGCTGGGGGGAGGGGAATCCACTGCTGACGCCCCTCCTATTCCGCACCAGTCCTCTCATTCCTCTGAGCAGGGCACGTCAACCGCCTACATCAACAACACTAGGCGAGATCACTGGGGCAACTTCGCGTCCCGGTTATCAGTTGGTGCGAATCAGCTTGGTTCTACTTTCCTTTTGCTACTCACGTATGCCACTTTCTTTGTGGACGCATTTAACGTGTGTTTTGTCAGCCCCGTTCTCACGGTGGCTGGTGCCGTTCTTTCGTACACGGCCAACGGTTTAATAGATCACGCATGCCTAGCTACACGACCCATGCCTGTTTCCTCTTCGCGCCACCCTCCTGCTCGTACAGGAAAGCGAAAGAAGCCACTGTATAGGCGTAGGTCTGTGTTAGGCCATCCTGCATTACAGCCACGTAGCGGCTGGCACTTCGCTTCCTTTGCTCTCGTTGCATCCCTGTTGCTAACTTTAGCCGCAGGAGTGCAGGTGCCAACTGGGATCAGCAGCTGCCTTACATCATGTTGGGTTACAACTGTTCGAAGCAGCAGTCTACTGGTTTCAGCCCATACAGTTTGCTCCACGGAGTCCAGCCCACCATTCCACCCGCGGTGAAGCAGCGCTTTGAGGAGGACATCTCCTTCGATTCGCTGGAGGAGGCTTCGGAAGCTCTTCTTAAGCGTGGCGAGGCTATGCGTCGTAACATGAGTATTGCAGGGGAAAATTTACTTATCGCCCAGCACAGGGATACGTTACGATATGCCGCTTTGCGTGGTGGGGGTAACCATCCTAGGTTGCGCAGGTTTGACGTAGGAGATTATGTTTATTATCGTAATACTAGTTCGCGCACGGCGTTAGACCATAAGGTTCAACCTGCCGTACTTCGCGTTAGTGAGGTGCGTCCCAGCGGCGTACTTGTTCTGCAAGGTCAAGACGGTCAAACCATGCAAACGCATGTTATGCACTGTGCACCTTGTCATTTGCCTATTTTAGACGAGGTTGTCGATCCTCGCTTGTCCCGACCTCATGCTAATTTGTCCTGTGAGGTTTGCAAAATGCCTGATGGGGAAGAGTGGATGCTTCTCTGTGATAGCTGTGGGACGGGTTGGCATACTTATTGCCTGAAACCGCCTCTCAAACAAATCCCTGACGGTACTTGGGTGTGTCCTAATTGTCTTTCCAAAGGCATCACCGTTGCACAAATAAACTCACGATCCTTAGATAACTCTGGTAGTAATTCCAATAAATCCAGCACTAAGCCTGTCC
>NW_003307572.1:1467227-1471669 GCF_000143455.1 Volvox carteri f. nagariensis | reverse complement strand
CCGCACTCATACACTGCTGGATGACAATATCTCCTGCGCAAAATCTCCGACATGCCTGTCGGCACTTTTCTTAACCTGCTCTGCCAGCAGGGGCTGTCTTCCACCGGCGGCCCCTTAGACGCTAAACCCCATCCCCCAAGCACGGCCCAAGCAACGCAGGGTTCCAGCTCAGTTTCGAGCAGCTTCGGGGAGGGATCTTCCACGCCTCAGGCCGACAAGAGTGTGCAGCTCGCCTGTTTCCCGGCGGCAGCACCGGAGCTGGTCACGCCACCTCCCCTTGATTCTGGCCTGGCGTCTTTTGCCCTGGCGGCCCAAGGGCGCGCCAAACCCTCCGACCACCGTGGTGCCGGTTTCGAGTACCAGGTAAGTGGGGTTAAGGGTCCGCCTCCGCGCACTTTGTCGGAGCTCTCGCCTGACGAGCGGGAGCAGGCTTTAGCGGTTAATCCGGCGGCGGCGCGTTACATGGGGGAACCCGAGGGTCTGTATTACTACGAAACAGGGGCGTGTGTGTTGGTTCAGGGGCAGCGCGACAGGGCAGCTCCGGAGGCGTTGCGTGATTTTGCCGCAACGGTCAACGTAATGCCGACCAGTGTGGCCAAAGCACTTAACCTGCCCATAGTCGAGACAACCACGCGGCTGTCCACCTCGTTGCAGCTAGGGGGTGCTGTGCGAGGAGAGTTGGACACCTCAAACATCTTTTTTGAGCTTCTTCCGGGCACGCCGCATGCCACGCGGGTCCCGCTTACTAAAACCCTGGTCGTTGACGAGCGACCCGACCTGTTTCAGCTCCTAGTGGGTAACGAACAGGCGAAATTCTTAGGGGACGCTCTGGAATCATATCCAGAGCCTAGGCTGCACTTTCATCCTAACTTTTTGCAGCACCCTAATTATAAGGTAACGATTCCCATGCGCAAGCTTGTGAAGCACAAGCCTTCTCAGCATGGTTCACTTGTGGGAGTTGCGTGGGTCAGCATGGCCATTCCCAGCACCTCTCCTCCCGGCTCCAAGCTGGGGGGAGGGGAATCCACTGCTGACGCCCCTCCTATTCCGCACCAGTCCTCTCATTCCTCTGAGCAGGGCACGTCAACCGCCTACATCAACAACACTAGGCGAGATCACTGGGGCAACTTCGCGTCCCGGTTATCAGTTGGTGCGAATCAGCTTGGTTCTACTTTCCTTTTGCTACTCACGTATGCCACTTTCTTTGTGGACGCATTTAACGTGTGTTTTGTCAGCCCCGTTCTCACGGTGGCTGGTGCCGTTCTTTCGTACACGGCCAACGGTTTAATAGATCACGCATGCCTAGCTACACGACCCATGCCTGTTTCCTCTTCGCGCCACCCTCCTGCTCGTACAGGAAAGCGAAAGAAGCCACTGTATAGGCGTAGGTCTGTGTTAGGCCATCCTGCATTACAGCCACGTAGCGGCTGGCACTTCGCTTCCTTTGCTCTCGTTGCATCCCTGTTGCTAACTTTAGCCGCAGGAGTGCAGGTGCCAACTGGGATCAGCAGCTGCCTTACATCATGTTGGGTTACAACTGTTCGAAGCAGCAGTCTACTGGTTTCAGCCCATACAGTTTGCTCCACGGAGTCCAGCCCACCATTCCACCCGCGGTGAAGCAGCGCTTTGAGGAGGACATCTCCTTCGATTCGCTGGAGGAGGCTTCGGAAGCTCTTCTTAAGCGTGGCGAGGCTATGCGTCGTAACATGAGTATTGCAGGGGAAAATTTACTTATCGCCCAGCACAGGGATACGTTACGATATGCCGCTTTGCGTGGTGGGGGTAACCATCCTAGGTTGCGCAGGTTTGACGTAGGAGATTATGTTTATTATCGTAATACTAGTTCGCGCACGGCGTTAGACCATAAGGTTCAACCTGCCGTACTTCGCGTTAGTGAGGTGCGTCCCAGCGGCGTACTTGTTCTGCAAGGTCAAGACGGTCAAACCATGCAAACGCATGTTATGCACTGTGCACCTTGTCATTTGCCTATTTTAGACGAGGTTGTCGATCCTCGCTTGTCCCGACCTCATGCTAATTTGTCCTGTGAGGTTTGCAAAATGCCTGATGGGGAAGAGTGGATGCTTCTCTGTGATAGCTGTGGGACGGGTTGGCATACTTATTGCCTGAAACCGCCTCTCAAACAAATCCCTGACGGTACTTGGGTGTGTCCTAATTGTCTTTCCAAAGGCATCACCGTTGCACAAATAAACTCACGATCCTTAGATAACTCTGGTAGTAATTCCAATAAATCCAGCACTAAGCCTGTTCCTCCGCAATATCTTGCCGAATTACAAGGGTCACGAGTATTTGGATCTAATTCCGGACCCTCTGGCAGTCGTGCCGCGAGAACCGGTGTCGCTACCTATGCCGGTAAACGAGGCAGGAAGCATTTCTTCGAGGTGCTTTATCAGGACGGCGAATTGGAGCTGGTGGATGTTGTGCAGCTACGCAATATGCTTGCACCTAAGTCTGCCCGCCCAAGGCGAGCGGTGGGAGCAGCGGCGGTTGCAGCAGCCGCATCGAAACTGGAGCACTGGAGTTTGGATTCAGCCGCGGACGTTCCTGTGGCGCTGGATCTGGCTATGGCGGGAGACCACTCAGTATTCAAGATAGCTTTGGTCACCAATCAGTTATTCGAGCAACGTCTTCAACTTCCGTCCGTACCGCAGCCGCATGTCGACGTGTTGCGAGGAGCGTTGCGTTGGAGCTTGGTTAATAACGTAATTCTGCCTTACGAGGTTTCAAATCCTTTGCGTGTCGCTTTGTTGTCTTCTGGCGCGCGCGTGTTAAAAGGGAAGCCGGTAAAATTCAGTGATCCCTTGTCGCCTCAGTTTTACGACGGCGTAGATAAGCAGTTTACATCTGTAGATGCAGCAGTGTTGTCAATCACTGGCGCGTTGTTAGATTTGGCATTTCCAGCAGCGATTAAGTCTGTTAAGGGCTTTGTGGTTGCTAGAGTTCTTGTTGATCACATATCGGGTGCTGATGAAGCGCGCATGAAGTGGTTGCGCAGTCTGCAAGATAAGGATTGTTTGTTGATGTTGAGTTGTCCTTCTGTTGAGTCTGAGTATCAGTCTTTTATCTGGCTGATTGTGTTCACGAATCCGGCTATCAAGCGTGTGATTTTGAAGGATAACAGCTTAGCTGAGCACTTGCTTTGAAGGTGCGTACATGGATCTTTCCACGGGCATTCACCATCTCGGCTTCGCCCGCTGGGGGGGGGAGTCTGTCGTACACACGTGTTTTGTTCGGTGCTACAGTCATGTGACGCGACAGCTGTCACGACAATCTAGCGTCACGTTCATTTTACCGTCTTTTATAATCGTCTTAGGTTATAATCGGTGTGAATACGCGAATTTCGTGTATAATCGCGTAAGGTGTTTGGTTCTCATCTTACACTTCGCTGATGGACTTATGGACGAGACGAGAATGTACGCTCGTTTGCGTACGTTTATGTATTTTACCTGTGAATTGTCTATTTCTTGTGTGAATGTTCTGTCACACGGGTTATAAGGTGTTTCACTTTTGTCATATGTGGACTATACGTCGTGGTCGTACTCGAGGCTTATCTTTTGAGGGCCTCCTGTGATCGACAATGTGACTTCGGTATTTATAGCCGGCAGCGAGCTTGGAAAAGTCGCTTTACGGCTCTAAGCAGAACTACCTAATCAGATCGTTCATGATTGGAACATTGTAAAGTTCTCTGAGCTAGACAACAAGCCCTGTGCGGTCCTCCCTTCTCGTAAACCGCATAAGTAACTTCCTTTCACCAGCCGAACTCCTGTGTGGGCCAATCAACGCCCATATCCTTCACGCCGGGCAGACTCAGTCGGTAAGGTAAACCCCTATCGCTGTTGATTGATTGCCTGGAGGGAATCTTGGCCCCTTTCGCGGGTTGCTATTTGCTGCGTATTACGACTTGCCCGTTCGTGTGCCGTCTAGTCAGCATTCAAGCTACCTGCAGGACTTCGCCAAGCCACCCTGCATTCCATAGCCGTAAAGCCTAAATCAGGCTAGAAGACCAAGTAAGTTCGGTTTTGGGTTTACCTTAGGTGTTCTGTCGCCTAGGGGATATTCGGGTTGCTTTTCCCAGCACCCTTTTTGGTAGGTTAGGCAGGCTAGGTCACGCCAGCCGCAGCCGGTCAGCAGTGTTACGCACAGCTGCCCTACCATTCAGCAATTTCGGGCCATTTTCTACTGGGTCGATTTGCTTGTGTATTCGGTCACTTTTACAATCGATACTGTGTTACGCACAGCCGTCTGTCGAACACTCGATCCCGAATACTTTATACGATCTACTCGTTTTACCATCTAGGCTTGGTCAGCCCAGCCTAACATTTTTTTTTATACTATATATTCAGCTCACCTAAACAGCAGGTTCGAGCTCTTCTGTGCTTAACGAGCATTTCGCGTACCTCTGGCCGAATCCTACGGAGTCACAC
>NW_003307572.1:1461261-1466663 GCF_000143455.1 Volvox carteri f. nagariensis | reverse complement strand
GCTCATGCTGGTGCAGCAAGACATGTAAGGAGATGGCCTCGTCACAATCCAGCAGTCATATATCGACAATCTCAAGCTATGACAACTTGTTACATGTGTCTGTAATAAAAAAAGGACTTTGCGATGGTGTGGGGAGCTCTTTGAGTGGTGGGATTGTGGAAATCCAGTTTGTTTCGCCCGTAACAAGTTTGTTACGGGCGAAACAACGTCCCTCTGAAACGTTTGGATATGCCTTTGCAACACATTTCCTCAATTTCATGAACTGCAAGTATTTTAATCCAACATCACCCCAATCTCAGTGTAAACTAGTCTCCAAATGTGCCTGCACAAGACTGTCACCCCTGTCACCCGGCATTCACATTGCCTTAACCTCCTCAAGCTTGTCGGGGTGTGACACGTGGGCATGAACCTTGTGACAATGGGCATTGTCACAAAGAAACTGGTTGCAATCAGAAATGCATTTTTGCTCATGCCAGGTTACCGACATCGGTTACCGATTACTGGGGACGGTTAACGGATAACGGTTCGCCCGGTAATCCTACCGACCGGTTACCCATCTCGTTAACTGGACCCGTTAGGTCGGAACCGGGCCGGAACCGGCCTGGAGTATGCCATTGGGAGGTTATCATCATCAAGGTGGTCGGGGCCAGCAGGGCCTTCGCAGGCGGTTTAATCAGCCTAATCATCCACATTTGGTCGATCCGTTCGACCAGGAGCCGGAACCTGTCGACATAGGCCTGTTGGCGAGAGGCGTGCGTTTCGACTTAGAGCCTCGCCCAGCAATTTTCCGCATACGCTACCTAGTAGTAGTGCAGCTGGACCCCGAGCTCGAACAGCTACCGCGGCCTACGAGCTTTGTCACAGCCAGCTCCCAGGGAGCGAATATTCGACTGCCGTTATTTGAATACGCGGACCTGTGCGCGTCTCCACGCAACGACATGATGGAATAATCACTGTAACCTCATCGAGTTGATTTTCTGTCTTTTTGCTGACGCGGTTTCCACAGAGCAGTCGTTCAATCATTACGCTGCACCACGTACTCATCACTTTCCAGGATTACTATTATTACGGTGCTACAGTCATGTGACGCGACAAGATAACCACCGACAGTTAGGATTCGGCGCCCAACATGTAGCTGCCACTGGCCTGGCAGGCAGGGCCATTACGCTGAACGTTTAAAATAAATGCACTGCTGGAGGTTGCCGTTCAGATAAAGATGGCTCTGCCGTCGATTACTCACTTGATTAGGTTCCCACATATGGGGGATATGGCGCTCTCCGTATCCCGCATTCTTTCTCATGAATAGAGTCTCATCGCTCGGGAAACAAATTGGGAAATGGATCCGGAGCCAAGCCTGGCACATTGACATGGAGGTAGCTAGCAAGGACCGGGGCAGGCCGGGACAAGGTAATGAGACAACTAGGTAATCAAACAACTAGGTAATGAGACAACTAAAAACTCCAATAATAGTGCAAAAAAATCTGCCCGATAAGCTGGAACAAAGGACAATGTAATGATAGCAAGAAAAAGCAATGAGCAAAGTAGTAAACAGAAGATTCTTACCAAAAATTATTGTACAGCTCTGCGCAAATTGCCCCAGGACTGAAAGTAACAAGGGACGACTAAAACATGGCAAGCACAATTCTCCTATCCGTCAGCTCCCTCTATTCGTGACGATCCTAGCGACAAATCTCTTCTAGATGCAATTTGCAAATTGTACACGCCTTTCCCTATGATGTGTGAAACAGGGGGGTATATTTTCGCCCGTGGCAGCTACCCTGCGAAACCCTGCCTTCCCCGGTATTTCGGGGATCCTCATCCAGTCACATTAGTCAACTTCTCAGTGGATCGCTCAGGTTCCGCACCCACCACCAGCATCCAACGGAATCTGCCCGGTCGACAGCGGCCCAACTCCATCGATCCCGAGATCTCCCGTGGGCAATGGTCGCGCGTTACCAGTAGTGCCAAACCCTAGTACCATCCCTACCAACTCATAGGGGGTCTAACAGCGTCTAACTTCTTAGGCGGGGCTGTCAGCCGGGCTCATTATCAGCTGCTGACGATAGTTGTCAACGTGGCATAACAGCCAGTTAGACACTGGGTTAGAGGCTGTCTTGTCCTGTTTGGCCCTGTGACTGACATATACCTGGAGCCCACACTGTTAACAGTTGTCTGATTCTAGGGACTGTTAGCAGCTGTAAGGACCTGTAACAGAGCGCTTTCTGCCACAACAGGATATTGTTGACAGGATGTTACATTCTGGTTGGGTCACCCAGATGCTGAGAAAGATTTTTTGACGGCTGTTAGTGTTTTGGGAAGCTAATTGTTAGCATTTGTTCAATTCACTTAAGCTGTTAAGCGTTGCCAAGGGCTGTAGTTGCTGACAGGCCTTGAAAGCTGTTACGAGCAGGGACGTGCTAAAAGGAAGTTCCATCATGTTACTGGCTGTTGCCATTAGATAATTTGCTGAACTGCTGTTTAAGGATTTTAATTGCTGTTTTGAGGTTCAGACGCTGTAAATGTTATGAGCTTTTACATGATCCCTGTCCACTGTTAAATCACACATTCTCTTTTTTTTGGAAAGCTGTCTGACTTCATTATTCATGCCATGAGCATCTATTTGCCATCATTGGTGATAGAAGCTTGTACTGCATGGGTAGGCACAAAATCACATTTGTCAGGAATTATATACATATGTATGTATTACACACAACAGTCTGGGTCGCCCTGGTCATCTCACTTGCTCATCATGTGGAGTTGTGCAGTATAGTGCACAGCCAGCTGGCCTGTACAGGCATCTATTGTCTCTATTCTTTACAAGTCTGGAGGCTGCTACCAAAATCATCACAGCAACAGCAGTACCTTGTCTTGGCATGCAATTATACACACATGTTCTTCATCAACCTTCACCTGTGACCTGTTCCACACTACTACTGCACTGCTTCCTTTTTTCCTAGTGAACACCTACTACACACCACTGAACCACATAGCCCTAGACTGCAGCTGCCCACTTGCTCTGTATCCCTGCTCATATAGGAACCTCTCTAAGCAACCAACGCCAGCTTGCCCTTGTACTGGACCATGGAGTCATTCCATAGAACATTTGTGCAGCCATGGGAGAAAGCCCACTCCTTGACCTGCTGCTTGTTGAATCTGCCAAGTAGGCTCTGCACTGGAAGCTCTACAACCGTGTGCTTCTTTAGCTCCTTGCCAACCTTAATGGTACCACTGGGCAATACCATGGAGGTCTTCTTGCTGTTGTTCGCCCTGTGCAGAATGAAAACGGACACCTGCAGATGACAACATGGGCATTCTTGCGAAGAAACATCAAGCCTTACAAGACTTACAAAGACCACATCGCCAGCTAAGAGCACAGGACTGTCCTTGCCCTCGACAATGAAGACTAACTTGTCATCTTCATTGTTTAGAGGCCCTAAGCTCTTCTGCAAGTATTCCAGGTGCGACTGTGAAGACTGGTACTTCTCAAACTCCTCTACGTCAGCTCCAAAGGAGTTGGATCTCAAAGCATCTGCTGGCAAGGCATGCATATATGTAATGGTTAGTAAGGTCTTCAGCTGCAGGTATGATGTATGCAGGCATGTATCTTTCATGGTATGCATATTTGAGGTTTCAATACAAGCAAGTTGAAAACCCAATAACCCCAAACTATAACTAAGTCTCTCCTCTTCCCAATGGCATACTCCAGGCCGGTTCCGGCCCGGTTCCGACCTAACGGGTCCAGTTAACGAGATGGGTAACCGGTCGGTAGGATTACCGGGCGAACCGTTATCCGTTAACCTGGCATGAGGAAAAATGCATTTCTGATTGCAACCAGTTTCTTTGTGACAATGCCCATTGTCACAAGGTTCATGCCCACGTGTCACACCCCGACAAGCTTGAGGAGGTTAAGGCAATGTGAATGCCGGGTGACAGGGGTGACAGTCTTGTGCAGGCACATTTGGAGACTAGTTTACACTGAGATTGGGGCGATGTTGGATCAGAATACTTGCAGTTCATGAAATTGAGGAAATGTGTTGCATAGGCATATCCAAACGTTTCAGAGGGACGTTGTTTCGCCGGTAACAAACTTGTTACGGGCGAAACAAACTGGATTTCCACAGTCCCACCACTCAAAGAGCTCCCCACACCATCGCAAAGTCACTTTTTTATTACAGACACATGTGTTGGAAATGACCGACACTCATATACCAGTGAATGGTAGCCACAGTAATAGGACCCAACGGGGGTCCGGCGCTTTGCTGGTCTTAACAGGTTATGAGCCCCGAATGGCGCACTGCGCTGCCGAGAGGTCGCCGGATCGATACCCACTGGCTGTTGCCCAGAGAATGGGAGACCGGGATGAGGCACGGGAAGGCCCGGAGCGAGAGAGTGTCGCTCACGGGGGGGTGTTGGAAATGACCGACACTCATATACCAGTGAATGGTAGCCACAGTAATAGGACCCAACGGGGGTCCGGCGCTTTGCTGGTCTTAACAACATGTAACAAGTTGTCATAGCTTGAGATTGTCGATATATGACTGCTGGATTGTGACCAGGCCATCTCCTTACATGTCTTGCTGCACCAGCATGAGCAGTGATCCCTTCTGTTCAAAATTTTCAGGCAACATCGCAATGAGGCAAAACATTGTGCCGAATCTGCCGTACAAAGAGTGTTCATAGCTTCACGCTACTAACGGACGAATACATAAGCATTCATTTACCTTGAAAGAATAAAGGAATTCTATAGATTCATACAAATTCGCCTATCAGCAACTCTCCCTGGTCGTTCAAAAGTTGCTTGAAGATTCTACCATCTCCATACTATGAAGGAGCGCTTCTTCATTTCTTCATTTTATCTGAACCTTAACGTATCCTTCCAACACAATGTCCATGGACAACGGTAATGAGGTCGGCGCCTACGAGTTTGACCGGAACGCCCTGGACAACATCGCCCGTCGGCGACAAGATCGTCCACGCAAGAAATACAGCCAGCATCGTCCAGTGGATGAGTTTGGAGTACATAAGTTTGCCAGGGCAAACAATCTAAGTCAATTTACCGCGTGCCAATTGGAGGATGCCTTGTCCAAGGAAAGGTGCCATATGGACGACCTTGTGTTAGTTTAGTTGTTGCATGTAAGCTTGTGAGTTGGTGGCTTGGTTCATGCTTATGGGCGACAATTGAAATGCCGGGACAATGACTTATTAGGGACAATGACACGGCATTTCACGCCCTCAAAGCGGGAACAAACGCTAAAACTAAATACATACATAGTTCTAAATCTTCTACTAAAATTTTCCTGCAGCGTTAGAGGCCTTTAATTAATATTGGCGAACGCTGCTTCCCGCGCTACCGGGATACTCCCTATGGCATAAACATGCCGGTTACCGACCGNNTGGGGCCC
>NW_003307572.1:1444047-1460938 GCF_000143455.1 Volvox carteri f. nagariensis | reverse complement strand
AATTGTAATACTGTTTCCAAAGTACTCTTAGTACTCACCCTCCACATTGGCCTGCTGCTGTAGATTTCCAATCCACTTCTTGCGGTTGTTCCATCTCTCAACCAGGGACTTTCGGACACGTTGCTTCTGAGTCCAAGTGGAAGCCGGCCACGGTTCTGTCTCGCCCACCCAGCGTAACCATGAAGTCCTCAATCTCCTTTTCGGTCTGTAGTCAAGCATGAGCACCCATGAGTATTGAGTGACAGTCTTTCAAAGATGAGTCATTCAACCCTGCCCCAAACTTACCACTTCCAAGTAGATCTTGGATGCTGAGTTGAAGTCCTTCTATGCTTACCGTTTTGAGGCTCACCCTGTTGACCTGCTGCTGGTCAAGGTGGTCTCTCTCCCTGAAGCCCATTTCGTAGAGGGTGCTGAACATGTCCATGGTAGCCTTGGCTGATCCTGGACTGTTAAAAGCCGGCTTGAAATCCGACTTCCATTTGTCATATGCTGTGTAGAACAGCTGGAACGGCCTACAGCCGATTTCAAAGCCTATTTTTGCAGCCATATCCCGAATCTCCACTGGAATGCCTTGAAGGCCAGGAAGGTCACCTGGACTAGGTTCAGGAACGTTCTGAATAGCCTCCTTCGATAATGCGAAAGGAATGGGTAGCAAAGAAAGAGGGATTCATGCTTGACAAGTAAAGCAAGCAAGTTCATCAGGAAAATCGGCGGCGCAAAAGGTCACAGCTTTACCATGCACTCATGTGCTGTTTCCAATTCACAGTATTCCTCGGACTCTTCAGTGGTATCAGATCCTGTAATGGCTGTGACCTCTGTCCTACTGTGCCGTGATGTAGGGCGGACAAGATCGACCGCCGGCTGCACTGCTTGGTCTATCCTTCTACGAAGTCGGCGGGATTTCAACTGAGTGCTTGTAATCTTGTTGAGCTGGGGAGGTGAATGCAAAAGACCAAGCTCTGCTAACTTAGCTTCGTTTCTGGCTATGCATGTAGCACGCTCTTCCTCAAGGTCCATGGATGATCGTAATGATATCGCAATGTTGCCTATATGAATGACGAATGTAAGCAGGATGTACTCATTCTGGACTGATGTATGAAGATGTGTACGGCGTGATTGCAAGCGGCCTGTACCTGTAACAAAGCTTGCAGTTGGCAAAGCAGTTACGAAGGAAAATATCCAACGATAAAAGGTGGTATTGATAAATACCGTTTGGTATTGGAAGATTATGAATAGTTCTTGGATGTACCGTTGGTACGATACCGTTGGCCCGGTGAGCCAAGGGCCGCCTTAGCGGCGTTACATTCCCCCCCTCTTGAATGCGAACCCGTCCTCGGGGCGCCTTGAGTGAGGTGGATAATTAGGGTAGCGGTACGCCTTTTGCGTACAGTTTTCCGTGGTAAGCGCGGATTGCCTCTGGGCATCCTTGGTTGCAGTCCTTTGCGGACTCCCAGGAGTCGTACTCGGGGCCCAGTTTGTGCCACCTGACGAGGTACTCCATGGTGATGCGGCGCCTGCTGCGAGACTGCCGGTGGGCGTGGATCTCGTCCACGTACCACAAGGGTTCGCCCTCAGCTGCGGGAATCGCAGGTGGGGGTGGCGCGTTGCTGCCAGCCTTGTAGGCTTTGAGTTTAGAGACGTGGAATACGTCGTGCATGCGCAAGTGCGCCGGGAGCTGTAGTCGAACCGCGGCTTCGCCCACCTTGGCAATGATGGGGAAGGGGCCGATGTAGCGTGGCATGAACTTGCCAAGGCCTTTCGTGTTGGGTGCCCGGAACGTGAAGTTCTTGGTGCTCAGCAGGACTTGCTGTCCAACCTCAAACTGGGTTTCGCGGCGCGTTTTGTCCGCGTATTTGGCTTGGCGCTGTTTTGCGGCGTCGAGGCACTTAGTGGCCATTGTAACCCATTGGGTGAGGCTGTCGGCGATTTCATCTGCCGCCGGATATTTGGACTGCTGCAGTGGCAAGTCGTGGTCGTGTGGTAGGGACATGGTGCGTCCGTAGACGATGTAGAACGGTGTTTGTCCGGTGGACTCGTTCTTGCTGTTGTTAATGGCGAATTCTGCCTTTGGCAGCCAGTCTTCCCAGTCCGTGAGGTCAGGACCCACGTAATTACGCAGGACCTCCTGTAGCACGCGGTTCGCACGCTCGGTTTGACCATCCGTTTGCGGGTGGAATGACGAGGACATGAGCTGTTTTACGCCCAGTTGCTTGGCTGCGTTGCGCATGGCTTGTGCCGTGAACCGTGGGTCACGATCCGTGAGGAGCGCGGTGATTCGACCATGTTTGCAGATGATGTGGTTTACCAGCATCTTTGTGAAGCCGATGGTGGTGAGTTGGTCCGTTGTGGGCACCAGCGAGACCATCTTCGAGAACTTGTCTACGAAAACGCAAATGGCTGTGTTGCCGGAAGGGGTCTGCGGTAGGCTGGTGATAAAGTCGCAGGAGACCACCTGCCATGGGCCCATTGGGGTGGGCAGGGATTGTAGTTTGCCTGCTGGCTTTTGGTTATCGGGTTTGTTGCGTTGGCACTGCGGACATTCGTGCACGTAGCGCTCGACGGCACTGTACATGCCAGGCCACCAGAAGTGTTCGGCAACTGTGTGCAGTGTCTTAGCCACGCCGCGATGTCCGGCAAGCGGCGCATCGTGGTAGGCGTGTAGGATGTCTTTTCGCAGTTGCGGGTCATTGGGCACGATAATTTTGTTGCCCTTAAACCACATGCCGTCAGTGAACGAGGCGGTGCCCCAGTCGACGTCCGGTTTGTCCGGCATTACCGCCCTTAGGCGGTCCGCCAGGGTAGGTTCCGTTGGGGACCCGTCAGTAGGCATGCCTATGTACCTCAAGGCTGCGACCGCAGTGGGTGGTGTATGGATGCGGGAAAGGGGGTCGGCAACGTTCTTGCGCCCCGGCCGGTACTGCCACGTGTAGTGGAAGCGGCACAGAAACTCTTGCCACCGCGCTTGGCGTCGGGACAGGTCCTTTTTGGTTTCAAACCAAATGTTCGGATGGTGGTCGGTGACCAGCGTGAAGGTGTCTTGTGCGGTTTCCAGGTACGGTCGCCACTCTTGTAGGGCGTTAATCGTACCCAGGAGCTCTTGCTCTGTGGTAGTGTAGTTGATTTCGGCTGGCGTAAACTTTTTGCTGGTATATGCGACGGGATGTCCGTCCTGCAGCAGCACGCCGCCTGTGCTGTAGATGCTTGCGTCGGTCACGACTTCGAACGGTTTGGCAAAATCAGGAAGGTGTAGCACCGGGGCGTTGGCGAGGGCGTTTTTAATGCCGTCGAAGGCCTGTTGGTGCGTGTTTGTCCACTCGGTCAGCCTTTTGCTGCCGGTGAGGGCCGTAAGTGGATTTGCTAGCGATGAGTACCCCTGGATGAACTTGCGGAAGTAGTTTGCAAGGCCTAGGAAACCGCGCAGCGCCGTCATGTCTTTTGGGACGGGATAGTTCTTAACGGCCTCGATTTTGCGTGGATCCACCTTGAGTCCCTCGCGGCCGACGATGTGGCCTAGGAAGTTTACTTCGGGCTTGTTCAGCTCGCACTTCTCGCGTTTTGCACGGAAACGCGCCCCCTTTAGGGATTCGAGGACCGCGCGCATGTGTTCAAGGTGACTCGATGGATCTTTGCTGAAGATGAGGATATCGTCCAGGTACACAACGCAGTAACCGGCGTCGATGTGTTTTTTAAGCACGGTGTTCATGACCTTTTGGAAGGTCGCCGGCGCGTTCATCAACCCGAAGCACAGTACTTTGTACTGGAACGTCCCGAAGGGTGTTATGAAGCTGGTTTTGGGGATGTCCTCTTCCGTGATGCGGATTTGATGATAGCCGCTTTGTAGGTCAAGGGACGAGAATATGCTCGCACCCTGAAGTTTGTTGAGGTCGGTGATGTTTGGAAGTGGATACCGGTTTTTCATGGTGATTTTGTTGAGGGTGCGGAAGTCGAGGCACATGTGCAGCGAGCCGTCCTTCTTTTGTGCGAAGAGTACGGGCGCGCCGAAAGGCGATTTTGATTCCTCGATGAAGCCTTTGGCCAGTAAGTCCGCGAGCTGCTTTTTCAACTCCGTTTGCTCCAACTGGGAGAGTCGGTACGGTCGGGAGTACGGTGGCTTTTTGCCAGGTTCTAGCTCGATTGTGTGGCCAGTGCCGGGATCCGGCCCGAGGCCCGTTAAGGGCTCAAAAACCTCCTTATATTCGTCCAGCAGTTCTTCCAGTTTATCTGGCGACACCAGGGTGGGGTCGGACGTGGTCGCTGTTGTGGCGTCCATAGCGTTTAGCTGGGCGATATCGTCACTGGTTATGAAGGCAGCGTAACAAGACGCTCCTTGTTTCTGCAGTTTTTTAATCTGCTTTAGAGACACCAGGTTCGCGCAAGGTGAAGTGGCCGCGTGTAAGACCGCCGTCACGTAGTTCATGACCGCAACACCTTCGGACTGCGGCCTGTTTAGGCTCTGCAGCCGATATGAGCGGCCGTGGCGCGTCACCATGCAGGTGCCCTGTCCAAAGTCTAGTAATGCACTGTGCTCTCGCATCCAACGGCTGCCGAGAATTAGGTCGATACCGTCGGCTAGCTTAGGGATAACTTGTGCTACAATTTCGCAGCGGAATCCGTGGATACAGAGCGACATATGCACCTGACCTTGGAGGCGGACGCTATTTGCGCCATCTCCTAGCACGCAAGTAGCTACGTGGCTAGTGAGGGGCTGTAACCCCAGTTTTTGCACAAGTGCGGTGGATACGAAAACGTGCGAAGCACCTGAGTCGACTAAGGCGACAGCTTTTGTGCTAGTAAAGTTGCACGGTAGAAGTGGCGCGGTGTTTTCAGTCAGAGGTTCTAGTGCAGAACACTTGGACTTTTCTTGGCAGGGGTCGAGCCATGCTTGAAACTTGCCGCTGCAGTTTGGGGACCTGGTGCGACCACCTCCGGGTTTAGGTTCGGAGATACTGGAGTTTTTTGTAAACTCTTTGAGTAAGGTCCAACCGCGTGTTTGGAATTCCTTTTCTAGGTGGGCGCACTTGGGCACCAAAATAACCGCACTAGTTGTGTCCGGAGCGCGCTGTTTAAAGGTGCTGTAGTTATTCAGCGAAGGAATCGCGCGATCGGCTGGTGCGTTGCACCAGATATGCTGTCCACTGAGATTATGCGAAGTGAACGAGTCTGGACAGGCAAAGTTAGGACAGAGGGAATTGTCGCTTCGTACGTTACAAGATGCGTCGATCGCGAACACCCGACCCGAGGCCTTCTGCAGACACAAAAATACTGAACGAAGTACGCAGTGGCTGCAGTCCACCGTTGGTGGATTCCGGGTTGGTTCCTCTATGTCCATTGGCTCCCCACACGAGCTGCCTGAGGCTACGGCGTGGGCAATTTCCTAGGCATCCGCTTTTTTGCGGTCCTCGTTGTTGTAACACGGCCGTTTGCCGCATAGGTGGCCCTTGCCAAAGGGCTCTCCGCAATGGTAGCATATGTTCTTCTCCTTGGCCATCTCGTGTACCCAAGACGGCATTTCCATGCTGCCGCCTCGGCCGCGTCCGCCATAGGCGCCACCGCGACCGCCGCCGCGACCACCACCGTGACCGCCACCGTGACCGCCATAGCGGCTACTTCGGTGGTCGGAGCGGTTGCCGGATCCACCCCGTTGGGTGTGGTTGTCGCGGCCGCCATTCTGTCGGGGATGGGCAGGGGCATCGTTAGTGCCTAAGAAGTTAAGTCGCGCCGTTTGCGCCTTGCCCGCCTTGTGGCGCGTTTGTGCACCTTGGGCGTAGTTAACTAAAGCATCGAATGCAAACCAGTTGTTGCCGTTGGCATCCGTGGCGCATTCCCGCCGCAGTTGCGGTGGCATACCGTGAATAAGCCAAGTGCACAAGTCAATTTGAGACATGTTAGGGTCACCACGCGTAATTTCGCGAAACCGTTGCATGTAACTCGGTATGGACTTGCCGGGTTTCATTGCGTGTGCACCGGCGTGTAGTTGTGTTCGTACATGGTGGGGGGTGCAACGGCGCACGTCACCGAAAAACAACAAGAAGTCGTCACGCATGCCCTGAATTGTGAGCGTGGGGCCTTTGCGTGCGAATAAGTCGTGGTACCACTCGGTGGCCTTGCCCGTAACGTTATATCGCATGCCCATTATGGGATCACTGCCCGTTTGCATCATGTAATCAACGATAGTATCAAACCAGATTTCAGGTTTTGTTACCGAGGAATTGGGCACTCCTGTGAAGCAAGGAGGTGGCCTAAAGTTCTTAAGACTTTGGTGGTTGGCATTGTGCGCAGTAATGGATTGGACATCCTTGGAACCCACTATCCCACTTACGTGGCCAGCTTGGGCAGCTGCTGGCCCGCTCGCGACCGGCGGCGCACAGTTGGCAGCCGGCGCGGCAGTGGCGACGATCGGCGGTGGCACTGGTTGTGTTGCCTGGTCGCTGGCCTGCGCCGGCGGTACTTGTGCAGTGATCGCCGGCGGTTCTGCAGCCGTTGGCTGCACGTCAGGGCCTTCAGTTGTTGGCATGATGGTTTCGGAAGGAGGAGGAGGAGGAGGAGGTCCGGCGGCTTTGGCCTGGATGTGCGCCTCTATGTCTTCCATTCGCTTCGACATTTTCTCGATTTTGTCCATCAGCTTATCAAGTTTGTCGTCGCTTGGGGCTCCACCTGTTGGGTGTGCCGCAGGGTCCATATCGTCAGTTCGCGCGATAATACGTGCAACATTTTGTTGCGGGGACCTAAGCACCAATCTACATGGTGGCATTGCGCCAATTGGGCGGTGTGGGTGGGAAAGTGGTGGCAACCTCCCCTCAGGCGGGACGAGGTCAGCCGCAGTGGTGTCGTTACGTTCACGCTCTTCACGCAACTCACCCTGCCGTGTGCCGCGTTGCGGCTGGAGCGCGGCCGTGGGCAACATTACCCTGGTCGGCCCCGGGGCGGCAGCCGTTGGCTGCATAGTACGTGCACGCGATGGTCCTGGCCCTGTTGGGTCGGCGTCCTGCGCCGCAGATGCTAAGCGTTCTCGCATTTCGCAGCTTTTCTGCACGTAAGAGAGTTCCTCGTTAGCTTCCATTAGGAAGCCTAGTGCGGAGCGATAGTCTTGCTCCTCGCAAAATTGTCTGACTTTGTCAAACATGCGCGACGGCGGTGTGATGCCCTTACGCTGGGCACGCCTCACGTACTTTTCGTACATGTCCTGGACCTTATGTACCAGTTTTTGTGCTCTTGAAGGGCTCACCTGGCGCAGTTGGTAGCGCTCATGGTCGGCCTCCGCCGATTGGGCGCGTTGAGGGTTCCTTGGGCTAGCCATGAAGGGTAAGTAGAAAATGTTTGAAGGGACTGAAATGTAGGTGCGGAAGCGTTGGAGTACTCGACTCCGAGGTCTTTTGACCGGTTGGTCTAAGATACCAAAATTGTAACAAAGCTTGCAGTTGGCAAAGCAGTTACGAAGGAAAATATCCAACGATAAAAGGTGGTATTGATAAATACCGTTTGGTATTGGAAGATTATGAATAGTTCTTGGATGTACCGTTGGTACGATACCGTTGGCCCGGTGAGCCAAGGGCCGCCTTAGCGGCGTTACAGTACCAATGAGGCAAACCGTTCATGGATTTCGAGGTGTAACTTATTACAGTAAAGGTTGTCGCATTTGCATGACTTAGGCATTTCGTGAATGTGGATGGGTTCTGCAGGCCAAGACCCCGAGTGCCTATGCCCCGGAGTGGAAGTTGGCTAACGAATTACTGCGAGGCCAGGAACACCAATTGAGTTAATTATTGCTTGTCTTTATTGCTTAAATTCTGCGCAAAGCGCACATACTTTGGTAGATTGTAACTGCGACGGCTGGACAGAGGTTACGCATTTTCATAAAGCCAAACGAACGGGCTACAGAGACTCCATAGCTAAATCAAAGTTATTGCTTTAACTAGTACAGCAAACAGCTTCACGCGCGGGCACTCTGACGTCGACATGGCCAATGATGATGACAGGACTTCTCGCTTTGTACCCATCCAAAAGCACCGAAAAGCATAGGATTGTTCTGTAATATAGGGTAGGCAAGGCATTGCATGGTCGACTTAAAGGGAGCGCATGTTGCCCCGGCTGCGCTTTATGGGCCTCCAGAAGCCCCAAAACGGTTTGTCTAGGGTCGATACATTGCAGATAGATCATAGGTGCTGGGCTGTCGGTCATAGGTGCACAGCAGCTGGATGGCTTTCAGACTGCTGGTCATGGGAACCCGGGAGGCGTGCTGTTGGTGCAGGGCAAACCAGGGGCTGTCGGGTGACCGGCGAAGATGGATGGGCCACCCCACCTCACCCATGTGTTGTGCACAACATCCAAACAATTATAGAAACCGCATACGACACAACACCTGCCACTGCCCATCCGGGATTCTGGGGGTGCCTCTCCCTAAGTTAAATTACTTAGGGTTTGATGGCTGTTTTGGCATGCCAAGTGTTTGTGCGCCTCTTCTGGTTGTGTGTGTGATGACTCTCCTATAAATGTCCAGTCAAACGAACGGGGGAGCCACTGGCTAAATGACTTCAATACGACAGGGACCCTGGGGGATTCATGTGGGTGCGAATGATGCATATGCTAATATCACTGAGGCCTCCGGCCCCATAGATCTGTGTGGCTGTTTTTTCCTTCGGGGGGTGAAGTAAGGGAGACATGGCGCTCCGTCTCCATCCTTCCTTCATTTCACCCTCCAACCCTCACTCCACCCTCCCTCAATAATCCCTCCACAATACCATTTCTCACTCTTCCTCCACCCTTCCTCCATCATCCCCCCCACTTCCCTCAACGCTCCCTCCCAACATCCTCCCTTCCCCTACCATGTGCCCTCCCTTCTTCCATCCTGTGCCTTCCCCTCTGCTGTCCCCTTCACTCCCTTGGCCTTCCCTCCCTCCGTTCTTTTGCGAGTGAATGTGTGTGCCCCACCTTCCGTGTGCTCATGTGCCCACGTACAAATGTGTGTATGTATCATGGGTCAGTACGGGACACCTGGGAATTGACCCCAGACCCACAAGAACGTGGGTGACACCTCTGTACTGTTCAAATTCCCGCCCTGCCATGCAACATTTTCCCCCTTCCCCCTTTTGTTTTGCCATCCCCCGACTGCGGCCATGATGATGTTAGAAGGAATGCGTCGCCTAGGTTGAGGGGGCCCCCGTCATGCCCTGAAACACGCCCTCCTAACCATTCTGCCCCGCTGCGTTTTCCCCCTTTCCCCCCTCGTTTTGCCATCCCCCGACTGCAGCCATGGTGACATTCGGATGCATGCGCCGCGGGCTTGTACGGGAGGGTATACGGTGGGGACCAGTCGGGTAGCTACTAAGGGGGCCATGGGGGTTTCACGAGCAGTGACATGCATGGCCTGGGACAGCTATGTCATCTACAGGCAGTGGAATACGGAAATGATTACAAGGCGGATGCTTGGGCCAGCAGTGTATTCACGGCCGCTGGTGTGTACGGCATAGGTGTGTATGGCATAGGTGTGTACGGCATATCCATGTGACCCTTTCATGACTGGCGGAGGCATGGACTACCAGCTACATGCTGGGGTGATGACATGGACACTCTTGTTTGGTGGGCGAAACCCTGGAAGGGGTGCACCACGCACAGCTGGTCCCGGGTCACGGCAGTGGATCTCAGGATCGGGGTGTATTGGTGACATGATCAGCATTGTTGCCAGTGTCTCCGATTGGGGGTGCGGGCACAGACAGGGGCGTATCTGACACATCCACAGTGTTTTGGACAGGCGGGCTTTACTAAATTCGTAATTGGATCCGGGGGGAGGGTGATGAACATGCCGATTGAAGCGGAGGCATGAGGATGACGAGCACTGCTGGCTGACCATTTGGTGTTCCTGGCCTCACTGTAGTTCGTTAGACAACTTCCACCGCGGGGAATAGACACTCCAGGAGGGGGTGGTAAGTCTTACCATTTGTAATCATAGTTTGGCATGCTCCGACGATTATGTTAGGCTTGACTGAACTGCATGAAAACAAACAGACTCCATAGGTCGCGACAGTGAACAGGCGGATGTGTGGTGTGGCTACCATCGCACCCATAGGGTGCGACAGTGAACAGGCGGATGTGCGGCACGGCTACCATCGCACCCAGAGGGCGCGTCGGTGAACAGGCGGATGTGCGGCACGGCTACCATCGCACCCAGAGGGTGCGACGGTGAACAGGCGGATGTGCGGCGCGGCTACCATCACGCCCATAGGGTGCGATGGTGAACAGGCGGATGTGTGGCGCGGCTACCATCATGCCCAGAGGGTGCAATGGTGAACAGGCGGATGTGCGGCGCGGCTACCATCATGCCCATAGGGTGCGATGGTGAACAGGCGGATGTGTGGTGCCGCTACCATCGTACCCAGAGGGTGCGATGGTGAACAGGCGGATGTGCAGCATGGCTACCATCACACCCATAGGGTGTGATGGTGAACAGGCGGATGTGTGGCGCGGCTACCATCACGCCCATAGGGCGCAATGGTGAACAGGCGGATGTGTGGTGTGGCTACCATCATGCCCATAGGGTGCGATGGTGAACAGGCGGATGTGCGGCGCGGCTACCATCACGCCCATAGGGCGCGATGGTGAACAGGCGGATGTGCGGTGCGGCTACCATCGCGCCCATAGGGCGTGATGGTGAACAGGCGGATGTGCGGTGCGGCTACCATCGCACCCATAGGGCGCGACAGTGAACAGGTGGATGTGCGGCGCGGCTACCATCGCACCCAGAGGGCGCGATGGTGAACAGGCGGATGTGCGGCGCGGCTACCATCGCACCCAGAGGGCGTGATGGTGAACAGGCGGATGTGCGGTGCGGCTACCATCGCACCCATAGGGCGCGACAGTGAACAGGTGGATGTGCGGCGCGGCTACCATCGCACCCATAGGGCGCGATGGTGAACAGGCGGATGTGCGGCGCGGCTACCATCGCGCCCAGAGGGCGTGATGGTGAACAGGCGGATGTGCGGCACAGCTACCATCGCACCCATAGGGTGCGATGGTGAACAGACGGATGTGCGGCGCGGCTACCATCGCACCCATAGGGTGCAATGGTGAACAGGCGGATGTGCGGCGCTGCTACCATCACGCCCATAGGGTGCGACGGTGAACAGGCGGATGTGTGGCGCGGCTACCATCACGCCCATAGGGCGCGATGGTGAACAGATGGATGTGCGGCGCGGCTACCATCGCACCCATAGGGCGCGACGGTGAACAGGCGGATGTGCGGCGCGGCTACCATCGCACCCAGAGGGCGCCACGGTGAACAGGCGGATGTGTGGCGCGGCTACCATCGCACCCATAGGGTGCGACGGTGAACAGGCGGATGTGTGGTGCGGCTACCATCGCACCCATAGGGTGCGATGGTGAACAGGCGGATGTGCGGTGTGGCTACCATCGCACCCATAGGGTGCGACAGTGAACAGGCGGATGTGCGGCGCGGCTACCATCGCGCCCATAGGGTGCGATGGTGAACAGGCGGATGTGCGGCGCGGCTACCATCGCACCCATAGGGTGCGATGGTGAACAGGCGGATGTGTGGTGCGGCTACCATCGCACCCATAGGGCGCGACGGTGAACAGGCGGATGTGCGGTGCGGCTACCATCGCACCCATAGGGTGCGACGGTGAACAGGCGGATGTGTGGTGCGGCTACCATCGCGCCCATAGGGTGCGATGGTGAACAGGCGGATGTGTGGCGCGGCTACCATCGCGCCCATAGGGTGCGATGGTGAACAGGCGGATGTGTGGTGCGGCTACCATCGCACCCATAGGGCGCGACGGTGAACAGGCGGATGTGCGGTGCGGCTACCATCGCACCCATAGGGTGCGACGGTGAACAGGCGGATGTGTGGCGCGGCTACCATCGCGCCCATAGGGTGCGATGGTGAACAGGCAGATGTGCGGCGCGGCTACCATCGCACCCATAGGGTGCGACAGTGAACAGGCGGATGTGCGGCGCGGCTACCATCGCGCCCATAGGGCGCGATGGTGAACAGGCGGATGTGCGGCGCGGCTACCATCGCACCCATAGGGTGCGATGGTGAACAGGCGGATGTGTGGTGCGGCTACCATCGCGCCCAGAGGGCGTGACGGTGAACAGGCGGATGTGCGGTGCGGCTACCATCGCACCCATAGGGTGCGACGGTGAACAGGCGGATGTGGGGGGCGGCTACCATCGCACCCATAGGGCGCGATGGTGAACAGGCGGATGTGTGGTGCGGCTACCATCGCACCCATAGGGTGCGAGGTGAACAGGCGGATGTGCGGTGCGGCTACCATCGCGCCCATAGGGCGCGATGGTGAACAGGCGGATGTGCGGCGCGGCTACCATCGCACCCAGAGGGCGCGATGGTGAACAGGCGGATGTGTGGCGCTGGCTACCATCACGCCCATAGGGCGCGATGGTGAACAGGCGGATGTGTGGCGCGGCTACCATCGCGCCCATAGGGCGCGATGGTGAACAGGCGGATGTGCGGCGCGGCTACCATCGCACCCATAGGGTGCGATGGTGAACAGGCGGATGTGCGGCGCGGCTACCATCGCACCCATAGGGCGCAATGGTGAACAGGCGGATGTGCGGCGCTGCTACCATCGCGCCCATAGGGTGCGACGGTGAACAGGCGGATGTGTGGCGCGGCTACCATCACGCCCATAGGGCGCGATGGTGAACAGATGGATGTGCGGCGCGGCTACCATCGCGCCCAGAGGGCGCAATGGTGAACAGGCGGATGTGTGGTGTGGCTACCATCGCACCCATAGGGCGCGACGGTGAACAGGCGGATGTGTGGCGCGGCTACCATCGCGCCCATAGGGCGCGATGGTGAACAGGCGGATGTGCGGCGCGGCTACCATCGCACCCATAGGGTGCGATGGTGAACAGGCGGATGTGCGGCGCGGCTACCATCGCACCCATAGGGCGCGATGGTGAACAGGCGGATGTGTGGCGCGGCTACCATCGCGCCCATAGGGTGTGATGGTGAACAGGCGGATGTGCGGTGCGGCTACCATCGCACCCATAGGGTGCGATGGTGAACAGGCGGATGTGCGGTGCGGCTACCATCGCACCCATAGGGCGCGATGGTGAACAGGCGGATGTGCGGCGCGGCTACCATCGCGCCCATAGGGTGCGACGGTGAACAGGCGGATGTGCGGCGCGGCTACCATCGCGCCCATAGGGCGCGATGGTGAACAGACGGATGTGCGGCGCGGCTACCATCGCGCCCAGAGGGCGCAATGGTGAACAGGCGGATGTGCGGTGCGGCTACCATCGCACCCATAGGGCGCGACGGTGAACAGGCGGATGTGCGGCGCGGCTACCATCACGCCCATAGGGCGCGATGGTGAACAGGCGGATGTGTGGTGCGGCTACCATCGCACCCATAGGGTGCGACGGTGAACAGGTGGATGTGCGGCGCGGCTACCATCGCGCCCAGAGGGCGCAATGGTGAACAGGCGGATGTGCGGCGCGGCTACCATCGCACCCAGAGGGCGCGATGGTGAACAGGTGGATGTGCGGCGCGGCTACCATCGCACCCATAGGGCGCGACAGTGAACAGGCGGATGTGCGGTGCGGCTACCATCGCACCCATAGGGCGCGATGGTGAACAGGCGGATGTGCGGCGCGGCTACCATCGCACCCAGAGGGTGCGATGGTGAACAAGCGGATGTGCAGCACGGGGGCGGCTACCATCGCACCCATAGGGCGCGACAGTGAACAGGCGGATGTGTGGTGCGGCTACCATCGCACCCATAGGGTGCAATGGTGAACAGGCGGATGTGCGGTGTGGCTACCATCGCGCCCAGAGGGTGCGATGGTGAACAGGTGGATGTGCGGCGCGGCTACCATCGCACCCAGAGGGCGCGATGGTGAACAGGCGGATGTGCGGCGCGGCTACCATCGCACCCATAGGGCGCGACGGTGAACAGGCGGATGTGCGGCGCGGCTACCATCGCACCCATAGGGTGCGATGGTGAACAGGCGGATGTGCGGTGCGGCTACCATCGCGCCCATAGGGTGCGACAGTGAACAGGTGGATGTGCGGCGCGGCTACCATCGCACCCATAGGGCGCAACAGTGAACAGGCGGATGTGCGGCACGGCTACCATCGCACCCAGAGGGTGCGATGGTGAACAGGTGGATGTGCAGCGCGGCTACCATCGCACCCATAGGGTGCGATGGTGAACAGGCGGATGTGCCGCGCGGCTACCATCGCGCCCAGAGGGCGTGAGGGTGAACAGGCGGATGTGCAGTGCGGCTACCATCGCACCCATAGGGCGCGACACTGAACAGGCGGATGTGTGGTGCGGCTACCATCGCACCCATAGGGTGCGACAGTGAACAGGCGGATGTGCGGCGCGGCTACCATCGTGCCCAGAGGGCGCGTCGGTGAACAGGTGGATGTGCGGCACGGCTACCATCGCGCCCAGAGGGTGTGACGGTGAACAGGCGGATGTGCGGCACGGCTACCATCGCACGCATAGGGTGCAATGGTGAACAGGCGGATGTGCGGCGTGGCTACCATCGCGCCCAGAGGGCGCGATGGTGAACAGGCGGATGTGTGGCACGGCTACCATCACGCCCAGAGGGCGCAACAGTGAACAGGCGGATGTGCGGCGCGGCTACCATCGTACCCATAGGGTGTCATGGTGAACAGGCGGATGTGCGGCACGGCTACCATCGCACCCATAGGGTGCGATGGTGAACAGGCGGATGTGCGGCGTGGCTACCATCGCACCCATAGGGTGCGATGGTGAACAGGCGGATGTGCGGCACGGCTACCATCGCACCCAGAGGGCGCGATGGTGAACAGGCGGATGTGCGGCACGGCTACCATCGCACCCATAGGGCGCGATGGTGAACAGGCGGATGTGCGGCGCGGCTACCATCGCACCCATAGGGCGTGATGGTGAACAGGCGGATGTGCGGTGCGGCTACCATCGCACCCAAAGGGTGCGACGGTGAACAGGCGGATGTGCGGCGCGGCTACCATCGCACCCAGAGGGTGCGACGGTGAACAGGCGGATGTGCGGCACGGCTACCATCGCGCCCAGAGGGTGCGACGGTGAACAGGCGGATGTGCGGCGCGGCTACCATCGTACCCATAGGGTGCGATGGTGAACAGGCGGATGTGCGGCACGGCTACCATCGCACCCATAGGGTGCGATGGTGAACAGGCGGATGTGCGGCAGGGCTACCATCGCACCCAGAGGGCGTGATAGTGAACAGGCGGATGTGCGGCACGGCTACCATCGCACCCATAGGGCGCGACAGTGAACAGGTGGATGTGCGGCACGGCTACCATCGCACCCAGAGGGTGTGACGGTGAACAGGCGGATGTGCGGCACGGCTACCATCGCACCCAGAGGGCGCAATGGTGAACAGGCGGATGTGCAGCGTGGCTACCATCGCACCCATAGGGCGCGATGGTGAACAGGCGGATGTGCGGCGCGGCTACCATCGCGCCCAGAGGGCGTGAGGGTGAACAGGTGGATGTGCGGCGGCTACCATCGCACCCATAGGGCGCGACACTGAACAGGCGGATGTGCGGTGCGGCTACCATCGCACCCATAGGGTGCGACGGTGAACAGGCGGATGTGCGGCGCGGCTACCATCGCACCCATAGGGTGCGATCGGTGAACAGGTGGATGTGCGGCACGGCTACCATCGCACCCAGAGGGTGTGACGGTGAACAGGCGGATGTGCGGCGCGGCTACCATCGCACCCATAGGGTGCAATGGTGAACAGGCGGATGTGCGGCGTGGCTACCATCGCACCCATAGGGCGCGATGGTGAACAGGCGGATGTGCGGCACGGCTACCATCGCACCCAGAGGGCGCGACAGTGAACAGGCGGATGTGCGGTGCGGCTACCATCGCACCCAGAGGGCGTGATGGTGAACAGGCGGATGTGCGGCGCGGCTACCATCGCGCCCAGAGGGCGTGAGGGTGAACAGGCGGATGTGCGGCAGGCTACCATCGCACCCATAGGGCGCGACACTGAACAGGCGGATGTGCGGTGCGGCTACCATCGCACCCATAGGGCGCGTCGGTGAACAGGCGGATGTGCGGCGCGGCTACCATCGCACCCATAGGGTGCGATCGGTGAACAGGTGGATGTGCGGCACGGCTACCATCGCACCCATAGGGTGCAATGGTGAACAGGCGGATGTGCGGTGTGGCTACCATCGCGCCCAAAGGGTGCGACGGTAAACAGGTGGATGTGCGGCGCGGCTACCATCGTGCCCAGAGGGTGCAACAGTGAACAGGTGGATGTGCGGCACGGCTACCATCACACCCAGAGGGTGCAATGGTGAACAGGCGGATGTGCGGTGCGGCTACCATCGTACCCAGAGGGTGTCATGGTGAACAGGCGGATGTGCGGCACGGCTACCATCGCACCCATAGGGTGCGATGGTGAACAGGCGGATGTGCGGCAGGGCTACCATCGCACCCATAGGGTGCAATGGTGAACAGGCGGATGTGCGGTGCGGCTACCATCGTACCCAGAGGGTGTCATGGTGAACAGGCGGATGTGCGGCACGGCTACCATCGCACCCATAGGGTGCGATGGTGAACAGGCGGATGTGCGGCAGGGCTACCATCGCACCCATAGGGTGCGATGGTGAACAGGCGGATGTGCGGCGTGGCTACCATCGCACCCAGAGGGCGTGAAGGTGAACAGGCGGATGTGCGGTGCGGCTACCATCGCACCCATAGGGCGCGACAGTGAACAGGTGGATGTGCGGCGCGGCTACCATCACACCCAGAGGGTGCGATGGTGAACAGGCGGATGTGCAGAGCGGCTATCATTGCGCCCAGAGGGTGCGACGGTGAACAGGCGGATGTGCGGTGCGGCTACCATCGCGCCCATAGGGCGCGATGGT
>NW_003307572.1:1442789-1443762 GCF_000143455.1 Volvox carteri f. nagariensis | reverse complement strand
GCCATAAGAGCTAGCTGTCCACCACTATGACAACGGGTGATCGCGTTAAGTCCGCGTTAGCTCGCGTTAGTTCGCGTAACGGTGCGAATCTTAGCGTTAGGTGCGAATGAGCATGCTTTTGTAACGCAAAGAGCTAACGCACAACGGCTATGGAAAAGCGGAAATCGGCCAAGTTTTTTAAAAATTTATAATTTTCAGATTGTAAAGGTTTATTTGGAAATAAACTTGCGTCGTTTTGGTCGACTTGAACAATTCATCCGTGCGTATGTTGAAACGCGAAGCATACGCGCATGTGTAGCAAGGCGATACGCATGCGATTCCATATTGCGATTCATGCGTGTGGGGAGACAATGCGTAAAGCAATTCGCGTCCACTCGCACACCAAACGCACACAGTCCGCAAGGCTATTTGCATGCGAATGCATGTTGCGTATCATGCGTATGAAGGCTGATTGCGTAAAGCTTAACGCGGCCTAACACTCACCTTACGCACACATTTCGCAACGCATTTCGCATGCTAATACATGCTGCGTTTCATGCGTATAAAGGCTCATTGCGTAAAGCTTAACGCAGCCTAACACTTACCAAACGCACACATATCGCAACGCAATTCGCATGCAAACAAATGTTGCATTTCAAGCGTATGAAGGCTCGTTGCGTCAAGCTTAATGCGGCCTAAGCTAACACACAACAAGCACACACGATTTACCTTTGATGAATCGCATGACATAACAATTCGCATGCGATGTTTTATGTGTTGGTCGCATACTCAGTTCGTAAACCTTAACGCAGTCTCATGAGAGAATAACATGTTTGGCAGCACTCAGGGGGGGCTTCCGCAAACGAAATCGCATCAGGCGCAGCCCTACACCGCACAACGATTCATCATACCATCAACTAGATGCCAGAAAGGTGGCGGGACATGCCGCATGCGAACGCGCACGCAATTAACCCCCGCCGTGAGATGCGTCGGC
>NW_003307572.1:1436791-1442739 GCF_000143455.1 Volvox carteri f. nagariensis | reverse complement strand
GAACAGGCGGATGTGCGGCGCGGCTACCATCGCGCCCATAGGGCGCGATGGTGAACAGGCGGATGTGCGGTGCGGCTACCATCGCACCCATAGGGTGCGATGGTGAACAGGCGGATGTGCGGCGCGGCTACCATCGCGCCCATAGGGCGCGATGGTGAACAGGCGGATGTGCGGCGCGGCTACCATCGCACCCATAGGGTGCGACGGTGAACAGGCGGATGTGCGGCGCGGCTACCATCGCGCCCATAGGGTGCGATGGTGAACAGGCGGATGTGCGGTGCGGCTACCATCGCACCCATAGGGCGCGACGGTGAACAGGCGGATGTGCGGTGCGGCTACCATCGCACCCATAGGGTGCGATGGTGAACAGGCGGATGTGCGGTGCGGCTACCATCGCACCCATAGGGTGCGACGGTGAACAGGCGGATGTGCAGCGCGGCTACCATCGCACCCATAGGGCGCGACGGTGAACAGGCGGATGTGTGGTGCGGCTACCATCGCGCCCATAGGGCGCGATGGTGAACAGGCGGATGTGCGGTGTGGCTACCATCGCACCCATAGGGTGCGACGGTGAACAGGCGGATGTGCGGCGCGGCTACCATCGCACCCATAGGGCGCGACGGTGAACAGGCGGATGTGCGGCGCGGCTACCATCGCACCCATAGGGTGCGACGGTGAACAGGCGGATGTGCGGTGCGGCTACCATCGCACCCATAGGGTGCGATGGTGAACAGGCGGATGTGCGGTGCGGCTACCATCGCGCCCATAGGGCGTGATGGTGAACAGGCGGATGTGCGGTGCGGCTACCATCGCACCCATAGGGTGCGACAGTGAACAGGCGGATGTGTGGTGCGGCTACCATCGCACCCATAGGGTGCGACGGTGAACAGGCGGATGTGTGGTGCGGCTACCATCGCGCCCAGAGGGCGCGATGGTGAACAGGCGGATGTGCGGTGTGGCTACCATCGCACCCATAGGGTGCGACGGTGAACAGGCGGATGTGCGGCGCGGCTACCATCGCACCCATAGGGCGCGATGGTGAACAGGCGGATGTGCGGTGCGGCTACCATCGCGCCCAGAGGGTGCGATGGTGAACAGGCGGATGTGCAGCGCGGCTACCATCGCACCCATAGGGCGCGATGGTGAACAGACGGATGTGCGGCGCGGCTACCATCGTACCCAGAGGGTGCATGGTGAACAGGCGGATGTGTGGCACGGCTACCATCGCACCCATAGGGTGCGATGGTGAACAGGCGGATGTGCGGCAGGGCTACCATCGCACCCATAGGGTGCGATGGTGAACAGGTGGATGTGCGGCGTGGCTACCATCGCACCCAGAGGGCGTGAAGGTGAACAGGCGGATGTGCGGTGCGGCTACCATCGCACCCAGAGGGCGCGACGGTGAACAGGCGGATGTGCGGCGCGGCTACCATCACACCCATAGGGTGCGATGGTGAACAGGCGGATGTGCGGTGCGGCTACCATCGCGCCCAGAGGGTGTGATGGTGAACAGGCGGATGTGCGGCACGGCTACCATCGCACCCATAGGGCGCGATGGTGAACAGACGGATGTGCGGCGCGGCTACCATCGCACCCAGAGGGTGCGATGGTGAACAGGCGGATGTGCGGTGTGGCTACCATCGCACCCATAGGGTGCGATGGTGAACAGGCGGATGTGCGGCGCGGCTACCATCGCACCCATAGGGTGCGATGGTGAACAGGTGGATGTGCGGCACGGCTACCATCGCACCCAGAGGGCGCGATGGTGAACAGGCGGATGTGCGGTGCGGCTACCATCGCACCCAGAGGGCGCGATGGTGAACAGGTGGATGTGCGGCGCGGCTACCATCGCACCCATAGGGTGCGATGGTGAACAGGCGGATGTGCGGTGCGGCTACCATCGCGCCCAGAGGGCGTGATGGTGAACAGGCGGATGTGCGGCACGGCTACCATCGCACCCATAGGGCGCGATGGTGAACAGACGGATGTGCGGCGCGGCTACCATCGCACCCAGAGGGTGCGATGGTGAACAGGCGGATGTGCGGTGTGGCTACCATAGCGCCCAGAGGGTGCGACGGTGAACAGGTGGATGTGCGGCGCGGCTACCATCGTGCCCATAGGGCGCAATAGTGAACAGGTGGATGTGCGGCACGGCTACCATCGCACCCAGAGGGCGCGATGGTTATCAGGCGGATGTGCGGCGTGGCTACCATCGCACCCAGAGGGCGTGATGGTGAACAGGTGGATGTGCGGTGCGGCTACCATCGCACCCATAGGGTGTGATGGTGAACAGGCGGATGTGCGGCGCGGCTACCATCGCACCCATAGGGCGCGATGGTGAACAGGTGGATGTGCGGCGCGGCTACCATCGCACCCATAGGGCGCGATGGTGAACAGGCGGATGTGCGGTGCGGCTACCATCGCACCCATAGGGTGCGACGGTGAACAGGCGGATGTGTGGTGCGGCTACCATCGCACCCATAGGGTGCGACGGTGAACAGGCGGATGTGCGGCGCGGCTACCATCGCGCCCAGAGGGTGCGATGGTGAACAGGCGGATGTGCGGCGCGGCTACCATCGCGCCCATAGGGTGCAACGGTGAACAGGCGGATGTGCAGTGCTGCTACCATCGCGCCCATAGGGCGCGATGGTGAACAGGCGGATGTGCGGCGTGGCTACCATCGCACCCATAGGGCGCAATGGTGAACAGGCGGATGTGTGGCGCGGCTACCATCGCGCCCAAAGGGTGCGACGGTGAACAGGCGGATGTGCGGTGCGGCTACCATCGCGCCCAGAGGGTGCAACAGTGAACAGGTGGATGTGCGGCACGGCTACCATCACACCCAGAGGGTGCAATGGTGAACAGGCGGATGTGCGGTGTGGCTACCATCGCGCCCAGAGGGTGCATGGTGAACAGGCGGATGTGCGGCGCGGCTACCATCGCACCCATAGGGTGCAATGGTGAACAGGCGGATGTGCGGCGCTGCTACCATCGCGCCCATAGGGCGCGATGGTGAACAGGTGGATGTGCGGCGTGGCTACCATCGCACCCATAGGGTGCAATGGTGAACAGGCGGATGTGCAGTGCGGCTACCATCGCGCCCAAAGGGTGCGACGGTGAACAGGCGGATGTGCGGCGCGGCTACCATCGTGCCCAGAGGGTGCAACAGTGAACAGGTGGATGTGCGGCACGGCTACCATCACACCCAGAGGGTGCAATGGTGAACAGGCGGATGTGCGGTGTGGCTACCATCGTACCCAGAGGGTGTCATGGTGAACAGGCGGATGTGCGGCACGGCTACCATCGCACCCATAGGGTGCAATGGTGAACAGGCGGATGTGCGGCGCTGCTACCATCACGCCCATAGGGCGCGATGGTGAACAGGTGGATGTGCGGTGTGGCTACCATCGCACCCATAGGGTGCAATGGTGAACAGGCGGATGTGCAGTGTGGCTACCATCGCGCCCAAAGGGTGCGACGGTAAACAGGTGGATGTGGGGCGCGGCTACCATCGTGCCCAGAGGGTGCAACAGTGAACAGGTGGATGTGCGGCACGGCTACCATCACACCCAGAGGGTGTGAGGGTGAACAGGCGGATGTGCAGTGCGGCTACCATTGCACCCATAGGGTGCGACAGTGAACAGGCGGATGTGTGGTGCGGCTACCATCGCACCCATAGGGTGCGACAGTGAACAGGCGGATGTGCGGCGCGGCTACCATCGTGCCCAGAGGGCGCGTCGGTGAACAGGCGGATGTGCAGCACGGCTACCATCGCGCCCAGAGGGTGCGACGGTGAACAGGCGGATGTGCGGCACAGCTACCATCGCGCCCAGAGGGCGCGATGGTGAACAGGCGGATGTGTGGCACGGCTACCATCACGCCCAGAGGGCGCAACAGTGAACAGGCGGATGTGCGGCGCGGCTACCATCATGCCCATAGGGTGCGATGGTGAACAGGCGGATGTGCGGTGCGGCTACCATCGTACCCAGAGGGTGTCATGGTGAACAGGCGGATGTGCGGCACGGCTACCATCGCACCCATAGGGTGCGATGGTGAACAGGCGGATGTGCGGCAGGGCTACCATGGCACCCATATGGTGCGACGGTGAACAGGCGGATGTGCGGTGCGGCTACCATCGCGCCCAGAGGTTCCGACGGTGAACAGGCGGATGTGCGGCGCGGCTACCATCGCACCCATAGGGTGCGATGGTGAACAGGCGGATGTGTGGCGCGGCTACCATCGCACCCAGAGGGTGCGATGGTGAACAGGCGGATGTGCGGCGCGGCTACCATCGCGCCCAGAGGGCGCGATGGTGAACAGGCGGATGTGTGGCACGGCTACCATCATGCCCAGAGGGCGCAACAGTGAACAGGCGGATGTGCGGCGCGGCTACCATCATGCCCATAGGGTGCGATGGTGAACAGGCGGATGTGCGGTGCGGCTACCATCGTACCCAGAGGGTGTCATGGTGAACAGGCGGATGTGCGGCACGGCTACCATCGCACCCATAGGGTGCGATGGTGAACAGGCGGATGTGCGGCAGGGCTACCATCGCACCCATAGGGTGCGACGGTGAACAGGCGGATGTGCAGTGCGGCTACCATCGCGCCCAGAGGGTGCGATGGTGAACAGGCGGATGTGCGGCGCGGCTACCATCGCACCCATAGGGCGCGATGGTGAACAGGTGGATGTGCGGCGTGGCTACCATCACACCCAGAGGGTGCAATGGTGAACAGGCGGATGTGCGGTGCGGCTACCATCGTACCCAGAGGGTGTCATGGTGAACAGGCGGATGTGCGGCACGGCTACCATCGCACCCATAGGGTGCGATGGTGAACAGGCGGATGTGTGGCAGGGCTACCATCGCACCCATAGGGTGCGATGGTGAACAGGTGGATGTGCGGCGTGGCTACCATCGCACCCAGAGGGTGCGACGGTGAACAGGTGGATGTGCGGCGTGGCTACCATCGCACCCATAGGGTGCGATGGTGAACAGGTGGATGTGCGGCGTGGCTACCATCGCACCCAGAGGGTGCGACGGTGAACAGGCGGATGTGCGGCGCAGCTACCATCGCGCCCAGAGGGTGTGATGGTGAACAGGCGGATGTGCAGCGCGGCTACCATCGCGCCCAGAGGGTGCGACGGTGAACAGGCGGATGTGCGGTGCGGCTACCATCGCACCCATAGGGCGCGACGGTGAACAGGCGGATGTGTGGCGCGGCTACCATCGCGCCCAGAGGGCGCGACGGTGAACAGGCGGATGTGCGGTGCGGCTACCATCGCGCCCAGAGGGTGTGACGGTGAACAGGCGGATGTGCGGCGCGGCTACCATCACACCCAGAGGGTGCAGTTCATTGAACTGCTATGCAACACGTACATGTAACGTGATATGATAGATATGGTATGCTTACCACTGTTCACGGGGTTGGTGTTACCATACACAGCCCAGCCTCACAAATCTCCATGCTACACCACATGACCCCACGCCAGGACACTGCCCTGCCAGGCCCCAATTCTATGTCCATCGTAGGCAAGATTCCCACTAGCGTTGTACAGGGAGGGCAGAGGAGAGCAAGGGACGGCAGAGAGGGCAGCAGAGGGCAAGGGAGGGCAGAGGAGAGCAGGGGAGGGAAAGGGAGGGCAAGGGTGGGCAGAGTAGGGCAAGGGAGGGAAGGGAATGCAAGGGAGGGCAGAGGAGGGCAAGAGAGGGCAAGAGAGAGCAAGGGACGGCAGGAGAGGGCAAGGGAGAGCAAGGAATGGCAGGAGAGAGCAAGGGAGAGCAAGGCACGGCAGAGGATACCAGGATAGGGGAAGGGAGGACAAGAGCTGGCAGTAGAGGAGAGGGTAGAGCAGAGGAGAGGAGGGAAGGGCAAGGGAGGGCAGACGGGGAAAGAAGAGAACAAGGGTCGGCAGAGGATAGCAGGAGAGGGCAAGGAAGGGCAGAGGAG
>NW_003307572.1:1431400-1432953 GCF_000143455.1 Volvox carteri f. nagariensis | reverse complement strand
ATATTCAACCTTGTGGGCCTGCTGGTGGCTGTAAGTAGATATTGGCGTTGAACTGCTTTCAAACTGTGAAGCACAAGGATACCTTACACCATGTAAGTAGTGCCATTCGTTTCATGCCTAAATTCACTGCAGCAGTAGTGCTTTTGGAACAGCAGCCTGGATTTTCATCCAGTCAATTAGTGCCTTGCTAATAAGCGAGGTAATATGCATGATTGATGATGTTGCTTGAAACGTATGGTTTGCCAAATAATAGGCAAAAGGCAGGACATTTCGTTACAAACCGTTCAAGAATGTTTGTTATAAACGAGATTATCCATCAACACCGTGAGACAGAGCTAAAATACAGTCTGAAAACATCTGACAAGCCTTAACAACGGCTAACAGCACCAATTCCTGTTCTACTTCTCCAACATGGTTGTTAACAGCCAGATCCACCCGCCGCCAGCCCAAACATCGTCTGACAGCCCCATCACTGTTAGAGAATCTGTTAGGCTAACATTTCCTAACAGGCACGCCTGTTAGCCGCTGTTAGACCCCCTATGAGTTGGTAGGGCATTGAACATGCCTTTCCCTATGCCCTATGGCATAAACACTTCGGTTACCGACCATTTTGAACACTACCGGGTTCATTAACCGAACCGAATCGTTAAAGACACATTAACCTGTCAGTTGGGTTAATGGTCAGTTGGGTTACCTGTCTGTTGGGTTACCGGCCACTTGGGTTAATGGTCAGTCAAGCTGGTGATCAGAGTGGCTGCCTTAATCTCAAGGTAAACATGTAGTTACAGCAATCTAACCCTTCTAGGCCATATGTGCACATCTATCACCCCTGCCACCCAGTCATGTTAACTATCTAGAAATCAACACTGCCTGCCACTCAGGCTAAACAGCAGTCTAGATGTTCATCTCCCAACTGCAGCATCATTACTACAACTATTCAGTCTCCCTGTGATTCATCAATGTTCAATGACATGTCAACTGCCACCCTGCACATGCACACCGTTGTGCACATCATCCCATGACAGTGACCTTAAGGACATGCTTGTGCACATCACCATCACATGTGTAACCAGGCCTGCTCATCCGTGCAGCTACCTCTGTCTATATATGATGTGTGAAACAGGGGGGTGTATCTTCGCCCGTGGCAGCTACCCTGCGAAATCCTGCCTTCCCCGGTATTTCGGGGCACCCTCATCCAGTCACCCTTGTCACTTCTCAGTGGATTGCTCAGGTTCCGCACCCACCACCAGCATCCAACGGAATCTGCCGGGTCGACAGCGGCTCAACTCCGTTCCTGGTCGGCTATCAGGTTATCATTATCTCAGGTCACCACCGTCCATCAACTAGGGGCGCAATGCCTTCCACCATCGGAAGGACTTTGACCCTAATGGGTATCGATCCCGAGATCGACCGGGGGCAATGGTCGCGCCTTACCACTAGTGCCAAACCCTATATGTGAATTTTTTTTCATTTAGGGAGGGTCTCATTTATTCCAACCTAAGTAACAAAGTTGCTAGTGTCGCCGTAATGTATTCCTTAAGAGTGGGGCGCTG
>NW_003307572.1:1413643-1431312 GCF_000143455.1 Volvox carteri f. nagariensis | reverse complement strand
CCCCCCCCATAAGTTACAACTCCCCTCATAGACCAAGAGGCACGCACTGCGTTGGCGCGTTTTCGTTCATGTGCGCACTCATGTTCATGCACATGCATAGATAGTTCTGGCACTGTTTGTGAACAAAAAGTAAATCCGACCAAGCAAAGGCCCAAAGCAAGCAACCGCATAGCAAATCAAAGGCCGTCACCCACCACTGCAAACCACAGCACACTAGGACTCTACCGGTTCATCATGTACCGGCCCCTGCTGCTGCTGTCCAGCCACTTCCTCAGTCAACGTGCAGGGGATGCAGCGCACTTGGTCGTGCACTTCTCCGGCGTCCACGTCAGCATGCACAGGCTGGGCCCAGGGATACCTGGCGGCCCAGGTAATCTGCCATCTGTGGGGATTTTCTTTCTGCTTGTCCCGCCATGCACCGTCGCTCATGCCCTTGCAGATGCGCTGTGTCTGAGCCCGCTTGGCACTGCGAGCGCTCGGGTTGGGCGCCTCGCCGCATTCGTTGTTGTCGAGCTGATTGGGTGACAGCTTGCGCTTATGCTGATCAAAACCGCCATGGAAGGCAGGGGTAATGGCGCCCGTGTCATCGGTCGCCGCTGGCAGCAACACCATTGCCGATGCATTACCGACAACAGCACCGCCGTCCCAAACGCCTTTATCAGGAAAAATTTCAGGCTTATCTTGCTGTTTTGGTGTTTGTTCGGCGTTCAAGTCGTTGCCTTTTGCGCCTATGGCCTCGATTTGTTCCTTATTTCCAAAGGCCAAAATGGCCTCTTTATTCCTTAAAAGGAATATATTACTTAAAAAAAACACTGCCTATATGTCATATATATAGGACACCGTCATATGATAGTGTCCTATGCATGGGATAATGTGTAAGATTTACCTGTCACAACTTATCCTGAGGCTTTACTTTTCACCCCCCAGCATTATAATGCTAATTAGCTGCAGCATGTCACGGAACACCAAATATAGTAGTCAAAAAATGCAAACCAGCAGCTGCAGGTCCTAGGACACCAGCACAAATGTACGTACCCATGAATATCAGCCTAATTAGGCTGATATTCAGAATGATCCAGTCCTTGATCAGTTATGGCATCACCCTCCTGAACGGTGTTGACCTCCAGCTGCCCACCTGCAACACGTTGTGCAGCAGTAGTTGAGGTGATGCAGGGTACAGCAGGACAATGTATCTGTAATGAAAGGACACTACTTCACCAAAGCACAGGAAGTAACCTGTATGGGACTGCAAGCGACTATATAACCCAAAGGAAAGCCCCCGGTGTTTATCAACACCTTCATTATGAGTGAGATGAATTCTTTAGTATCCTGGGTATCACAGGCAGGTAAACTTCTCACCAGCATTCATGTTCACTTCAGCCTGGTTGGCATTGATGCCAGACCCAGTTTGGGGTCCAGTGTAACACAGCAAAGGCATAACCCGTGAGGCATAACCCGTGCTCAGATTGGCGTTTGCGTCATTACATTGCCCCCCACTTAGCAAAGGACGTACTCGACCATTATTTTGAACATAGGAGGCATCCGACCTCGCGTCAGTGCGCTGGTTTATCCATTACTCCGTGAAATCGCCAATTTGCGACATGCTGATTGCCAGAATCGAACCACCGACCGCAGTTTGTTAAAGGAGTCGTGCGATCCCCTCTCGATACCATTGTAACACAGCAAAGGCGTAACCCGAAATGCTCAGGGTTGGCATTTGCGTCGTTACATCCAGCTTGAAGAACACAAAGCCTGTCACCAGCAGTGGTATCCTGTCGAGCCTTGCCAGTCTTTGTAGCAGTCGTCTTGTTGTGGCCAGAGGCGTCCTTCACCTCCTTCAGAAGTTCATCCGCATTGTAGGCCATTTGGAGTGGAGGGACTGGCGGCAGGCCCATTTGTTGGTGCTTCTGGCCTGTACCAAAAAACGAACAAGGCAAACAAAGAGGGGTATGTGAACGGCAAAATTTACAACCAAGCAGGAGCATGCAGTGATGTAAGATTTTGTACCAATGACAAACACCTACCCTTTTGTCGATTCTGCATGGCATGCCTTAATTAAGGCAATAAGCTTATTGTTTCCTTTAGCACGTCCATGACTGCTTGAAGAACAACTGGCCGGTCCTTTAGCTCCGACAGCTGAGCAGTACCACCGGTCCTCAGGAAAATTCATGAATGCATTTATGGTTTATGGTGATGCACGACTTTATTACCAGAGTTAAGCACCAAGAACATGCACGGACACATGTAGCTAGACCGAGGACCAATGTATGCTGTGCATGTACAGGTGAAAGCGGTGGCACCAGACTGTACCGACGCAAATGCCAATGTGAGCATTCCGGGTTACGACTTTGCTGTGTTACAATGGTATCGAAAGGGGACCGCACGACTTCCGAGACAAACGTCAGGTAGGTGGTTCGATTCAGGCAATCAGTAAGTCCCAAATTGGCGAATTCATGGTGTAATGGATAAACCAGCGCACTGGCGCGAGGTGGGATGGCTCCTGTGCTCGAAATAATGGCCGAGGACGTCCATTGCTAAGTGGGGGGCAATGTAACGACGTAAAAGCCTATCTGAGCATCCCGGGTTATGCCTTTGCTGTGTTACACAGACCAGCAGCCCACAGCCGTAACTGCTGCACATCACCTTCAGAAACACAATACACATCAGTGTAATGCACCATTCTCACCCTCACACAATAAAAGTTAATATCTTAGCAACAGGATATCAATTCCACAAATATGCTGCGACCCAAAATGTCATACTTCCAAGTGAAAGGATCACTGATGATGTTGATATGATGAGACCTAGGCCAATGGGTTCATCTGCATGGCCATGAATTGACCGACTGTGGCCACAGAGCCTCTCTCATTTGATGGAATCAAAATGTTAACATATATAACGCTATCACTTCATGCTTTTCTCATTCACCAGCATTGTCGGCTACAATCCCGGTACAGGGTACTCGTTGGGAAGGACCAAGGACGGCGGCTGGGGATCGGGGTAGAGTAACCTAGGGCATGTGCCAAGTGTTCCGATGTTGGCACCATTGGTGATGTGGGTGGTGTCAGCTGAGTCGTCGGCAGTGCCGGCATCGGCATAGGCCTTGGCAACATCGGCGAATGCCTTGGCAACGATTCGCATGGAATCTGCCCTGGACGGGTACTTCTTTGATAATGGTGATGCCGCAGCAGCTGCCGCCACCTCTGCCGCCGCAGCTGCTGCTGCCCCCGTCGCCTCCAGCACCGCGGCATCGCGCAGGTGTGATTCTGAAGGGGGCGGCGGTAGCACCAACCAATCTCCCTTGAAGCTATTCGATGGTGATAGTGCATGTAATTGCTGCCAGCTGTCCTGGTCTATGGGCGGCGGCATTACTGTGTTCGAAATCCATGGCGGCAGCGGCAGTTCAAGTGCTAATGTTCGGCTGCTCTTCAGCGACAATGTAGACCCTAATAGTGGCGCCAGTGTGTCCGGCCGATCGGATGCCTGTTGCTGTGTCGGCTCTGACCGGTAAAGTAAGCTGCCATGCTTAGCAAATCCCGACATCTGCATCGGTGCCGCTGAGGGTGACGTCGGCCGCACCCAATTGCCTCCAGCTGGCTGCCCCGGCCATGGTAGGGCCCATCTCTTCCCCCGTGGTGCATGCAGCGACTGTTGCTGCCGTAAAGATAGTTGCGATGTTGTGTTGGGCTGTCCAGATGATGTTGAGAGCGGCTGGTGGCCCCAACTAACAGTACGAGATGGTGGTGGTGCTGCCATAGACCATTCACCCATGCGGGATCGCTGTGGCAGCCTGGATGTGAAACTGGGTCGCGCCATTAAGCTTGGTTGAGGCTGTAAAAGTGGCAATGATGGGTCAGGATGCAGTGGTGGCAGTCGAACTCCAAGCAACCCTGCCTGTGTTGGTGGCGGCAATAGCATCCAAGTACCAGAGCTTTGACGGCTTGGTGTTGATGGCAGACCTTCAGTTCCATGTTGCGACTGCTGGTCGTCCTCCTGTGGCTGCTGCTGCCCTTGCTGTGGCCAGGTGGAGTTTACTGGTCTTACCTCCTGCGGTGGTGTGTACCCAATTAATGGGGCCATCAGTGGTGGTCGCACCAGTGGTTTGTTGCCTGTCACCAGTGGCTGCATCCCAGCCATCCCAACCCGCTGAGAAAGCATCTGCGTGTATTGTGGCACTATCGCTGTTGTGGTGACAGCCCCACTGCCTGCTGGCGGGGCCTCAGCGACGCCACCTGCTGGCGGGGCCTCAGCGACGCCACCTGCTGGCGGGGCCTCAGCGATGCCACCTGCTGGCGGGGCCTCGGTTACAGCAGTAGTGCCTGCCGTAGTGATGCTGCCTGCTGGCAGAGTCTCTGTAATGCCGCCTGCTGGCAGGACCTCTGCACTACTTAATTTGCTGACCCCAGGTTCTGCGATAGGCTCTGTGGCAAAATCAGTAGTGGAGGCGTCATTGCCTCTGTTACTTGAAGTGGTGCGAAATTTCGGCAGTTTGCTGCTGGTATTCACCTCATGCGTATTCAACGGTTGTGGCATGGACAATCGTTGCTCAGGCATGACTGGCCCAGCACCAACCCATGGGTCAGTTTCCACCATGGCCACGCCGCGATCGTTGTCGGGTGCAGCATCACCAGGTGTAGCAAGAGGAGGGGGCATTTCGTTGGTAAGTTGTGGTAAGCCGAGCGGAACCTGCTGAAATGTTCTGCTACCAGCATCGTTAGTGCCACCGCTACGTTTGCTGGCGCTAGGATTCGTGTCTCGTATCAACACTTCAGAACCAAGGCAGGTAGATGCCCTCAGTGATGATGACCCACGTGATGATGACGGGGCTCCCAGTAACGGCACCATACACGGCAGCTTGCCGGCACCATCAGCAGTACTGCAGGTAAGCATTGACAGAACTTTATCATGCACCTGTTGCATCTGCTGCTGCTGTAGCCACACATGGCTTTGCCAGCGAACCACACCAGCCTGCCAGTACTCCATGGCGCGTATCGACTCCCACAATGCTGCATAAATGGCGAATTCAGACACATCATCCTCTTCCATCATCGTTGTAGTAGCGGTACCACCAGCTCCTGTACCTATGCCACTGCCGTTGCTGATAACAATGCTTGCAGCCACATCATTAGTGATGGTGGAGTGGGCCTCACTGAAGTCCGCTTCTGAACCATCGCCGCCACCTCCTTGCCGGATAAGGACCCTGCCGCTGCTGCCGCAACCGCTGCTAAGACCCAGCAGCTTGTCGCTGGTGGAATCACAAGCATTGTGCAGACACTGCTCTGCACCAGTGCTCATGCGGTGGATTTGGCTGGTTCCTGTTTGACTCGCACAGCCACTCTGCTGACCTGTCAAGTTGCTGAGCTGCCTGAACTGTCCCTGGGGCCAATGTGATTGTCGTTTCCCTGCCGACTGACTGAGCCGCTGGCCTCGATCCACTTGGCTCAAACCGGATCGTTGCCCCAAGCCTGTCTGGTAGCTTACCAGACGACTCACCGCGGTAAGACTGTACCGCTGGCCCACCAACTGGCCAAGCGGAGCTGAGGGTCCACTACTCCAAAGCACACGCCGCTGCACAATGCGTGACCTGGTTCCCCCGCTCGCCACATTGCTGCTGACACTGGTGACACGGCCACTGGTGTTGGCATCGGTATCCAGCGTGGGATTGAATCTCACCACCGGCGTCATGACGACGGGTTTCCCGATGGGTACAGGCCGGTACTTGGAACAGGCGAACTCCCGTCCCCCTTTCCATCCAAACCTCGAGTGTCCCAGGTACTCAAAGCGCCGATGTCCTTGGTAATCCAAGATACGTTGCGCTATCAATCCACACAAATTGTTCAGTTGCTCGTCCCCCAGCATCCAATCGTTATTCGAGACCTGCACGGTATGTTGAGGGTCAAGTTATTCCTAGGTCTTGATCATCCAGGGGACTGTCAGAGGCAGCGAAGGGGACACGGGCGACCAGCAAACCAAAGTCCTTTGCCATTAAGGACAATATCAGGCGTTTTGTACTGACCCGTGCAGCCGATTCCTCGTGCACTTATCTAAGGCCTTGTAGTCGCCCCGGCCTGGTTAACACGTCACGTTCTATTAAGATAATGTGATCAAGTGGCCCAGACGCCTCCCACTCTGTAACAACAACAACAACAACATGCTATTAGTTCCTAGGAGCTCTTTTCCAGAAGGGACAGCTTTCGCACCTGTGGCCGGTTGAGACGATGTGAGCTAAAAGATATGAGCAGTTGGTTCAGCTCAAGCCGCCTGAGGGAGGACCTGGAAGCGGATGCGCTGGAGGAGGGAAGGGCAGAGGCAATACCTTGGGCAGTATGCCACATGCCATGTCGCCTTTGGCCGTGGAGGTGCGTGTGGCTCAGGTTCTGGCTTTCACTCCCGCTCTTGCCTTGGCCACGGGTCTGGACCCCGGATCTATTCGGTTGATCTCCCCCTTGTCGGTCCTCCCAACACGCAGCCTCCTCTGCATCACCACTGCTTCCGGCACTCCAACATCCTCCATTTCCAGTGCCACTGCCGCCACTACCACGGTTAGGCCAGCAGCCATACTTGTCAGCCTTCAACACGCCCCAGCAACCGCGGCCACGGGAGTCATTGCAATCGGAGTTGGCGTTGCTGCCACCAGCGGTGCTGCCAAAACTGGGACCGGTACCTCCCCTTTCACTTTTCTGCCCATTCCTGGCAGTGTTCCCCTCCCCGCCAGCACGGCTGGTAGTGATGCCGGCGGCAGCGGCGCTATCGCTGCCGGGATCTGGCGACTCAGCCCAAGTTGTGGCGGCTCCACTTTCAGTGGCTTCAGCAATGGCGGCTGCAATACGGCTACTCGTGACAGCTGTGGGATCGTCTGCAGTCGCCCGTCGTGCAGCAGTCTCCAGCATCTGTCGTACCCCCTCAAGGTCCAGGTAAGCTTTACCGCCTGTTGGCGACGGAAAGAGTACGACGCGAATAGGTTTCCATTTTTGCGGCTGTACATCGACACCAGCCAGGGCTCCGTCTCGTACTACACGATGAAGCTGCCGATTAGTTAATGGTGGTTGGCCGTTGCGATAAGTATGTCCACGCAACAGCTTGCGTGACCAGCGGTGCATGGCAGAGGCCGCGTCCGGCAGTACGACAAGGCAGATGTCCTCCCAAATTGTTGTACCATACAAAAACTTCCAATGGTTTCTGAGTTTTCCGAAGGTGAAGGCCAGTAGGGTATAGAAAAAGCTGACAAGCACAAGGGACACAAGCAACACTTGAGACACAATTACCAAAGAAATGCCCAAGTACTAAAGCGGATTGCCGTACCGTTTACCATAGACGCCAAGCCGCCAGGTTCAGCCATCCGAAGGGGAGCATGGCCAGAGTCGTTGGGCGGACAGGAAAAGAGGGCAGTTGGGCAAGGCAGGGCGCATTGTGAGCATAAGTTTGGAATCCTCATTCTCGCACAAGTCCAACTAACACATGCAACGCAAGCCACAGTACTCCCGCGCAACACGCTACAGCAGTCAATGTTTTCATAAATTTTTAACACTTGCAGCCACATTAACAAACTGAGGAACATGCTGCCGATATGATGCAGGGCAAAGGTGAAAGCCAAGACGAAGAAAAACGGAATGAGCCGAGAAGGAACGGCATGGGGGAATAGGAGGACAAGGAACGGGCTGGCCGACACAAGAAACAGACACCGTAAAGATTACCCACAAGCCAGCCACACTGAAACCAGTCACACGGTGGCCCGCCAGCCAGCATGAAACGGCGGCATTCCTTTGAATATCAGCAGGTTATTAAACACATATAAGCACCTGATGATATCCCCAAAGCCCGTGACCCTACGCACATGCTGTAGCCCGGGGCCTGCCTAGCAGGACGGGTTCGGGGTAAAAGATAGGCCGGCGTGTATATGGACTATATGGCGGGCATGCATGTGTACGGATCAACAGATTCCGAGAAGCTGCCGGCCTTGCAACCCAATTGGGTACTATCCCACCACGTCCGCCACACAAGCCCCTAAGAATCAGCAACACATCCCATGACCCAATATTACACCAAAACCCTGCACCAACCTGCACCGTTGTGAACTCCATATTCCGGGGCACGATGGTAGTATGGTTACGCAGGATGGACCGGCCCACCAGGAGCCCAAGAGTGTCGCTCAGGGCGCCATCCAGGTTGCTCATTTCCCCGACGTGGATACCAAGCTGACACACTTCCATGACCGAAAACATGACGGCAATGAGCAGCAGTATGATCACCAAGTGTAGTACGGCAGGTACAGCGTTGAATAGCGTTCGTACCATGATGCCGACGCGACCTTGAAAAGCCAGTGTGGACAGAAGCCTGGTCAAGTATGTAGGAGAAGGAAGTAGGAGACAAGGTTGGGATGTTAAAAAAACGACGGAAAATTACCAGACACTTCACCACACACGGAGACGGAAAAAATAAAAAAAACAAATCAAATCCAAGTGCGACAACCCGGCGGATGGATACATCAGCGCCATCTAGCTGTGCCTCCTTCCTGTGTGGCGCTGCAGCTCCCTTATTCACCCTTACTTGGCAACGTAAACCTTTCCTCCTGAGACACACAGAGTCGCTTACCCTTTTTGCTTGTCACGCACCCGGGTAACACACACACACACACACACACACACACACACACACACACACACACACACACACACACACACGCACACACACACACACACACACCCCTACCTGCCGAATAGCAGCACCAACGTCATTGCCTGGATCATGCCATAAATTGTCCACATGCGGGATAGTCCGTCCGCGTTCACAAGGACCTCCGCCAGTGCCTCCCAGTCTGCAGTCCCTGCGGGGTCATCTGGCAGCAGGTACCTGCCCGGGGTCCTGGAACTCGAGGGCAGTGACAGCCCCAACGAGTTCAGGGACACCTGAAGCAACAAGAGGTCATAGCGCAGTGCAGGACAGCGTGTGATGCGGGTGGGAAGGAAGCAAAAGGCAAAGACGTGTGGGCCAGCATAACGAAATGAAGGGAAATCGGTTGACAGAGGCTGTTACCATTGAGAGCCAACGGTCGAGTAGTCAGGCATCCGTACCCTGTAGCGTGTACCGCTTTGCTCCAGCACAACGTATTAGCACCCGCTTCCGCACTGTAGTAGCTTTGCCGCTGAAAAAACCTCTCGAGATGCTGGGAACATGCTCTAGCGTATTATGTATAACTGGTTTGTGCCGTACTGTCTACGACAGCTACTACACGTACCTTGAGCTCTGCGCTCTGGCTGGGCTGTAGCACATCCGGATTTGTTTTGAGCGGCAGTAGCCAGCGTGCCCGGGCGCCCTCTATGTCGTCGTAGACCCGGTAGTGCTGACGCGCTGAGAATACGGCAGCCTTCTGTACCATGAATGCCGTATATACAGCGCACGCCGTCACCAGCATCACACAGACCATCAGATCCACGACGAGGTTGCTGAAGCGGTGCCATTTCTGTTCACATGAGAATTGGAGCGGCGGGCGCTTAAATGAGCCGAGTTTTGGCTAGCTGATTGTGAGCTCCTAGGGGTTTGCTGATTCAGACGATTTGGCACAAAAATGTTTCCTTTGATGTGGCCTGGTAGTACCTTAAAGCCATCATCTGCTTTTTGCTCGTTTTGTGTTCAGGGCTTTTAGGCCCGGACTTGCCTGTGTTTCGTGGGTCAAAGACTTTACATCATTTGAGAGCTGGTGTGCGCTGCCTTTGGTGTGCGCTGCCTTTGGGATGGCTTGTTAAACTGAAGGCGTGTTCAGTGGGCGTGTGTTGGGATGGGTCCACCTGGCGGCGCTCACTCCCATTCTGCAAAACTCTACTCCTAAGCGCCACACCGTCTGCCCCTGTACTTCCCCTCCCTACGTTACATTACGTTGTTGTCTCGAGGATTCGGTGTAAGCCCCACCCAACTAAAGCTCCAGTCCGCCCCACACAGGTATGAGATACTTTCATTAGGTTGCTGCTATATCGATCGAAGTCGTCTGAGCCCACCAAGGAAGCCATGTTGCACCCACCCCGCCATGGTGACACACCTGTTGCGAGTTGAGATCACTGCTGCGCCATGCTGCTGCCGCCCTTGCGGTTTGCATCGCCACAACCACCACAAACACCATCGTCAGCACCCACAATGCCGCCAAGTCATGTCCAGCCACCGGTTCCAATACCTCCGCCACTATGCTGTTCGAGGATGATGATGATGATGATGATGATGATGATGATGATGATGATGATGATGATGATGATGATGATGATGATGATGATGATGATGATGATGATGATGATGATGATGATGATGATGATGACATTGAGGAGGAGGATGAAGTGGCGTCCGACCTCCCTAGGTATGTCAGCGCCGGCAAGCCCGTGAAAGTGAACGACAGCTCTATACCGCCATACGCACGCCACAGAAAGGACATCTTGACGTAACCCAGCACTCTGTGATGATAGCTGAAGACCAGGAACTCAACGGTAAGTGAACGGGTGAGGTGGTCAAGGTAGTTGGAGTCCTGCGAAATGCAAGGTGAGGGCAGGTGTAAGTAGTAAGATTTGGGCAAAAGGTTGCAAGCACCGGGCTCAACAGTTGTAGTAGGGGGGAGGAAAGCTGTACAGGAGGTGGCGGTTGCATGTTGTGGCACACTTGCATATTAACCCTCGGACTTTTCCCCAATTCTCTGGCACTTCACCGCTGGGCAATATCTTCACTCTTACTTGGTTAACCATTGGGCACTGGCCTATCTCTAATTGGGCGCTGGCCCATCTCTAATCGGGCACTTGCCTGTCTTTATCACGCGTGATACTGGGTTATAGCGCTCTTGCTATAATCGTGACACTTGTCACTGGTAGACCCACTTGGGTTACGATTGCACCGATTGTTGATAATTCGCGTTGACGACTATATCCTCGGACCGTACAGCCAATCGGTAGTTTTCACTACCACCTAAACAGTGGAAGTGGATACAACAAGTGGTATCGAGACGTTCGGTTCCCCCATTCTCAACTTTTGCCGCAGCACCTTTGTTGCAGATGCCCACTGGGGCTGCCGAGAATGTTCGGTTGAGGCCACTTGGCCCTACTGGTGATGAACATCCCCACTCCTTGCCTTCTTTGGCCCCTTTTGCTCTGCGTCACCCGCTTAACACTCCCATGAATCGTCCGGATGTTCCAACGGTGATACCAGAAACCCCGACGACAGATGTGGACCACCGTGCTGCGGCTGCGCGTGCGTTAGCGGTGGAAGCGGCTGCTGCTGCTGAGGCTGTGGTAGTCACAGCCGAGCCAGAGCCTTTACCTCCGGTTCGGCCAATTTCTCCTGCCGACCTCCCTCGGGTTAGTTTACCGACTCCTGTTTTGCAGCTAGATACCAAGCTTGATGCGAAGCAGACTGCTGCCCGTGTAAAGGCGTTTATTCGTGACACGTCTTTGTTTTTCGAAATCGTGCCCTGGGGTAGGGACCATCGGTCATGCTGCCTGTTTTTGTCGCAAGCGCTCCGTGGCGTTGCAAAAACGTGGTATGACGAGTGGTCTCTATCGCAGCGTGAGCTTACTGCTCAGCTTGTTCTGGATAACCTGCGCACGCGTTTTGCTCCTCAGGTTATCTCTGTTGAACAAGAAGCACGACATAGGCTTTCTGACAAATCTTTTGTGATGCGTGCTGGCGAAAGTGTACCAGCTTACCTTTCGCGTCTTGAGGCCGTTTTCCAAGACATACCCACGATCACTCCTAGTGAGCGTATGTTTTGGTTTTTCAAAGGCCGTTTCTTCTTCCCTGCAGCCCCATTGCGCCACAGACGTCTATGGCAAGTCGTTTGCCTCTCACGACGCCCTGGTACAGCATGCCTTGGGCCAGGAACTGCACACCCTGTCTGAACAAAAAGTTCGTTCTGCTCTTTGTTCGAATTCTGTTGCTTTGCAGAAATTCGACGGAGACCAGCCCCCGTTCAAGAGGGCGCGCGTGGACTCCGGCCCTCGTCTAGCTGCGGCTGTTGCGGGGACCTCCCGGCAGCCGGGACACGGAAGCATTCCTGGGCGAAGTAGTCACGGGGGCAGAACGGGTCCGCATGGCGGGCGCGGTGACAGGGTTCGCGGCACTGACCACCCTGATGTATCCGCCGGTGGAGAGCCCGTCGTTCCGTTGGCAAAAGCTTGCGAGTTGACCAAGTGGGTAAACCAGTTCGGTCGTAGGTTGACGCACGGGGAGGTGGGCATTCTCCGGCAGCGTGCGGGCGGTAAGACCATCTGTTTTTGTTGCGAGGTGGTTAGTCCTGACCACCTCTACGACGACTGTCCCGCTCTTAAGAGGTTGTGTGAAGCTGGGCTGTACTAGGAATTTGCTCAGGGTGGTACTGAGGGATATTACCCTGAGTTTCCTTTTGCGGGGATTCATTCTTTGGTCCGCATGGTTAGACCCGCTACGTTGGCAGAGTTTGAGAGTGCCGTTGGACACCGTTTTTCTTTTGACGCCGTTGGTGTCAAACCGGGCTTTGACTCGGAATGTAACATAACGGTTCCTCGCGGTAGCTCTCTCTGCTCGGTCGATGTTGGTGGTCATACTGTGCTTTTTTTCCCTGCATCCCTCACTCAATTGCGCGTTTCGCTTCGGCACTACCTTGCATGCAAGCACCGCCGTCCTGATACCGCGGCCGGCATTTTGCTACCTTCGCATGTCGCCCGGCGGGCTTCAACGCTGCTAGCAGGTATGCACCGAGTACTTACGTTTCCTGTGAAGTCCGTTCAACAGCCTTTCGCTTGAGGGTGAAACAGTAGAGCTTCCTGGTATTCCGTATCCTGCTGAGTTGTGGTACGATGGACCTTCACCTTGTCTCTCTGTTGCCTGGGAGCCCTTTGCTTCCTCTCTTTGCGCAGTTGCCTCCGGTTCTGTGGACACACGAGTTGCTTTGCCTCTGGTGTCTCTGCGGACTGGTGGCCGAACGTTTTCGGCATTGGTGGACACAGGCGCTACTCACGACTTTATTAGTGAGTCCCTTGTCCAACGGCTACACCTCCCGGTCCGCTCTTCGGACTGGTCCCATGTTTCACTCGCTGATGGAGGTAGGCAAGCTATCGTGGGTCAGGTGTCGTTTCGTGTGGCAGCCGGGTCTTTGTACCTAACCGTCTCGCCATACATTTGGCCGTCCTTGACTGATGCTGCTCCTTTTATTCTGGGATCTGATACTTTGTGTAAGCACTCTGCATCCCTGGATTTTCAGAACAATATTTTGCGTTTGTCAAAGGGTACTGTTCGGTACTCAATTCCTTGGCGTGCGTCTTCTGACGATTCAGGTGACAGTGGTGCTGCCTCGTCGGCACCCCTTGTTAATTTTGCGGCTGCGGCCATGTGTGTGCACGCCACCCCTGAGTCTATTGGTCGTAAGGCTGCGGTGCGTCTTATTCGCAAGGGGGCACATGCTTTGCTGGTTCGTCCTTCGATTAGCCTTAACGCCACTTCTGTGATTCCTCCCACTCAAGACCCTGAAGTTTCCGCACTGCTTGAGGAATACGCTGATGTTGTCCAGGAGATCCCGGGTGTTCCTCCAGTTCGTCCGGTGGATCACACAATTCCGTTGGTGCCTGATGCCCAACCCGTCGCACGCCCTATGTACCGACTTAGCCCTCTTGAGCTTGATGAGGTCAAACGGCAGGTTACTGAGCTGCTTGCTAAAGGCATGATTCGTCCAAGTACGTCTCCCTTCTCTGCCCCGATCTTGTTTGTGGGTAAGAAGGACGGTTCCCTACGCATGTGCATAGATTACCGTGGATTGAATTCCATGACCACTAAGAATCGGTACCCTCTTCCGCGTGTAGACGATTTGCTCGATAAGCTTTGCGGGTCTGCTTACTTTAGCTCTATAGATCTGCAGCAGGGCGTAGACTTCTCGTTGCGAGAAGGCGGGTTCTTGGACGAAGATGTTACTCGTTGTACTGTCGTACTGTTTTCAGTATGGATATTATACTGAACTGCGTTCTGTTTTGGCTATTCGCCGTTTCGTGACCTTAGGTTCATGCTATCATTATAAACCTTTTAATTTCTCCACAACACTTCGCGTAACCAACGCAATGGCTGATCAAATCTTGCCTGCTAACATTCCAAACAACAACATTCAAAACAACCATAACAATGTAGTCATTCCGCCCCCTGCGGCAGCTCAAGGCGTGCCAGCGCAGGTAGTAGAGCAGCTGATACAACATCAGAACTTCAATGCCGTCTTTACAAATATTAACGCGGGCAGGGAGGAGGCCCTGTCGAGAAGATATACAGACCTAGAGCAGAATCGGGAGGCGTCGTGCCTGAAGGCGGTCAAGTTCATGGCGGCATGGATTCGGGACATCGGATCCAAAGTCTACTCAGCACATTCAGCGCTAAAAGTCATTCAGGCTACAGTCGCGGACGTTGGGCCTGTCGTGGACATCCTCCAACAAAGCATCTTCATCATGGACTTGCTCTACGCGTCCTGCGACGCTGGTGGTCGGTGCCACCAGTATCATCTAGAAGTAATGCAGCAGTACTTCAACAACAACCGACATCAAGCCGTCAGTCCGACGGCAGAAGTCAAGGCGGATACAGACCGACTCTACGACTGTGGTGAGGATCGCTTCCGGCGCGCTGTCCGGGACGTTAAGGACCGGATGGGGACTAACCCGCTGCAGGAGGTGCAGAACTTTGGCGGCCGTGGCAACAGCCGCAGCCGGGGTGGATACGGGGCCCAGCGCTTTCACCCCTACCAAGGCGGCGGGGCATACCCCAACTTTAGCGGCCACCAACAGTTCAGTGGCCAGCCGCAGTTTGGTGGTCAGCAGCAGTACCACCAGCCCCCGCCCATGGGGCCTATGATGCCGGCCGGCCGTGGCCGTGGCCGGGGACCAATGTGAATGACGCCAACTAGGGTCCGGACACGCGGCATGCGATATGCGTAGGCGTTAGGTAGAGCGGTGTAGTTAGACACGCAGCCCATCCTTAATTGCGGATATTGCGATTGGCGGACCTCATTCTATATCATCCTATCCACAACTCGCCCCGACCGAATGAAGCGCTAATAGGCTGCATCATTACACGAGGGTCGCCGTTACCCGCACGATCTTGGTTGGCCGCGTGCCACATCGCGATTAAATCTAATTTGGGCTATGACACCTACAAGCGAGCGAGATTTACGGCAACAGGCCATTGGACGTATATCAGACCCTACAAGGCTGCGGGCCTACCATGTAATATTTACGGCATTATGTGCCCTTTCTTTTTGTTAATCCAGGCTGTAAGCCTCGAATGAGAGCGATGAAAGACACTCGCGTGCATCAGGGAGCGATAGCAAATGCAGCGCGTTCGCTTAGATTAGTGTAGAGAGTTAGCAGTACGACACAATCTAGAGGCAGCACGCGTTAGCATAGCGTTGTAGAAAGCGGCATCGCAATCAGCTCGTCATAAAACATCACAAACTTGGTACTCTATAACATCACCACTTACATACGTGCAACATACTCAGCCTTCTGCTCCAATTTTACATACTATGTCACGCGTTCCTAGGCTTGTCATTCCTGGTATTACATATAGTACTCAGCAGACTCAGCAACCACAGGTGCCGCTTCCACCGCGACCTGCATCAGCATCCGCACCAGCAGCAGCTGTGGTCTCGACGAGTTGGGGCGTTCCGAGGCTAGTCGTGAACTTCAGCTCGGCTGCAGACGTTCAGGCAGCATCCCAACACCAAGCACCGGCCCGCCGACCCGAAGCAATTAACGCTCAGATTGAAGCTTCAAACGAATCTAAAGAAGTAACTATCCAGAAGCCCACGGTGAGACGCCATTTATTTAAATGCCACTTCACAAACACATTTACAAGGGATAGTAAGTGACTCTTCTATACATGCGCTTTGGTAGCAGGTCCAGAATACCGACGATCCTAGCACCGTCCCGAGCTCGGAGCAAACGGCTCCAGTGCGGACCGGGAAGAGCCAGGTGGACGTTCGGCGTGGCCAAGCCCACGATGAAGCACTCGCAGCGGCAGGTGTGCACGATCTGCTAGACGGCCCAGCAGAAGTCGAAAGCTCCGACCGACCAAAACCTCAACGCTTTATGAGGGGACGCTTGAAGGCGCATTATAGGTTCTGGGCTTCGTTCGTCAAAAACCCGTTGGTATTGAGGTGGATCCTCGTGGGGTTTCCCCTTCTTTGGATAGCGTCACAACCAGCTCCCTTTTTCGCAGCGAACCACGGTTCCACCCAGGAACACACTTCATTCGTGAGTGAAGCGATCGCAGAACTCGTTCAGACAGGCACAGCCCTTCGCGTCGCAGAACAGCCCCACTGCGTATTGCCTTTGGGAGTAGCTGTGCGTAACAACGGAAAGAAGTGATTAATCCTGGACGCTCGGTACCTAAACGAGCACGTCGTTACGCCGAGTTTCAAGTACGAAACACTATCGTCCCTACAATACATGCTTCAGCCCAATGACTACGCGTTTACCATAGATTTCAAGAGCGGTTACCATCACCTCGACATGGACCCAAAGTTTTGGACTTACCTAGGTTTTCAGTGGAAAGGTCAGTTTTACGTATTCACTCAACTTCCATTCGGTCTAGCACCGGCGTGCTGGGCCTTCACTAAGTTAACGAGGGAGCTATTGAACCGGTGGCGCTCTGAAAGCCATCGCTGTGCAGGGTATTTGGATGATAGTGTACACGCGCATCAGTCCCCTGATGCTTTAGCTCGAATTCAAGAAAGGGTACTCCTCGATTGTGAGCACGCTGGTGTCTTGGTGAGCCTCGAAAAGTGCCAACCGATTTCCCAAGAATTCCAGTATCTGGGGGCAATAATTAATACGGTAACTGGCACCATGACCGTACCCAGCCATAAGCGGGATGTGTTGATGCACACGATTGATGGCCTGCTAGTTAATCATGCTCGATGTCAGATCCGGGCAGTTGCTTCTGTAGTCGGTCACATCATGTCGATGAGTTATTCCTTTGGTGAAATGTCTGTCCTGATGACCCGGCGGCTATCGCAATGGGAAAGTGAAATGTTGCGGCAAGGCCATGCTTTGCATCACCACATGCCTTTGTACGCAGACGCAATTCAGGAGTTAGAATTCTGGCGCGAGTCGTTCATGCGGTATGATGGCCGAAGGCCAATCTGGCGTCCGTCTTTCATGCATACGATAAAAGTCTTCACGGACGCAGCGGGTGCCAGTACCCGTCAGTGCACAGTGTCATTTGGCGGTTGGGGCGGTTGGGCGGACTTACCATCACAACCGAAAGCAGCAGGCCCTTGGCTAATCGACACTCGGGGCTCATCGTCCGGTTACCTCGAGCTGAATGCCGTGTTAAACGTGCTGAAAAGCATTAATAAGGATGGCCAATTATCGAATCAACGGGTTTTGCTCCATACCGACAGCCAGGTCGCAGATAATGCACTGCGTAAGGGAGGCTCCATGTCAGACGCTATCCAGTCAATATGCTTCCAGGTGTTTTGGTATTGCGTCAAGCATAACATCGACCTCGTCACCACGTGGATTCCGAGAGAGCAAAATGGCCTGGCGGACGATCTTTCTAAAAGGGATGATGCGTGTGACTGGAAGTTGCATCCAGAGGTGTTTGATTCCATCAATCAAGAGTGGGGACCTTTCTCGGTTGACCTGTTTGCATCTGATCACAATTACCAGCTTCAACCATACTATACGTTT
>NW_003307572.1:1406224-1412973 GCF_000143455.1 Volvox carteri f. nagariensis | reverse complement strand
CAAGCAGTGGATCGGGCCAGCGCGGCGGTGTCTGCTTTTCACGAGCTGGCAGGCTTGCCTACCCCATGCTTACATCCCTTGTGTGCCGGAGTCCGGGAAGTCGCCCGTCGGACGCTGTCGGCAACCCCCAGGAACCTAGACGTCACAACCCCGACGGAAGTGTCGCAACTGGTGGAATACCATATCCGCGAAGGTGTACCTTTACTCACTAGAATGGTCGTCACAGGTGCAGTACTCGCATTCTGTGGCTTGCTCCGCTTTGACGATCTAAGCCACGTGCTGGTGCATACTGACCTGCTTCGCATCTACGGAGATCGAGTGGAGATCTTTTTATTTAAAAGCAAGACCGACCAGCACTGCAAGGGAGCCTTTGTGACTATCGGCAGAATCGGCGGGCCATGCTGCCCGGTGCTTCTTTTGGAGCAGCTGCTGGAAGCAGGTCACTACCAGCGGACACCACGCACGTCGGTGCGGCGCAACGGAGTTGAAGCCGATGCAGAGGATGTCGGCCCATTGCTGCGCGCCGTCAACGTCCGGCGCAACTGCCTAGAGGAGGTCGTGGCGGCACTCCCGTCTACGGTCGAGGCTATGCCTTATCGCAAGTTCCGCGACACGCTCCGGACGCTATGCGTGGAGGCAGGCGTGCGGCGCGACTTGTGCCCACACTCCCTGCGCCGTGGGGGCGCCACGGCTCTCGTGCAAGGCGGCGCTGACCGGGCAGAAGTGCAAAAGCTGGGGCGGTGGAAGAGCAACACCGTTTTCGAGTTCGCATATGTCCGTGAGGATGGGGCGCGGCGGCGAGCAGTGACGGCACGAATCCCGCTAGGGCATATTCCCCGTAGCACCTAGACAGTCGGTTGCTTTCAAGAGTCCGGTGGTTGAGTGCCTAAGTGTCACGGCCGGCCACTGGTCCAACTTGAAATAACCGGTCATTAGTGGGGGGGCGCAGGGGTTAAGCCGATCAGCACGGAAAGCCGGGGGATGCTAAGCAAAAAAACCCTAAAACCCTACCTAACTACGGTGGTAGATAGGTAGCACGGTGGCAGCGTCGGTTGGGGCCAGACCCGGTGGCATCGCTGCTGTGGTCCGTTTTAGTGTTAACATAGTGTAACAATGAGGACAAGAAGCGTAGACTTCTCGTTGCGAGAAGGCGGGTTCTTGGACGAAGATGTTACTCGTTGTACTGTCGTACTGTTTTCAGTATGGATATTATACTGAACTGCGTTCTGTTTTGGCTATTCGCCGTTTCGTGACCTTAGGTTCATGCTATCATTCCCGCCCTCTCCACCCAGTTTTTTGGGACTTTTTGGCTTTCAGCCCCGGGCGTTGGCGCGTTCGGTGGTTGAGTGCCTAAGTGTCACGGCCGGCCACTGGTCCAACTTGAAATAACCGGTCATTAGTGGGGGGGCGCAGGGGTTAAGCCGATCAGCACGGAAAGCCGGGGGATGCTAAGCCGATCAGCGGGGCAGTGTAATCGAGGCGCAAGCCGCGGTTCGGAGTGGTGGTTGATGCAACTACGGTGGTAGATAGGTAGCACGGTGGCAGCGTCGGTTGGGGCCAGACCCGGTGGCATCGCTGCTGTGGTCCGTTTTAGTGTTAACATAGTGTAACAATGAGGACAAGAAGATATAATCAGATTCGCATTGCTGAGTCTGATATTCCTAAAACCGCTTTTCGCACTCCTTTCGGTCACTTTGAGTACACGGTTTTGAGCTTCGGCCTTGTTAACACTCCTGCTACTTTTCAAGCCGTGATTGACCGTATGTTCAGGCCGTACATCGATAAGTTTGTCATGTGCTACCTGGACGATATCCTCATCTATTCCAAAACGAAGGAAGAGCACCTCCAACATCTTCGTTGGTGCTCGACGTTTTGCGCCGGGAACAGCTTTACGCCAAGCAGTCCAATTGCCACTGGGTGAAGTCCGAAGTTGAGTATCTGGGTCATGTGGTTTCCGTTGACGGGGTTCGCATGGACCCTAAGAAGACTGCTGCGGTGCGTGACTGGCCTGTCCCGACGTCATTGCTTGAGCTGCGAAAGTTCCTAGGGCTTACCAATTACTTTCGCAAGTTCATAGCCAATTACTCATCTCTCACCGCACCGTTGACGAGCCTTATGCGCAAGGGTGCGTTTTCTTCCGCTGACGTTTGGACTGCTGAATGTCAGGCGTCTTTTGAGGCTATTAAACGTGTTGTTGCGAACGATATAGTGCTGCGTTTTCCCGACTACTCTCAGCCTTTCCGTGTTGAACTTATTTCCGACGCCTCACTGCACGGTACGGGGGCAGTTTTGCTTCAGAACGGTCGTCCTGTCGCGTTTTCCAGCAAGAAGTTTTCTGCTGCCGAACGCGGCTGCACTACGGGTGAACAAGAGCTACTAGCCGTTGTTCACACCTTGCGTGAATGGCGCTGCTATCTTGAGGGACGCCCGTTCATTGTCAAAACTGACCACAAGCCTCTAACCTTTCTGCAAGGTGTTCCGACTCTTAACCGCCGCCAGGCGCGGTGGTTAGAATATATGCAGCGTTTTAACTTCACTTGGGAACATGTGTCCGGTTCCGTTAACGTTGCTGATGCTTTGAGTCGCCACCCTTCCTTGCACTCTGTCGTCCTGTCGGTTGTGACTCGACGTCAGTCTGTGGCTGCCGATTTGACGATTTCTGCATTTGCCAAATGAATCGTGGACGGATACAAAACCGACCCTTGGTTCAACGATCCCAATAATGTCGAGCAATTGACCCGTGTCCAGGGTCTCTGGGTTCGCACTGATGGTGATCGACGTCAAACGGTTGTCCCTAATGATGATTTGCTTCGCCGTGATATCCTTTCCCGTGTGCATCAGGATCCACTTTCCGGTCATGTGGGCTCTACTCGCCTTATTGAGTTGCTACGTCGCAACTTCTGGTGGCCACGGATGGCTCGTGATGCTGCTTCCTTTGTTGAGCAGTGTGACGTTTGCCAACGGCAGAAGCCGAAACCTGGTAAGCAATGGGTCCTGCTTCAGCCCTTGCCGATTCCAGACTCGCCTTGGGAGAGTGTGTCGCTTGACTATGTCGTCGCACTTCCTCTGTCCGAGGGGGGATACGATGCTGTCCTCGTCATTGTTGACCGCTTGACCAAGATGGTACATTTGGTACCGACCACCACGACAGTTACTGCGGAGCAAACCGCTCGACTGTTCTTTGATAACGTGGTGCGTCTGCATGGTGTTCCCAAACAGATTATTTCTGATAGAGGACCTCAGTTTGGTGCCAAGTTCTGGGGGGCCCTTGGCACTTTGGCTAATTTCCGAGTAAGCCTTTCTACTGCCTATCATCCACAAACTGACGGTCAGACTGAGCGAATGAATCGCACTTTGGGTGATATGCTGCGAACCTATGCTGGCAACAACCCTCGTGTTTGGGACACCTATCTTTCGGCTGCAGAATTCGCGATGAACAACGCTGTCAATTGCTCTACGGGACAATCTCCTTTCTTCTTAAATTACGGGTTCCACCCAGCTACTCCCGTCTCACGTGAACTTAATGTTCCGGTCCCGGCAGCCAAATCCTTTATTAAGTCGTACGTTGCTCGTATTGCAGAAGCGAAGCAGTGTCTGGAAAAAGCCACAGACCGTACGACTAATTATTACAACTGCGGCAGAGCCGAAGTCACCTTCAAGGAAGGCGACTTAGTGCTTTTAAGTACGAAAAATCTGCGGCAGTTAGCCGTCGGACCTCGTAAATTATTGCCGCGGTGGGTGCGTCCTTACCCTGTGAAGCGCATGGTTGGCAAAGCAGCGGCCGAGCTTGTCCTACCGTCTGATATGCGCATCCACCCCAATGGCATACTCCAGGCCGGTTCCGGCCCGGTTCCGACCTAACGGGTCCAGTTAACGAGATGGGTAACCGGTCGGTAGGATTACCGGGCGAACCGTTATCCGTTAACCGTCCCCAGTAATCGGTAACCGATGTCGGTAACCTGGCATGAGCAAAAATGCATTTCTGATTGCAACCAGTTTCTTTGTGACAATGCCCATTGTCACAAGGTTCATGCCCACGTGTCACACCCCGACAAGCTTGAGGAGGTTAAGGCAATGTGAATGCCGGGTGACAGGGGTGACAGTCTTGTGCAGGCACATTTGGAGACTAGTTTACACTGAGATTGGGGTGATGTTGGATTAGAATACTTGCAGTTCATGAAATTGAGGAAATGTGTTGCATAGGCATATCCAAACGTTTCAGAGGGACGTTGTTTCGCCCGTAACAAACTTGTTACGGGCGAAACAAACTGGATTTCCACAGTCCCACCACTCAAAGAGCTCCCCACACCATCGCAAAGTCCCTTTTTTATTACAGACACATGTAACAAGTTGTCATAGCTTGAGATTGTCGATATATGACTGCTGGATTGTGACGAGGCCATCTCCTTACATGTCTTGCTGCACCAGCATGAGCAGTGATCCCTTCTGTTCAAAATTTCAGGCAACATCGCAATGAGGCAAAACATTGTGCCGAATCTGCCGTACAAAGAGTGTTCAAAGCTTCACGCTACTAACGGACGAATACATAAGCATTCATTTACCTTAAAAGAATAACGGAATTCTATAGCTTCATACAAATTCGCCTATCAGCAACTCTCCCTGGTCGTTCAAAAGTTGCTTGAAGATTCTACCATCTCCATACTATGAAGGAGCGCTTCTTCATTTCTTCATTTTATCTGAACCTTAACGTATCCTTCCAACACAATGTCCATGGACAACGGTAATGAGGTCGGCGCCTACGAGTTTGACCGGAACGCCCTGGACAACATCGCCCGTCGGCGACAAGATCGCCCACGCAAGAAATACAGCCAGCATCGTCCAGTGGATGAGTTTGGAGTACATAAGTTTGCCAGGGCAAACCATCTAAGTCAATTTACCGCGTGCCAATTGGAGGATGCCTTGTCCAAGGAAAGGTGCCATATGGACGACCTTGTCAACCTATTGCGCCAATCTAGTGACATGGACGCAAAGCAGTTGCTTGGGGACATCGGCCGAAATGCCGGGACAATGACTTATTAGGGACAATGACACGGCATTTCACGCCCTCAAAGCGGGAACAAACGCTAAAACTAAATACATACATAGTTCTAAATCTTCTACTAAAATTTTCCTGCAGCGTTAGAGTCCTTGAATTAATATTGGCGAACGATGCTTCCCGAGCTACCGGGATACTCCCTATGGCATGAACATGCCGGTTACCGACCGTTTGGGGCCCATTAACCCAACCGACCATTAACCCAACTGATCGTTAACCCAACTGGCCGTTAACCCAACCGACCGTTAACCCAACCGGGCCGTTAACGCCATTCAACCGGCCGGTTGGGTTAATGGGCCCCAAACGGTCGGTAACCGGCATGTTTATGCCATAGGGCACCCCACCTTCCACGTAACGTTGTTGCGGCCTTACAAGGCGCCAGCGGATGCGTTGGATTCTTCAACTGTTCGCGACAGTTCTTCTGCACTTTCTAGTCCTGCAGGACCGCCGCCGGTTCAGTGGCTGAAGAGCGATCCACTTTACTCGGTCGAGCACATACTTGATTATCGTGCCCGCCGCCTAGGAAGACGCCGTAAGGGGCTGGTGCACGAGTACCTCGTCAAATGGACCGGGTATTCCAATGAACATAATAGCTGGGAGCCAGAGAAAAACTTTACACCTGACCTTCACCCCGAACTTCAAGCAGTTAAGGCTCGTGCCACTAATGCTGTGAGGACGCTGCGTCCAGAGGGGGGATGTTGTGGCACACTTGCATATTAACCCTCGGACTTTTCCCCAATTCTCTGGCACTTCGCTGCTGGGCAATATCTTCGCTCTTACTTGGTTAAGCATTGGGCACTGGCCTATCTCTAATTGGGCACTGGCCCATCTCTAATCGGGCACTTGCCTGTCTTTATCACGCGTGATACTGGGTTATAGCGCTCTTGCTATAATCGTGAAACTTGTCACTGGTAGACCCACTTGGGTTACGATTGCACCAATGTAACGACGCAAGGCCCAACTGAGCATCCCGGGTTACGCCTTTGCTTTGTTACAATGGTATCGAGACGGGGCCGCACGACTTCCGATGAAATCTTCGGGTCGGTGGTTCGATTCTGACAACAATTGCACCGATTGGTGATAATTCGCGTTGACGACTATATCCTCGGACCGTACAGACTTCTGTACGGGTCGTCCTAACGCAGAGGCATTTAGCCTCCCTCCATTCACTAATCGGTAGTTTTCACTACCACCTAAACAGTGGAAGTGGATACAACATTGCACGTGCGTCTGTGGAGGCACAATGGTGTATCCTGGGATTCTGGCATCCGCCGATCGGTACTTTTTTGAAGTCGAGATACAACACACAAGCAGCTGGCATGCTTCATTTCTGAGACACCGGTACCAAAGCCTGCGATGGGACCGAGAGGAAATGGTGGAGCTGTCCAAATGAACCAAGTGAAAGACTATCTGAGAAACACAAAGCCTAACCTGGCTAGCTGCAGGCTTTGCCACGGGTGAGTGCAGGGTAATGTATTGGTGGTGGTGGTATTGGTATGGGTGGTGGTGCTGCTGCTAGCGCTGGTGCTGGGAAGCTAGGGCTTTCGACCGGGGTGTATGGGCACGTTAAAACCGTGCTCCTTGTTGAGGAGCCGAAATGCAAATCCTCGAACACCCGGCAAAAGGAAAAAGGAACGTCTCTTCTGGGACCTGAGACTGGGCGTGTGTTAATGGGGCTACTGGCCATGGAGAT
>NW_003307572.1:1401095-1406161 GCF_000143455.1 Volvox carteri f. nagariensis | reverse complement strand
CCATGCACAGCATCTCGAAGAGCACTTTCCAACTTCGTTGTTACATCTCCATGGCCAGTAGTCCCATTAACACACGCCAAGTCTCAAGTCACAACATAATGTCACAACCATAATGTCACAACCCGACGTCCATATGACCCCTATTAGTCCTAGACTGAAGCTAGCGCGACCAGTAGCTAGAGTTCTATCCGATTTAACTGAAAGGAAAGATCGTAACGTGCGACACAAGATAATTGGAGTCAAGAGAAGCCCAGCTACGGTCAACATTTCAACACCTGGCAGAATAACACCAGCAGCTAAGCATTTGGAAAAGCACATCGCTCAAAGCTGCAGGCCATCCCTAGATGGATGCATATCGACTATCAAAGCAGAGTTTCAGAGTCTATTGGCAGGGCATGTTGACAGATGCCAGCAGAATAGCGACGACATGAAGCACCGCATCAACGACCTGAGAAGTCTAGTTGAAGAGCAGGCAGCAGTTGTTACAAGCCCTCAGGAGCGGAATGCTGTGTTGCGACAGGAGCTTGGCGCCACGGTAGGTGAGCGCAGGCTCACGGTGCAACGCTTAAAGGAGTTAAATGAGCGCATTGAAGCCCTCGAGACCGAGCGAAGCTCGTCGCGACGTGAGCCAATCATTACGTGAAGCCAATTGGCGGACGCAAAGGCCCTTGATAGGCGGATGGAGGCCCTGGAAAAGCGGCTGGCCGAGCACGCCGCAAGCAGGCCAAGGGAACAAGCGGTGTGCTGCAGAGAAATGGCCGAGAATGTGGACAACGTTACTGCTAGTATCGCCACGCTCCAGGAGCGTTTCAATGACTGGGAGCGCACATGCACAGCCCCGGCAGATGGTGCACGATGTGTCGGAGCCACAGGGGGGCGTCGCATTGGCCTCAAAGCAGTGCCACCTGCAAAGCAAGACCAACAAGATCCCCGGAAAAAACTTGAAAAGGAGCAGCAAGAACTGCTGAAGCAGCAGCAGCCAAAACAGCAACCAAGACCTAACAGAGCCATCGCTGATACCACCACCTCTGTAGTACCTGGCTGCTGAAAAGGCCTCTCAAGATGTAGAGCCGTACTGTGTACCAGCTAGATTGTTATTTTTTGCGAGCATCGCCCACTGAGTCGCCAAACCTGTTATTCCACCAAGCGTGATTGATGGAGGTTGAACCGACGACGCGTATTTGTAGAGCTGTACTGTGTACCAGCTACTACAACCTCCAAAGCCCCAAAGCTGCCGGCGACCACTACCAGGCCACATGAGGTGGCTGCAAGCCGCAGAGGGTTTGACATGACAGCAGGCACCCCTGCTCCCAGACCCCCCCAAGCACTGGCCGAGACTACCAGCAGCACCGATGGATATATAGACCGGGGTGCACTGGTCATCGACGGACTACCAGCTACTTGGACGCATGAGGAAGTGATCCAGAAACTGCAACTGTGCTTGCAGCAGCTTACAAGCATGAGGGTCGTGTTCTTAGATTGCACCATTGAGGCACACCCGAACGTCGCTGCATGCAGCAGCAAGCGGACAATCCAGCGGGTTCGAATCACGACAACCCCAGCGGCATATTATGCCTTGTACACATTACGGAAGCAGCTGGGCCTGAATGTGGAGGAAGTAGCGGATGAGTCGTTCCCGGCTGTGCAGGTGACACTGGCACTCACAGCACTTGGTGAATCGTACAAAAAAGGGTACCAGGACGTTTTTGGGCACCTAATTGATAGTAAGAGGGCCCCTTCATGGCGGGGTACTCACCTCATGGCGCTTACTGAGCACGCCGGGGGGGTAATAACATCTGCTTCCTTATTTGGAATGTCCATGCCTTCTCGGCAGGCAAGTTTGACCAGATTAAGGCTATTCGTGGATTGCTCAATCATGATGTAATCATCCTTACAGAGACGAAGGCGTCCGTTAATCGCACTCATGCCAAGGGGCAACTAGTATTACAGGGTTATAGCCACCTTGCATGCACTAGAGCACCGTGCACAGGCTCTCGAAGGTCAGACGGGGTATCTGTGTTTGTGCATGATGAGCTGGCCCCCTGCGTGAGATAAGTGGGCTTAACGAATACACCTGTTGGGGTGGAGATCGTCGGGTTGCGATTCCATAGCGTTCTCCCTGGAGGGCAGGTGCTCCTACTGGGGGCTGGTTATTGCTCGCCCCAGGGGTCCAGCGTTTATAGCAGCATGGATGGTAGTGGCCTGGCGTATAGTGAGGTCCCCGACATTGTTTTTGGAAGCATTACTGGCGAGCTAGATAGACTGCGGTGCATGGATGATGAGGTGCTTATCACAGGTGATTTTAATGCCCGTACAGCAGCTATTCTAGACTTGCCCGAAGTAATTGGAATAGGGGCACACTCCCTTGTCAGCGTTCCCCGTAAAAATAGAGATAATGGGCTCAATTGTTAGGGTTTTAGGGCCGCCGGTTGGCACAAATGTGACTTGACACAGGGCTAGCCATTGTCAATGGGCAGGCACCTGGTGATGTGCCCGGGGGCTTCACGTACTCCAACTCAACTGAGGGTCACAGTTCTATTGATCTGTGCCTTGCATCTTACGGGCTCTTCGAGCAGATTAACACTCTCAAAGTCCTTAGATCTTACTTGTGGGGAGAGTCTAATGTGCTGAGTGATCATCACCCGCTTATCCTTCGCCTGCATGCCGTTTTGAGGCCAGGGGCTGCACAGGGTCGGAAGCCTCACCTAGCACGTGAACGGATCCCTATTTTTGATATTTCACGCAAGGGCCGCTTCACTGAGCTTTTTCGTGAACCAGATGGCATTATTACAGCGACCATCAACTCTCTCAAGGAAAAGCTTGCGGAAGGGGCACCCTGTGACGAAAGCATAAATGACTTGCGCACCCTTATCAACAAGTGTGCTAGAGAGATGTTCGGCGTTGCACGGGGGATGGAAAAGTCTGTGAAGCGTGACTGGTGGAACGAGGACTGTGCAGCTGCGTGGAATGATATGATGAGTTTCCGTAAGGAGGTCAGGGACCCCGTCTCAGGCAAGCTGCCCGATCTTCATAGGACTACCTGGAAGGCCAAGCACCGTGCCTTTAAGAAGGTTAGGAAGGCCGCTATTCAGGAGATTGAAATGGAAGATATGCGGAGGAGGATTAAGGACGCCCGGTCCAACCCACGCGGCTTGTGGACATGGCTGCGTGGGGGAAAACCACCTCCTTGCGGGATCTCAGATATTAATGCTTTTACCGAGCGTTTTTGGTACGGGAGAGACGAGGCAATGCCGCAATGAGGGTATTCAGTTTAAATGGCTGGACGCAGACCAGGTGACGCACCGACGGGAATTAGCTGCTTGGCTTAACAAGGATTTTACGGAGGATGAAATTGCTAGTGGCCTTAAGGCTATGCGCAACAATAAGTCCGCGGGCCTGGAGGGAACCCCGGCCGAGTATTATAAGTATGCTATCAGGGAAACTGAAGGGCAGTGTAACGACGCAAATGCCAATCTGAGCATCCCGGGTTACGCCTTTGCTGTGTTACAATGGTATCGAGACGGGACCGCACGAATTCCGAAATAAACTTCGGGTCGGCGGTTCGATTCTGGCAACCAGCAAGTCGCAAATTGGCGATTTCATGGTGTAATGGATAAACCAGCGCACTGGCGCGAGGTGGGATGGCTCCTGTGCTCGAAATAATGGCCGAGGACGTCCATTGCTAAGTGGGGGGCAATGTAACGACGCAAATGCCAATCTGAGCATCCCGGGTTACGCCTTTGCTGTGTTACAGGCAGCAGCCCGTGGCGCCTTACTTAACGGTGCTATACAACCGCATATACGGAGCTGAATACCCGCGAGGATTCATGACAGCACCCTGTCCCCCGCACTCAAAAAAGGGGACGTGTCATCAGTGATTTTTTTAAGCAGCCCCTCGCACAATTGTGTCCGGTCGTACTGTGCCGAATAAACCCTTCGTACAAGACGCCCCAAAAGCCAGGCGCGAATTTTACCGCACGGATGCACGCGTGCGATTCTCAAAATGCGCCTGTACAAGTGTATATAAATTTTCTTGGCGAAAAAGGACGAGGTGCGCCAGTGCGTTGTGCAGGTGGGAATGTTGGCCACAGCCGCACGCGGCATGCAGGCCGGAAATGTGGGTGGCTCCTTTGCCGTAATTGAAAGAACTGAAATCATACAACTTAGCTTGCAAGGCTGGGCTCATGGCACGGCCGCGGAAAGAGGAAGCGTTTGGCGAAGCGACACTTTTGTGCAAGCTTGCAGCATGTTATTGACCCAATAATGGGAATAACTAATAACCGGCCTCGGTTACCAGGCTATAAGGTTACTGGGTCGTTAACGGGCTAGGGTCGGTAATCGGTCAGTTACCCGGTAATCAGGCACCATTACCGGGGTGTTTACCAGGTCATTTATCAGGCGGCCAGTTACAAGGCTAGGGTCCATAATCAGTCAGTTTCCCGGTAATCAGGCACCATTACTGGGGTGCTTACCAGGTCGTTTATCACGCGGCCAGTTACAAGAATAATGGTAATGGGGCAATAACATAGAGCCTTAGAGTCTCGTATACCACCAGCCTGTGCCTACCTTCTCCCTCGGGCAGTGGGGTGTTCAAGTCCACATCATGTCATGAGCTCCCTTTCACGAGTGCCTAGCCATCTTCAGGTTACTCAGGCGCAGAGACAGTCCAGTCGATTCAGCTACATTTATAATTGTATTTATTGAGATAATCGCTCACTAAGTCGACAAACCCGATATTCTACTCTAGCGTGATTGGTAGGGGTGGAACCGACGACGTCAACATTATTAACCATGTGGGTGGAGTGCTGCAGGACATGGTGACGCAGCTGGAGGCTCGCCACCCGAACCATGCACGGGTACGCACACTTCATAGTTATAACGGTGGTGAGTATGTCGCCGAGCAACTGGAGCAGTGGCTACGCCAGCAAGGCACTGCGCACACCCACTCGGCACCATACACCCAATGGCATACTCCAGGCCGGTTCCGGCCCGGTTCCGACCTAACGGGTCCAGTTAACGAGATGGGTAACCGGTCGGTAGGATTACCGGGCGAACCGTATCCATAA
>NW_003307572.1:1398417-1400319 GCF_000143455.1 Volvox carteri f. nagariensis | reverse complement strand
TATCTTTTGAGGGCTCCTGTGATCGACAATGTGACTTCGGTATTATAGCCGGCAGCGAGCTTGGAAAAGTCGCTTTACGGCTCTAAGCAGAACTACCTAATCAGATCGTTCATGATTGGAACATTGTAAAGTTCTCTGAGCTAGACAACAAGCCCTGTGCGGTCCTCCCTTCTCGTAAACCGCATAAGTAACTTCCTTTCACCAGCCGAACTCCTGTGTGGGCCAATCAACGCCCATATCCTTCACGCCGGGCAGACTCAGTCGGTAAGGTAAACCCCTATCGCTGTTGATTGATTGCCTGGAGGGAATCTTGGCCCCTTTCGCGGGTTGCTATTTGCTGCGTATTACGACTTGCCCGTTCGTGTGCCGTCTAGTCAGCATTCAAGCTACCTGCAGGACTTCGCCAAGCCACCCTGCATTCCATAGCCGTAAAGCCTAAATCAGGCTAGAAGACCAAGTAAGTTCGGTTTTGGGTTTACCTTAGGTGTTCTGTCGCCTAGGGGATATTCGGGTTGCTTTTCCCAGCACCCTTTTTGGTAGGTTAGGCAGGCTAGGTCACACCAGCCGCAGCCGGTCAGCAGTGTTACGCACAGCTGCCCTACCATTCAGCAATTTCGGGCCATTTTCTACTGGGTCGATTTGCTTGTGTATTCGGTCACTTTTACAATCGATACTGTGTTACGCACAGCCGTCTGTCGAACACTCGATCCCGAATACTTTATACGATCTACTCGTTTTACCATCTAGGCTTGGTCAGCCCAGCCTAACATTTTTTTTTATACTATATATTCAGCTCACCTAAACAGCAGGTTCGAGCTCTTCTGTGCTTAACGAGCATTTCGCGTACCTCTGGCCGAATCCTACGGAGTCACACCAATTCGTTTGCTTTTACTAGCCTCAATCCGCTTCTGCAGTGGACCGTTACGACGAAGATTACAGAAGGCCATTCAGAGGACGCGCGGGTCGTAACCCTCTCGGTGTGCGCCACCGAGGTTATCATCATCAAGGTGGTCGGGGCCAGCAGGGCCTTCGCAGGCGGTTTAATCAGCCTAATCATCCACATTTGGTCGATCCGTTCGACCAGGAGCCGGAACCTGTCGACATAGGCCTGTTGGCGAGAGGCGTGCGTTTCGACTTAGAGCCTCGCCCAGCAATTTTCCGCATACGCTACCTAGTAGTAGTGCAGCTGGACCCCGAGCTCGAACAGCTACCGCGGCCTACGAGCTTTGTCACAGCCAGCTCCCAGGGAGCGAATATTCGACTGCCGTTATTTGAATACGCGGACCTGTGCGCGTCTCCACGCAACGACATGATGGAATAATCACTGTAACCTCATCGAGTTGATTTTCTGTCTTTTTGCTGACGCGGTTTCCACAGAGCAGTCGTTCAATCATTACGCTGCACCACGTACTCATCACTTTCCAGGATTACTATTATTCCAGCAGTTTTTACGCAGCTACTCTTTGTTTTGCAGCTCAATACAACGCAACTTTACAGCGACACCAGCTTAGGTGGGGCGGGTTTAGTACTCTTTAGTAGTCGCTAGGCTTTTTATCGCTTAGTCCTTGCCTGTTCGCTTCGCGTCTGTTGCTGCATCTTTCTCTTTTTCTTTTTCTCATCTTGTTTTTCGTAAGCTAATTATTACACAGGGAAGCATAAGTCCCACGGAGCCGCTACGTCGCAACATCCCGCGGGCCGCCACTGCGCAACATCTTCGCTCGACGAGTCAGCGAGATCAGCAGGAGGTAAGCAAGGTTTCGCGTAAGGATACGCGTAGGGTGTCCACCTCAGGGTCTAGTACTAGCGAAGCCGCCCGTATTCCGCGCTCGCGTTCCGATAGTGGCATAGCAGTACAGGTGGAACTTCCCCTGACTAAGTTAGCTCAAACTGAGGGTGAGGTTG
>NW_003307572.1:1397453-1398367 GCF_000143455.1 Volvox carteri f. nagariensis | reverse complement strand
CTGTTCTTTGATAACGTGGTGCGTCTGCATGGTGTTCCCAAACAGATTATTTCTGATAGAGGACCTCAGTTTGGTGCCAAGTTCTGGGGGGCCCTTGGCACTTTGGCTAATTTCCGAGTAAGCCTTTCTACTGCCTATCATCCACAAACTGACGGTCAGACTGAGCGAATGAATCGCACTTTGGGTGATATGCTGCGAACCTATGCTGGCAACAACCCTCGTGTTTGGGACACCTATCTTTCGGCTGCAGAATTCGCGATGAACAACGCTGTCAATTGCTCTACGGGACAATCTCCTTTCTTCTTAAATTACGGGTTCCACCCAGCTACTCCCGTCTCACGTGAACTTAATGTTCCGGTCCCGGCAGCCAAATCCTTTATTAAGTCGTACGTTGCTCGTATTGCAGAAGCGAAGCAGTGTCTGGAAAAAGCCACAGACCGTACGACTAATTATTACAACTGCGGCAGAGCCGAAGTCACCTTCAAGGAAGGCGACTTAGTGCTTTTAAGTACGAAAAATCTGCGGCAGTTAGCCGTCGGACCTCGTAAATTATTGCCGCGGTGGGTGCGTCCTTACCCTGTGAAGCGCATGGTTGGCAAAGCAGCGGCCGAGCTTGTCCTACCGTCTGATATGCGCATCCACCCCAATGGCATACTCCAGGCCGGTTCCGGCCCGGTTCCGACCTAACGGGTCCAGTTAACGAGATGGGTAACCGGTCGGTAGGATTACCGGGCGAACCGTTATCCGTTAACCGTCCCCAGTAATCGGTAACCGATGTCGGTAACCTGGCATGAGCAAAAATGCATTTCTGATTGCAACCAGTTTCTTTGTGACAATGCCCATTGTCACAAGGTTCATGCCCACGTGTCACACCCCGACAAGCTTGAGGAGGTTAAGGCAATGTGAATGCCGGG
>NW_003307572.1:1395133-1397403 GCF_000143455.1 Volvox carteri f. nagariensis | reverse complement strand
TAGCCATTGTCAATGGGCAGGCACCTGGTGATGTGCCCGGGGGCTTCACGTACTCCAACTCAACTGAGGGTCACAGTTCTATTGATCTGTGCCTTGCATCTTACGGGCTCTTCGAGCAGATTAACACTCTCAAAGTCCTTAGATCTTACTTGTGGGGAGAGTCTAATGTGCTGAGTGATCATCACCCGCTTATCCTTCGCCTGCATGCCGTTTTGAGGCCAGGGGCTGCACGGGGTCGGAAGCCTCACCTAGCACGTGAACGGATCCCTATTTTTGATATTTCACGCAAGGGCCGCTTCACTGAGCTTTTTCGTGAACCAGATGGCATTATTACAGCGACCATCAACTCTCTCAAGGAAAAGCTTGTGGAAGCGGCACCCTGTGACGAAAGCATAAATGACTTGCGCACCCTTATCAACAAGTGTGCTAGAGAGATGTTCGGCGTTGCACGGGGGATGGAAAAGTCTGTGAAGCGTGACTGGTGGAACGAGGACTGTGCAGCTGCGTGGAATGATATGATGAGTTTCCGTAAGGAGGTCAGGGACCCCGTCTCAGGCAAGCTGCCCGATCTTCATAGGACTACCTGCAAGGCCAAGCACCGTGCCTTTAAGAAGGTTAGGAAGGCCGCTATTCAGGAGATTGAAATGGAAGATATGCGGAGGAGGATTAAGGACGCCCGGTCCAACCCACGCAGCTTGTGGACATGGCTGCGTGGGGGAAAACCACCTCCTTGCGGGATCTCAGATATTAATGCTTTTACCGAGCGTTTTTGGTACGGGAGAGACGAGGCAATGCCGCAATGAGGGTATTCAGTTTAAATGGCTGGACGCGGACCAGGTGACGCACCGACGGGAATTAGCTGCTTGGCTTAACAAGGATTTTACGGAGGATGAAATTGCTAGTGGCCTTAAGGCTATGCGCAACAATAAGTCCGCGGGCCTGGAGGGAACCCCGGCCGAGTATTATAAGTATGCTATCAGGGAAACTGAAGGGCAGTGTAACGACGCAAATGCCAATCTGAGCATCCCGGGTTACGCCTTTGCTGTGTTACAATGGTATCGAGACGGGACCGCACGAATTCCGAAATAAACTTCGGGTCGGCGGTTCGATTCTGGCAACCAGCAAGTCGCAAATTGGCGATTTCATGGTGTAATGGATAAACCAGCGCACTGGCGCGAGGTGGGATGGCTCCTGTGCTCGAAATAATGGCCGAGGACGTCCATTGCTAAGTGGGGGGCAATGTAACGACGCAAATGCCAATCTGAGCATCCCGGGTTACGCCTTTGCTGTGTTACAGGCAGCAGCCCGTGGCGCCTTACTTAACGGTGCTATACAACCGCATATACGGAGCTGAATACCCGCGAGGATTCATGACAGCACCCTGTCCCCCGCACTCAAAAAAGGGGACGTGTCATCAGTGATTTTTTTAAGCAGCCCCTCGCACAATTGTGTCCGGTCATACTGTGCCGAATAAACCCTTCGTACAAGACGCCCCAAAAGCCAGGCGCGAATTTTACCGCGCGGATGCACGCGTGCGATTCTCAAAATGCGCCTGTACAAGTGTATATAAATTTTCTTGGCGAAAAAGGACGAGGTGCGCCAGCGCGTTGTGCAGGTGGGCATGTTGGCCACAGCCGCACGCGGCATGCAGGCCGGAAATGTGGGTGGCTCCTTTGCCGTAATTGAAAGAACTGAAATCATACAACTTAGCTTGCAAGGCTGGGCTCATGGCACGGCCGCGGAAAGAGGAAGCGTTTGGCGAAGCGACACTTTTGTGCAAGCTTGCAGCATGTTATTGACCCAATAATGGGAACAACTAATAACCGGCCTCGGTTACCAGGCTATAAGGTTACTGGGTCGTTAACGGGCTAGGGTCGGTAATCGGTCAGTTACCCGGTAATCAGGCACCATTACCGGGGTGTTTACCAGGTCATTTATCAGGCGGCCAGTTACAAGGCTAGGGTCCATAATCAGTCAGTTTCCCGGTAATCAGGCACCGTTACTGGGGTGCTTACCAGGTCGTTTATCACGCGGCCAGTTACAAGAATAATGGTAATGGGGCAATAACATAGAGCCTTAGAGTCTCGTATACCACCAGCCTGTGCCTACCTTCTCCCTCGGGCAGTGGGGTGTTCAAGTCCACGTCACGTCATGAGCTCCCTTTCACGAGTGCCTAGCCGTCTTCAGGTTACTCAGGCGCAGAGACAGTCCAGTCGATTCAGCTACATTTATAATTGTATTTATTGAGATAATCGCTCACTAAACGTCAA
>NW_003307572.1:1384809-1395083 GCF_000143455.1 Volvox carteri f. nagariensis | reverse complement strand
GATTTCCACAGTCCCACCACTCAAAGAGCTCCCCACACCATCGCAAAGTCCCTTTTTTTATTACAGACACATGTAACAAGTTGTCGTCGCTTGAGATTGTCGATATATGACTGCTGGATTGTGACCAGGCCATCTCCTTACATGTCTTGCTGCACCAGCATGAGCAGTGATCCCTTCTGTTCAAAATTTTCAGGCAACATCGCAATGAGGCAAAATATTGTGCCGAATCTGCCGTACAAAGAGTGTTCAAAGCTTCACGCTACTAACGGACGAATACATAAGCATTCATTTACCTTGAAAGAATAAAGGAATTCTATAGCTTCATACAAATTCGCCTATCAGCAACTCTCCCTGGTCGTTCAAAAGTTGCTTAAAGATTCTACCATCTCCATACTATGAAGGAGCGCTTCTTCATTTCTTCATTTTATCTCAACCTTAACGTATCCTTCCAACACAATGTCCATGGACAACGGTAATGAGGTCGGCGCCTACGAGTTTGACCGGAACGCCCTGGACAACATCGCCCGTCGGCGACAAGATCGCCCGCGCAAGAAATACAGCCAGCATCGTCCAGTGGATGAGTTTGGAGTACATAAATTTACCTATTGCGCCAATCTAGTGACATGGACACAAAGCAGTTGCTTGGGGACATCGGCTTGACACCACTTCATGCTGCTCTGGTCGTCTCAAAAGTTTGTCATAGCATAGCTTGCGTAGCTAGTATTGCCTGGTTTTAGTTGTTGCATGTAAGCTTGTGAGTTGGTGGCCTGGTTCATGCTTATGGGCGACAATTGAAATGCAGGCTTGAGAGTGGGGCTTCTGGGCCCAGAAAACATTGAAAGGCCGGGTGAGAGGGGTGACAACATTGCGTGATGGCTGTTGTGGATGGTGGGTGACAGGGGTGACAACGATGCGCACAGGCTTGTGACAGAGGTGACAGCCTTGTGCAGGCAGGTTTATGCAGATTCCAGGTGACAGGTGTGATGGCCTTGTGCAGTCAAGGTGAATGCCAGGTGACACGGGTGACAGTGCTGTGCACACATTAAAGTATGACAAGGATAAATTTAGGTATGAATATGCTTAAGGGCATGGTGCCAAGATGATGTGGGAGGCAGTGATAACAGTACTGTCCCAGGTGTGTAGGCATGCAGGCAGGGTGCTAGGTAGGATGAATACCTGGACTGGGTAGCTGTAACGATTCAAGCAAGTTCTTACACACAGTCCAGACCGACCATTAACCCAACTGACCATTAACCCAACCGACCGTTAACCCAACCGGGCCATTAATGCCATTCAATTGGGTTAATGGGCCCCAAACGGTCGGTAACTGGCATGTTTATGCCATAGGGACACCCTGGAGCAGAATGGAGCAGCGGAGCAGCTCAATTGCACACTCCTCGACCGTGTGCATGCTATGCTGTATGATGCCATTGGCCGGAGGCTGTGCTCTACACCAACCTCCTGTGCAATGTGGCTCCCTCTCAGGGCCGGGAGGCCACGCCGTGGGCAGCTTAACATGGCGTCACCCCCAATGTCAGCCACCTGCACACCTTTGGCTGCCTGGGCTACATCCGCATCCCAGCCAGCTGGCAGGATAAGCTCGGTCCCCGCACGAAGGCGGGAACCTACCTTGGACCGGAGCGCAACATGGCCGCCCACCGTGTCCTTGTTGATGGCAAGGTGACTGTTAGCAGCGATGTCACCTTCGATGATGAACACCGTGGCCCAGCATCTCAACGGGCAGGCACCTCCTTCGGCACCAGCCCCACCCCTCCTGGCGGCAGCGACCCTGGCGGCGGCTCAACACAGCCTGCCACACCACCAGCTCAAGTGGATGCCCCGCTCCCAGTGAACCCAGCACCCCCCCTCCACCCTAACACTCGCAGTCAACGGCAACCGCTGCACCTGCCGCTGGCCCCGGTCAGCCTGGCCAACAACAGTGCTGCTTAACAAAGTGTCGGGTAGCACCGATCACGCTGAGTTTAACGTGCCTGACGGCAGTGCCAATGGCAGAGGCAATAGCGCGGTGCAGGAGCTTAACATGCCCGACGGCAGTGTGGACGGCAGAGGCAACAGCGTGGTGCAGGAGCCGTGCAATTATGAGGAAGCGGTGGTGAGTCCGCAAGCTGACAAGTGGAAGACTTCAATGGATGACGAGATCCTGTCGCAGCTCTCCAACAAAACATGGGAGTCGGGCACGCCGTCGCCCGGTGCACGCATCCTGGACTGCTGCTGGGTTTACAAGATCAAACAGGAGCCTGGCAGTGAGGTACACTATAAGTCGCGTTTGGTGGTGAAGGGATTCGAACAGCGCGCGGGCATAGACTACGGAGAGCTGTTTGCGCCCACCACACGTGCAGCCTCCCTGCAGGCACTTCTAGCTGTGGCAGCGGCCAGGGGTATGACAGTGCATCAGATGAACGTCAAAACGGCTTTCTTAAACGGCGACCTGGCAGAGGAGCTGTGGATGCAACAGCCACCAGGTAACAGCAACGGCAACCCGATGCAGGCATGCCAGCTGTTAAAGTCCGTCTACAGCCTCAAGCAAGCCCCATGCTGCTGGTACGAGAAACTGGCGGTGGAGTTGGGCAAGCTAGGCTATGAGCCGTCTATGTCCGACCCTGCACTATTCGTCAAGTGCGGGTCTGATGGCTCAATTTATGTGCTCGTGCATGTTGACGACATGCTGGTGGCGGCACACAACCTGCAATTGGTCGTGGCCGCCAAGGCGGCCATAGCTGGTTGCTTCACAGTACGAGACCTTGGAGAGGCGCGCTACTAAATCGGCATGGAGATCATCCAGGACCGTCACAACCGCAGCATCATGCTTACACAGCACAGTGCTGGGCATCACTTAGATCGCCAGAGGAGGAGTGCTGAGGGCTTTGACTCAGTTCATTCCTTTTTTCCAAACGCCAAAATGGCCTGTTTATTACTTTTAAGGAATATACTACTTAAAAAAAAGACACTGAGCTGAGTACCAGCCATAGTGGGCTGTCCTTGCTGCTGTAATTTAATACGAAAAACAATAGTCTTCAAACCTGTAACCAGCCCCGGTTACTGCCCAGTAACGATCAACCTGGTAACCCAATCGTAACCACCCCCATTAACGACCCCCGGTAACCATCCACCTGGTAACCAGTCTCCGCATACCCCGTTAATGGCCACAATTGCCCGGTAACCGGGCAAGTCTATGTGGTAGGGAAGCAAACGGTCGCACCTTTGGTAGCGCAACGTATACAGCACCTTGTTCAGTGTAAAGTCAAATACAAAGTTGCGCAAAGTATAACATACATAAACTTAATTAAACATAAGAACAGATAAGACGTTTAGAGCCTTGTCGGTGACATGGACGCCACTGTTGGCTTGGAACAGCTATTTGCAGTGCATAGGGCTGTGCCTGCATTGGCCGTGTTGCAACAGCTCAGGATGGATTTCAGCCAGCAACAGGCGCAAGAGCTGCTGCACAACCACCTGGAATGTCTTCAGTTGGGCACGTGTAGTTTTGGTCGGCGGGGTCAAGCATTGTACGCATTGTGCACAGAAACCGAGGTGCAGCATCTCTGTAACATCGCCAACATATCCGGTACATGGTGGCAGGCTTGCCGAGCACGAAATGAAGGGGGGGTCGCATCTCACCATTCAACTAAGCATGCATGTGCTCGGTTGAATGCTCGGTAGCATGCGAGTTTACCTATCAGGATGTTTGTTTGCATATCCCTCCAAGCGAGAGGGCTTGGACCTATGCTGATGTTCGTTACAAGAAGTGAACTGAGGACTGATGCTACGCGTCATGTACACACGTTGCTTAGCTTGCAATGTGATGCGCCCACGATGAAAGGTATGCACGTAAATTCGCCCGTGCACCGAACGCCTTGTAAAGCTTCACCTACACTCACAATATACTGCTGCACTATTCTCTCCAGTCCTGCCACATTATGTTTCACCGATGTACTTCGGCACCTTCCACATCTATAACGTGGTCAGCTGCTTCACCAGGGCCCCCATATTTTAATTAATATATTCCTTAAAAGGAATAAAGAGGCCATTTTGGCCTTTGGAAAAACGGAATGAATTGAGGCTGATCCGTACATTTTCATTCCTCCAGCCAAAAACGTCCATTGCTGCCAGATTGCTCCGTAGTGTGCAGAACTTGATATTATCGATCATAGAATAGATATGAGGGGCCGTAAGAAGGTCAAGCCCGTGAGCCAACGCGGCAAAGCAGAATGTATGACTGGTCCTTACATAGCCAAACATGCAAACTTATCGGGCACATTCCCGTTCCGTGATGCACTGAGGAAGTGGCTGGACAGCAGCAGCAGGGGCCGGTACACGATGAACCGGTAGAGTCCAAGTGTGCTGTGGTTTGCAGTGGCGGGTGACGGCCTTTGATTTGCTATGCGGTTGCTTGCTTTGGGCCTTTGCTTGGTCGGATTTACTTATTGCTCACAAACAGTGCCAGAACTATCTATGCATGTGCATGAACATGAGTGCGCACATGAACGAAAACGCGCCAACTCAGTGCGTGCCTCTTGGTCTATGAAGGGAGTTGTAACTTATCGGGAGGGGTCTGGGGGTTGTAGCCCCCCCCAGCGCCCCACACTTACGGAATAAATTACGGCGACCCTAGCAACTTCGTTACTTAGGTCGGAATAAATTGAGACCCGCCCTAAATGAAAAAAAATCACTGCGTGTCATGCTGTGACAATTACCAGGGAATAGCAGTTGGGGGTCCCCTGTGCAAACTTTACGCCAATATCATAGGGAGGCGACTCACCAATTACTGTGAGGGCAATAGGCTACGTGCCGCTAGCCAGGCTGGATGTAGGCATGGTTTTGGCACCAAGCATCACTTGTTTACATTAAGGCATCTTATCTCGAAGCACACTGTGGCTGGAGCCAGGCCGCTTATTATCATGCAAATTGACTTTAATAAGGTGTTCGACTCCGTTGACCATGAGACACTTTGGGATTTCCTAATGTCGTATGGGCTATACGGGCGCATCCTCGACTCTTTAAAGGCTAGCTATGCTGACGTGAAGTTTCGGGTCAAGTTAGGAAGTAGGTTGGGACCTGAATTCACGGTGGGGCGTGGTGTTAAGCAAGGGTGCCCCCTTCATGTAACCCTTTTTGGACTCTAAGTATTCGCTCATTATTGATGCTCACGATGCTAATTGCCGTGTACGCCTCCCTAGCCGATGGAGCACCCTTCGTGAGCAGAGTGTTAGCCTGGCGGGCGGTGAACTCACTAACCTACTTTTCATTGACGACGTGTCACTGGTAGCAACAGGGCACGATAGAGCAGAATGCCTTCTGGCGCTACTCGAAGCCTACTGCAAAGCGACGGGTATGGCTGTGAATGCCGCCAAGTGCGAGGTCCTCATTGTTGGGGGTGCTACGCGTGAGTGGAAGCGGCTTATGGAAGCTGAGTACCGGTTAGGTGGGGTGGGGTTGCGGGTGCTGACCGGCAATGAGACGGCACGGTATCTCGGGTTGCACTATGGCCCAGGAGTGCAGTTCTCCAAGTAAGTACCAAGCAACTACTCACAGCAGGGAGGCGGGCCACGTTTGGGCTCAGCACCCTGTGTCGAGATAAGAAAATTACCACCCCCAAGCTATGTATGTCTCTCTACAATACACTAGTTGTACCGGTGTTTTCTTATGGAGCGCAAGTTAGGGGACCTGACTTCATTAATGTGAGTTTTGAAGGTGCTATGACTAATCCCATGGTCCAGGAACAGCGTGCATACATGCAATCTGTAGTTGGGGTGAGGAGCCCGACTATGGTTTCCCTAGACCGCGAGCTGTCACAGAGGCCACTCCAGTTCCATTGGACCAATCTTGTACTTAGGTTTTGGAACTCTGTGGTTAAGAGGCCGGGAACGCTGTGTCACCGGGCATTTGTCGCTGACCTGGAGTTGGCACTTGGGGGCGTCACTGAGTGTTGGGCAAGCAAGGTACTAGCCTTTCTTTCTAGCTTAGGAGCAGAACCCCCCACTAATACGCGCGGTAATGATCTTATAGCGTACTACGCCACCCTTGAATTGCCAGTTGAGAGCATTCTTAAGGTATTTGCCAAGTGGCTTGATGCACGGTGGGAGTGCCCGAATACCTTGGGTGACCCCCATGTTTTCCCCATAGGGATTACCGGAGCCAAAGCTTGTCGCTATATGAACCTGCCCCGCCTAGGGGTGCGCATCTCGATTGGTTGGAGCACACTAAAGGGACCATGCCCCAGCAACTTCATCATGTGCTCATGCATTTTCGGTTAGGCTGTTGGGAGTTAGTTAATAGGCCTAATGGGCGTGAGTGCACCGCGTGTACCTGCAGGCTTTGTGACTGTGGAGCGGTTGAAGATGAGTTGCATGTTTTCGAGGAATGTCCCGCTTAAAGGAGCATATGGGCTAAGTATGATGGTGATCTAGTATTTAAGGGGCGCAATATGCGCATCATTATGACTGAGGCGCCACCCCTGGCATTAGCCAGGTACCTCTCGGAAATTTGGGAGGCCAGGCATGTCACGCTGAGGGGCTTCACCCTGAAGTGGACGAGGGAGAATGAAGATGACCTCCTGCATACCCGCATCAATACCAATACAACATCCATGGGCCCCCCGGCTTTTACAGACACACCCGCACTTGTGTGCGGAACTTGTGACTTGTAAGGTATCGCACCTTTTACAACGAACGGTGTTACAGTAGGGTTGAGAGTTGCCCTACGCATTTCATGATTTCACCAATGCTTTCATCCGCCTGCAGCGCCTATCCGTGCTGACTCTTTCTCCCGAAACCGTCACCTGACATCATGGGTACTGATCCCATCAATCCAACTCACCACCCGGAGGCGCACATCGCCGCCCTTGCATTTAAATGTGGCACATGCATTGCCACTACACCAGTGGCCGGACTCAGACCGGACTGAAGAACCGGGGGACGATTCAAGGTGCACTCCCTATCTAGACCATTTCGTTTTGCTTCATTCCGGATAGTTATGAACTTTCAGACTCGTGGTCACGTATTCGCTTCCTTTGAGAACGGAAAATATACTATTGTAGTTGCAGCCCATGGGCAGTCGCTCATTCGCTGTTTACTATGCGCGATGTGTTTGTGCATTCGTGTAAGGAAGCCATACCTGCAAGAAGGTGACCATGTCTTTGAGCCGCTGGGCCGTTGTCTCGGCTGGGACGAGTACCGGGAAGCCATCAGGGTAGCCCTGCACCATGCGGCATGAGGCAGAAGTGTTAAGGGCCGTGGGGCTGTATCCAAACACCAAAAACGTGCCAGCATTGCGTACATGTATCCACTACGGGAAGCTGAATAATGGGGGGCGTCGATGAACGGTCTCAGGCTTTGGAAGGGGGGATTGCCGTGGGGGTTGGTTGCTGTGGGCAGGGTTGGGTTGCGGTGGTGGTGGTGCTCCCGTGATGATTAGGCTGCAACATTATATTTAATACTAGGATTTTCAAGACTGTGCGGGAGCAAGCTGCACACTGTGCAAGCTCCGCAACTACAAAGTAGTACAAATTAGACGGAAATTAAAGCAGCCTGATGTCCACTTAGTGTAGCACGGGATCCCAGTTGCATGCAAAATCCCAGCCAGAGGCTATCGCACGATTCAGTATGTACATATCGTGTCCGGCACATCAGAGGTGAGCTTACACAGTTTTGTCATTGTTAGCCGACACGTGTCACAACCAGCAACAGCGACACTGGCCAGGCTTTTGCTCGTGACTGCACGCTGTGATAAAGGCAGCCTAAATAACGGTTGAAAAGCATGCACGGCTATAGCCGTGACACTCTAGCTAGAGTGTCCAGTGTGTGAACGTATACAGGACGAGTCAGGCCTCAGCCTGGTCGCCACGCTCGTCAGCAGCATTGAAGCTATAAAGTGGGACCTGCTTGCTTAGCAAGCGAGGATGTCCAGACGTATTTGGGCTTAGTAAGACCTGTTATTCGCTGTGTGGTTGTAGTATCACTGCACATATCACGAGATCTGCATCTGCCGACCGGTACATTTCTGAAGTCGCGATATAACAGTGTTTTCCCCGCCTATGTTCCGCGCCTACATGTGGTCGCACGTGATCATGGTTTCTTTTTATCATATATGTTTGCGCTTCCCTTTTACTTATCCTTTTGGCAAGCAGGAGAAGGTACTTGGGCTTCCAACTGGGATAGGAGGAGTTTGCAATACGCTATGGGGTATAGCACCCCAATAACCCCCCATCATATAACGACACACAGGTCCATGCTTCCACAAATGGATATGTTGTCATGTAGCCGGTGACCGGGTTGATACAGTGCCGCGGCTGTACCTTGCTTGTATTAAAATGCCGCACCTTGAGGGCTCTATGGTAGAAGGCATAGGGGGCCCCAGTCGGGGCTACCTCTTCCGATTCAGAGGTGGTGTTATAATACTGCGATATGTCGGGTGCCAGACAGCCATTGTAAAGTGTGGAAGTGGGCAGGAAAACGGCATCCACACCGTACGGACGGCGGCTGCTGCTCTCTTGGCCAAAGAGGCGGCTAAGAATGCTGCGGGTGCTGTTGCCGCCCTTGTGGGACGATATGTCATACCTGTCGAATATCACACACAGGACAGTGAAAGGGCATGCAACGAGCCGGCATCTGGAGTGTGCACTAACGTTATACCACTAATGTGGTCGTAGTCATTAGCACAGTCGTGATTGTGCACGGTGAGGCAGAGAAACGCAAGTAACGTGTTGCAGCACCATCACAAAGATAGAGTTGTGGAGCCATGGAGGATTATGAGCTCGTCCCCTTTAAAACCGCTACCAATTCCGGAGCCCACAACATTTGTCTCCTAACCCGATTTTATCTTCTGTGACCTCAAGATGATACCCTCAAGCCCAGGTCCTAACATGACATTTTTGTCACATCAGTTGACTAAAGCACTGACAAGGCATGTGTGTACAAGACACCACCTCACAAATTTTAAGCCCTAGAACCCCTCTTCAAACCCAGATCCGTTCCTTTCCCCTTGCCCCCTCCAGACCTGTTGCAGTCGGCACTCAAGGGGCGTGCAAACCCTCTCCCTGGCCCAGCCCCTGCTGGCAAGCTACAGCTGCTGTTATCAATTGGCCGTCGTATGGCATGAAGCATCACACCACCCACTAGCGGCAGATATCGGAACAGCCGTCGATCACGACGTGGGTTGGGCTCATCCAATAAACCCAAGTCCAGTACGGCTTCCGTAGGTACGGGCAGGTAGCCAATTGTGGAGGATGAGGCTGGGTCGGAGGGGGCGGTGTGGCCGCTGCGTGATATCACCAGCGTCTGGCGCCTGATGCGACTGGAGCCGCTACGTTCAGAGGTTTGCTTGCTGCTAATGCCATCACGAATAATGCCGGAGATGCTGCTATGGCTTCTGTGTTTTCTGCTGCTGCGACTGGCTATCCTGCCCGGGGTGGGCGTCGTCTTCTTGTGGGTAGCACCAGCAGTTGTGCTACTGCTACTACTACCAGTGCTCCTACTGCGATATAGGCCAGTGGTAACTACAGTAGCACGATCTGCTCCTTCATTCTTATTTTCAGCTTGTGTGGTCCCCCGGTCCCCAGCAGCTCGCAGCCCACTAGCAAGGTAACGGCTTCGTCGACTACTGCTCTGGTACCAGTTTCTACTGCTGCTTTCCTCGGGACTCGGGCTTGAAAGATTGGGGCTGGGGCCCGAGTTGTTGGGGCTAGGGCTGTCGAGGCTGAAAATCGAATAGTCTGTCGGGGATGGTGGTGATGCTGGTGGTGGTGCTGGTAGTGGTGCTGGTGGTGGTGCTGGTGGTGGTGCTGGTGGTGGTGCTGGTGGTGGTGCTGGTGGTGGTGCTGGTGGTGGTCCTGGTGATGGTGCTGGTGGTGGTGCTGGTGGTGGTGCTGATGGCGGCGGTGCTGGTGCTGGTGCTGGTGGTGCTAGTGGTGGGGGTGGTGATGGTAATGCTGGTGGTTGTGGGGGTGCTGGTGCTGGTGCTGGTGCTGGTGCTGGTGCTGGTGCTGGTGCTGGTGCTGGTGCTGGTGCTGGTGCTGGTGCTGGTGCTGGTGCTGGTGCTGGTGCTGGTGCTGGTGCTGGTGCTGGTGCTGGTGCTGGTGCTGGTGCTGGTGCTGGTGCTGGTGCTGGTGCTGGTGCTGGTGCTGGTGCTGGTGCTGGTGCTGGTGCTGGTGCTGGTGCTGGTGCTGGTGCTGGTGCTGGTGCTGGTGCTGGTGCTGGTGCTGGTGCTGGTGCTGGTGCTGGTGCTGGTGCTGGTGCTGGTGCTGGTGCTGGTGCTGG
>NW_003307572.1:1372048-1383222 GCF_000143455.1 Volvox carteri f. nagariensis | reverse complement strand
GGGCTTGGGCTTGGGCTTGGGCTTGGGCTTGGGCTTGGGCTTGGGCTTGGGCTTGGGCTTGGGCTTGGGCTTGGGCTTGGGCTTGGGCTTGGGCTTGGGCTTGGGCTTGGGCTTGGGCTTGGGCTTGGGCTTGGGCTTGGGCTTGGGCTTGGGCTTGGGCTTGGGCTTGGGCTTGGGCTTGGGCTTGGGCTTGGGCTTGGGCTTGGGCTTGGGCTTGGGCTTGGGCTTGGGCTTGGGCTTGGGCTTGGGCTTGGGCTTGGGCTTGGGCTTGGGCTTGGGCTTGGGCTTGGGCTTGGGCTTGGGCTTGGGCTTGGGCTTGGGCTTGGGCTTGGGCTTGGGCTTGGGCTTGGGCTTGGGCTTGGGCTTGGGCTTGGGCTTGGGCTTGGGCTTGGGCTTGGGCTTGGGCTTGGGCTTGGGCTTGGGCTTGGGCTTGGGCTTGGGCTTGGGCTGAATGTGGGGCTATTGGGTCCAGTGCCTGAACCAATGACAGGGTGAAGTGTAGGACTTAATTGGTATACGTGTCGTGGTTTTATAAAACCGGATCCAACGAAGCTAGAAATGAATAGGATGTGTGAAACAGGGGGGTGTATCTTTGCCCGTGGCAGCTACCCTGCGAAACCCTGCCTTCCCCGGTATTTCGGGGCACCCTCATCCAGTCACCCTAGTCAACTTCTCAGTGGATCGCTCAGGTTCCGCACCCATCACCAGCATCCAACGAAATCTGCCGGGTCGACAGCGGCACAACTCCATTCCTGGTCGGCTCGCAGGTTAACTTTATCCCAGGTCACCACCGTCCATCAATTGGGGGCGCAATGCCTTCCACCATCAGAAGGACTTTGACCCTTATGGGTATCGATCCCGGGTCGCGCCTTACCAGTGGTGCCATACCCTATGAATATGTTTGCTATACTAATGTGTTTTGCAGATGGGGCCTTTCAGCAGCAGAAAATACATAGCAGTGGTGTGCAGGCTGGGTTCTCATAGTTGGAGGTCTCTCTGTAGACAGCTGTTCCCGTAGCACTTAGTTCACAGAAGTCTCTGTTTCTTCTTAGTGACATGTGTCACGACATTTTAGCGTCACGTTCATTTTACCGTCTTTTCTAATCGTCTTAGGTTATTATCGGTATGAATACGCGAATTTCGTGTTGTCTTATACTCGTGTAAGGTGTTTGGTTCTTACCTTACACTTCGCTGATCGACTTATGGTCATGATGCGAATGTACACTCGTTTGCGTATGTTTATGTATTTTACCTGTGCATTGTCCATTTCTTGTGTGAATGTTTTGTCACACGGGTATTTTGTGCCTTACTTGTGTCATTCGTGGATAATACATCGTGGTCGTACTCGAGGCTTATCTTTTGAGGGCCTCCTGTGATCGATAGCGTGACTTCGGTATTTATAGCCGGCAGCGAGCTTGATAAAGTCGCTTTACGGCTCTCTTACACACTCTCTCTGTGTTGGAACACTGTAATGTTCTGTGAGGTAGGTAAAAAGCCCTGTGCGGTCCTTCCTTGTGTAAACCACATAAGTAACGTCCCTAAACCAGCCGAACTCCCCCTATGGCATAAAACGGGGGGTAACCCCCCCTTAAGCGTAACCCAGGGTGTAGGGTTAGGGGTTACCCATGTGGCTATGTACGAAGGGAGGTGGGTAACCTAACCCCGGGGTAGGGGTAACCCCTTACCGAGGGGTAACAAAGGGGTCGGGGTAATACACTACTGATGGGTAACAGACAGGGTAACCCATGTTTACATTCACCTGCACCTGTCTCACCTGTCTACACACGCAAACATACATGTCTTCACCAATCACTTGTGAATGCCCAATTATCAACATTGACGCACCAAAACATGCCTTGTGTAGAAACCTAGACCTAAGGATAAGGCACACAGCTGCAGCCTAGAAGCAAGGAGGAGGACGAAGAGGCGTACATAGGCAAAGCAAATTGGGGACGGCTGCCAGCGAGAAGCCGCCAGTGAAGCCAATAAATATTCCTATCAAAAGGTACAGGCACTTACCGCCGCTCCGGACCCAAGACCTAAAACTCACGGACCAGCCAACGGGCGGCAATGTAAGCTTACATTACCTTAAGGTCGGCCAGTAGCTTAAGTGCCCCGTCCCGACCTGCTACTTCCAGCTCTACATACGACCTATGCAACACTATCCAGAGTCTGCTCGTTTTCAGAGCAGGCTCTCCTAAGAGCGTTGAAGGTCTTGGGCGGGAGATCCAACACCCCGAACACGGTCACACCCGGCGAAGTGTAAGGCACCCTCAGGCAAAAATCCTTGGATGTCACTGGATGTCTTGCTAAATGAGTAAGTGTGGGCCTGTGCTGCAGAAAGACAGTCAACGGTCTTGTTGTGGTGGTCCGAGCGCGCGAACGCTAGAACGCCACCATTTTTGCCGCCATACGCACCAGTATTGCAACGTGGATTATATGTGTGCATTGTATCTATGGTCAATAGGAACAATGCCAGCAGTGAATATGATTGACTGAATTCGTGATAGTGGTCATCGCTTATTGTAGCATGTCCGTCTAATTAAAAGACCAGACTATATGAGCTTACAAGCTAATTAGCTGTGATTCAGCTTGAATGTGCTTGTCAGGAGTATCAATGGAGGTAAAGCAGCATGCACATATGCGTACGACCACCCCCGGCCGGTAATATGTCGGCCGACCTCAGGACTGACTGCCTGATGTTTCACAAAGACATATATTATATAACATTGGATGACAACCAAGGGCATCCATTTAGTGAAGACCTGTCGTCGACTTGCGTGTGTGCTGCCAGCATTCGCCCCTTCTCCTGTACTCATCTACAAGCCAAACAGGCCAAGACATAGGTACTTATTGCTTATTCCTTGCGTGTGTGATGCTAGCATTAGAGACCTTAAGGTTGAAATGGCAAACGATGCTTCCTGAGATACCACGATACTGTAGGTTGCTAAGGTTTACATTTTTAGAAGTATCCTTAAGCGGAATTTACGATGTGGGAAGCATATAAGACGAGTAGCCTATAGGCCCATACATATGTCCATAGTCCAGGGCAACAGAGGGGTTTACCCTGGGGCCGTGTTACCCCTCCTGCTGGGTAGGAACTTACAAGGGGGTTACCAAAGGGCTACGGGGGGTTGAAGATGGGTAACCCATGGGTTACTGACCCAATCAGTGCCTTAGGGTCCTGTGTGGGCCTATCAACGCCCATAGCCTTCACGCCGGGCACACTCAGTAGGTGAGGTAAATCCTCATCGCTGTTGATTTTTGCCTGGAGGGAACTCTGGCCCCTTGCGCAGGTTGCCATTTGCTTCGTGTCACAACTTGCCCTTTTTGTCGTCAAGTCAGCACTTCAAGCTACCTGCAGGACTTCGCCAAGCCACCCTGCTTCCAATAGCCGTAAAACCTATATCAGGCTGAAGCACCAAGTAAGTTCGGTTTTGGGTTTTACCTTAGGTGTTCTGTCGCCTAGGGGATATTCGGGTTGCTTTTCCCAGCACCCTTTTTGGTAGGTTAGGTAGGCTAGGTCACGCCAGCCGCACCTGTCAGCAGTGTTACACACAGCTGCCTTACCATTCAGCAATTTTGGGCCATTTCTTTACTGGTTCGATTTGCTTTCGTATTCGGGCACTCTTACAATCGATACTGTGTTATGCACAGCCGTCTGTTGAGCACTCGATCCCGAATACTCGATATAATTTACTCTCTTCTAACTAGGCTTGGTCAGCCCAGCCTTGCATTATCGATAAATTATATATTCAGCTCACCTGAACAGCAGGTTCGAGCTTTCCTGCGCTTAACAAATATTTCGCGTACCTCTGGCCGAATCAATACGTAATTTTTCACTAGCATCAATTCGCTTCTGCAGTGGACCATTACGAGGCAGAGCACCGAAGGCCATTTAGAGGACGTGCGGGTCGAAACCCTCTCGGTGTGTGCAGCCGAGGTTCTTATCATCAAGGTGATCGGGGCCAGCAGGGCCATCGCAGGCGGTTTCATCAGCCCCAACATCCACATTTGGTCGATCCGTTCGACCAGGAGTCGGAACCTGTCGATATAGGCCTTTTGGCGAGAGGTGTGCGATTTGATTTGGAGCCACGCCCAGCTATCTTCCGCATTCACTACCTAGTGGTAGTGCAGCTGGACCCCGAGCTTGAACAGNTTCCCTGGCCAACAAGCTTTGTCACGGCCAGCTCCCAGGGGGCGAACATTCGATTGCCTTTATTTGAGTACGCGGACCTGTGCGCTTCTCCACGCAGCGACATGATGGAGTAATCGCTGTAACCTTATTGAGTCGATTCTCTCCTCTTTCCTGACACGGTATCCACAGAGCAGTCTTTCAATCACCACGCTGCACCACGTGCTTATATTATCACTCTCCAGAGTCACGAATTACTCCAGCTGTTTTCATGCAGCTACTTTTTATTTTGCAGCTCAATATAACGCAGTTTTACAGCGACACCAGCTTTGTTGGGGCGGGGTATAGTACTTGTTAGTAGTCACTAGGCTTTTATCACTTAGTCCTTGCCTGTTCGCTTTGCGTTTGCTGTTGCATATTTTCTTTTTCCTTTTCTATCTTTTGCGTTCGTAAGCCTATTATTATACAGGGAAGTATAAGTCCCACGGAGCCGCTACGTCGTAACATCCCGCGGGCCGCCACTGTGCAACATCTTCGCTCGACCAGTCAGCGAGATCAGCAGGAGGTAAGTAAGGTTTCGCGTAAGGATACGCGTAGGTTGTCCACCTCAGGGTCTCGTACTAGCGAAGCCTCCTGCATTGTGCGCTCGCGTTCGGATAGCGGCCTAGCAGTACAGGTGGAACGTTCCCTGACTAAGTTAGCTCCTACTGAGGGTGAGGTTACTGCTCCACTAGACACCACCGGAACAGATTCCGATAGGGAGAAGTGGTCGCGTCTTTTTGAAGCGCTAGGTAGGCCCCGTACCTACATTAACCCTATCTTTTCTAGGGATAGCGATTCAGACGACGAAAGAATGCAGAACCTCTACCCCACCCTCGACCCGTTCCAGCACAACGGGTTGGATGACTTTCTTACTAAGGTTTTCCAGCAAGGAGTTGCCTACCCTCTTACTAGGAACAACTTGTCTGTTGAGAACCTTAAGTCGTACCTAGACGCTCTGCCGGGGCGAAACACGCCATTCGAAGCGTGGTACAATTCACACAGACAAAACCTCACATCTAAACCCGCAGCACACTTCGGTGTATCCGAACCAGGTGCGGCAGCCAACAATCAATTGTTTGACTATTACGCCCACATCCTAGAGGAAAACTTTGCCTTGGCGCGCGCTGAAAGTGATCTAGCGCGCTTTAAAAGCATGCAGCAGGGAGCTCTTTCTCCTATAGTCTTTAAGCATATTCTGCTAGCGCTGGAGAAGAAGCTGGATGGTAGAGTCAGTAAACACCAAGTCGCCGAACGCTTCCTTGAGGGCTTAAACCCCGTGGTCCGGAAGCACTTGGAAAGGCACCTAATTACTGTGGAGCGTACCAAGTGGTACGATCGCTTGGAGAAGACGGCACAAGAGGCTGAGGTGGTGTGGAACAATCTCCCGTTGGAGGACAGGGCTCAGGTAACCAAAAAGCCGCCGCAGCAGAAGAGTGCAGCAAAACCGCTCATCAAGGAAAAACGCACCTTCTACTGCGAGCAGCACGGCACCAACACATCTCACGATACGGCGCAGTGCCGTGTCTTAAATCCCCCAAAGACGAAATCCGCGCTTTTGACCTCTGACATCCCCTCCGGTATTGTTGAGCGTTTGGTTGCCTTGATTTCTCAGGGACAGGGCGGCGCATCGACTTCAGGGGGGTCCAGGGGAATGGGCGGGCAAAAGCACAAGGGGGCTGGGCCATCTAAGCCCAAGCAGGGACAGAATGCTAGCGAACCGCGGGGGAATAGGCCATCTTGAGAGTTCTGCGGAGCCATGGGTCACCAGCAGAGCAAGTGCTTTATTTTCCACCCGGAGCTCGCTCCCGCGGGCTACGAGCCTGCTAACCCAGCCCTGAAGGTTTTATTTCTGTAGCGCAAGAAGGCGGTTGAGAAGACGGCGGCCTTGGCGGCGGCTGTTGCCGCAGTTTTGAGGATGACTTCGCAGCAGACGACGAGGGGGATGAGGAGGCGGCCTGCTGCACGATGCAGTTCCATGAAGCGGCATCGAACGCCTCTTCCAGCCAGCAGGCCAGGATGGCGCCGCTCACATGGACGCGCAGCACACAAGAGGTAAGGTACAACAGCTTAGCCACCATGCATTCGCAGGCTGTTCCTAAGTCCTTCACTCACGCCCCTTTAGTCACAAAGCAGTACCCGCCACCGACACCACCCGTGGCGAACAACTCAAAGCACACTCACACACCGCTAGATGACAATCTTCTCTTGCGTAAAATCTCCGACATGCCTGTCGGCACTTTCTTTAACCTGCTTTGCCAGCAGGGGCTGCCTTCCATCGGCGGCCCCTTAGACGCTAAACCCCATCCCCCAAGTACGGCCCAAGCAACGCAGGGTTCCAGCTCAGTTTCGAGCAGCTTCGGGGAGGGATCTTCCACACTTCAGGCCGACAAGAGTGTGCAGCTCGCCTGTTTCCCGGCGGCAGCACCGGAGCTGGTCACGCCGTCTCCACTTGATTCGGGCCTGGCGTCTTTTGCCCTGGCGGCCCAAGGGTGCGCCAAACCCTCCGACCACCTTGGTGCCGGTTTCGAGTACCAGGTAAGTGGGGTTAAGGGTCCGCCTGCGTGCACTCTGTCGGAGCTCTCGCCTGATGAGCGGGAGCAGGCTCTAGCTGTTAATCCGTCGGTGGCACGTTACATGGGGGAACCCGAGGGTCTTTACTACTACGAAACGGGGGCGTGTGTGTTGGTTCAGGGGCAGCACGACAGGGCAGCTCCGGAGGCGTTGCGTGATTTTGCCGCAACGGTTAACGTAATGCCAACCAGTGTAGCGAAAGCGCTTAAGCTGCCCATAGTAGAGACCACCACGCGTTTGTCCACCTCGTTGCAGCTAGGGGGTGCTGTGTGAGGGGAGTTGGACACCAACATCTTTTTTGAGCTTCTTCTGGGCACACCGCATGCTACACGGGTCCCGCTTACTAAAACCTTGGTCGTTGACCAGCCTGTTCCAGCTCTTAGTGGGTAATGAACAGGCAAAGTTCTTGGGGGACGCTCTGGATTCATATCCCGAGCCTAGGCTGCACTTTTATCCCAACTTTTTGCAGCACCCCGACTACAAAGTCACTATTCCCATGTGCAAGCTTGTGAAGCACAAGCCTTCGCAGCATGGTTCCCTGGTGGGATTTGCGTGCGTCAGCATAGCCGTTCCCAGCACCTCTCCTCCCGGCTCCGAGCTGGGGGGGGGGAATCCACCGCTGACATCCCTCTTATTCCGCACCAGTCCTCTCATTCCTCTGAGCAGGGCACGCCAACCGCCTACATCAACAACACTAGGCGAGATTACTGGGGCAACTTCGCGTCCCGGTTATCAGTTGGTGCGAATCAGCTCGGTTCCACTCTCCTTTTGCTACTCACGTATGCCACTTTCTTTGTGGACGCATTTAACGTGTGTTTTGTTAGCCCCGTTCTCACGGCGGCTGATGCCATCCTTTCACATACGGCAAACAATTTACTAAATCACGCGTGCCTTGCCACATGACCCATGCCTGTTTTCTCTTCGCGCCACCCTCCTGCTCGTACAGGAAAGCGAAAGAAGCCACTGTATAGGCGTAGGTCTTTGTTAGGTAATCCCGCATTACAGCCACGTAGCGGCTGGCACTTTGCTTCGTTTGCTGTCGTTGCATCCCTGTTGCGAACTCTAGCCGCAGGAGCAGGTGCCATGCAAGCGTCGTGGACCGGCAGTGACATGGTGCAGGCGTCGTCCAGTTTAATCACCACTGGGGGCGTCATCTTGCATCAGCCGGGAGCACCGTCCATCTTTCCAAGGACCCGTCAGCCTGTGGGTTTCAACCCCTGCTCTCCCGAGGGTCCTAGTTCTTCATCCTACCCCTTGCCGGGTATTTCCTTGCAGACCCTATCTGCAGTGCAATAAGCCAGGTGAGCCGGTCAGGGTTGCACCTAGCTTGAGCCGTCCTGATGTACGGGTGTTGCAGGGACTCGTCCATGACTCTCTGTCTGGCAATAACGGCACATTGTCCTTGTCTGAATGCGAGCGTGCTATGGGCTATAAGCTTGGAGCTACTAATGCACCAGGGGTAGACGAGCAATCACGCCGTTATCTCTTGGGTATTGCACCTGACGCATTTTGCACGAGTGGCATGCTTGTGATTGCACGTGTTTTGAGTAACGTTTCGTTGCATGAGATTGCAGTAGCAGTTTCGGTTTCTCAACTTCCAGATCAATCCACCGTTCACGGTCTTGCTTTTTCCATTTCTAACTCTGAAGCATTAGCTTCTTGGCCATTTGTCTTTGCTGCAGCTACTCAAGCTGAACAGGAAGAAGTCGCTGTTTCAGGCGAACGGTTTCCTGACATTTGGCAGGACGACGCGTGCATGCACTATATTCGCACTGGCGTGCACATGCCTAGCATTTTGCTTGATGAGCAACGTCGGGTAATTCGCCGCACAAGACATTATCGCATGCAAGGTGGAAATCTTTATCGCATATTTAGTGACTCACGTAGTCGATTAGTTCCTAAACCGCCTGATCGTGTTGCACTTGTTCAGCGCACGCACGAAGAGACGGGTCATTTTGGCGTTCGTCGCACCCTAGCACTTTTGCTCACTCAGCACTGGTGGCATGGTATGCATCGCGACGTTTCCACTGTGGTACGGCACTGCGAGTCTTGTGACCACGTAAACACCTCATTTGCATCTCCTTCCCCTGTCCTTTGCCTGTTCGAGGGATGTTCTATCGTTGGGGAGTTGATCTGTGTGGTCCATTCGCCAAAACCACAGCTGGGAATACGTACGTCATGATTTGCATTGAGCATTTTTCTAAATACGCGGTTTTCATTCCTTTGCCTGATAAGGAGGCAGAGCACACCGCATTTGCGTTTTTGCATAACATACTGGTTCCTGCACTGAGGTCTGTTCGGACCAGGGGAGCGAATGGAAAGGGCCTTTTGCACAACTTCTGGTAGATTGCCTCATTGACCATCGTCAAACCTCACCGAGCCACCTACAAGCTAACGGACTTGCCGAGCGTGCGGTTCAAACTTGCAAGCACGCTTTAGATCGCATGTCTCAGCAGAGGAGTGCAGGTGCCAACTGGGATCAGCAGCTGCCTTACATCATGTTGGGTTACAACTGTTCGAAGCAGCAGTCTACTGGTTTCAGCCCATACAGTTTGCTCCACGGAGTTCAACCTACAATACCACCCGCGGTGAAGCAGCGCTTTGAGGAGGATATCTCCTTCGATTCGCTGGAGGAGGCTAAGTGTGGCGAGGCTATGCGTCGTAACATGAGTATTGCAGGGGAAAATTTACTTATCGCCCAGCATAGGGATACGTTAAGATATGCCGCTTTGCGTGGGGGGGGGGCAACCATCCTAGGTTGCGCAGGTTTGACGTAGGGGATTATGTTTATTATCGTAATACTAGTTCGTGTACGGCGCTAGATCATAAGGTTCAACCTGCCGTACTTCACGTTAGTGAGGTGCGTCCCAGCGGCGTACTTGTTCTGCAAGGTCAAGACGGCCAAACCATGCAAACGCATGTGACTCACTGTGCACCTTGTCATTTGCCTATTTTAGACGAGGTTATCGATCCTCGCTTGTCCCGACCTCATGCTAATTTGTCCTGTGATGTTTGCAAAATGCCTGATGGGGAAGAGTGGATGCTTCTCTGTGACAGCTGTGGGACTCACGATCTCTAGCTAACTCTGGTAGTGATCCTAATAAATCCAGCACTAAGCCTGTTCCTCCACAATATCTTGCCGAATTACAAGGGTCTCGAGTATTCAGATCTAATTCCGGGCCCTCTGGCAGTCGTGCCACAAGAACCGGTGTGGCTACCTATCCCTACCAACTCATAGGGGGTCTAACAGCGGCTAACTTCTTAGGCGGAGCTGTCAGCCGGGCTCATTATCAGCTGCTGACGATAGTTGTCAACGTGGCATAACAGCCAGTTAGACACTGGGTTAGAGGCTGTTTGGTCCTGTTAGGCCCTGTGACTGACATGTACCTGGAGCCCACACTGTTAACAGTTGTCTGATTCTAGGGACTGTTAGCAGCTGTAAGGACCTGTAACAGAGCGCTTTCTGCCACAACAGGATATTGTTGACAGGATGTTACATTCTGGTTGGGTCACCCAGATGCTGAGAAAGAATTTTTGACGGCTGTTAGGTTTTTTTAAGTTAACAGTTGTCTGATTCTAGGGACTGTTAGAAGCTGTAAGGACCTGTAACAGAGCGCTTTCTGCCACAGCAGGATATTGTTGACAGGATGTTTCATTCTGGTTGGGTCACCCAGATGCTGAGAAAGAATTTTTGACGGCTGTTAGGGTTTTGGGAAGGTAATTGTTAGCAATTGTTCAATTCACTTAAGTTGTTAAGCGGTGCCAAGGGCTGTAGTTGCTAACAGGCCTTGAAAGCTGTTACGAGCAGGGACATGCTGAAAGGAAGTTCCATCATGTTACTGGCTGTTGCCATTAGATAATTTGCTGAACTGCTGTTTAAGGATTTTACTTGCTGTTTTGAGGTTCAGACGCTGTAAATGTTATGAGCTTTTACATGATCCCTGTCCATTGTTAAATCACACATTCCCTTTTTTTGGAAAGCTCTCTGACTTCATTATTCATGCCATCAGCATCTATTTGCCATCATTGGGGATAGAAGCTTGTACTGCATGGGTAGGCACAAAACCACATTCGTCAGGAATTATATACATAAGTATGTATTATACACAACAGTCTGGGTCGCCCTGGTCACCTCACTTGCTCATCATGTGGAATTGTGCAGTAAAGTGCACAGCCAGCTGGCCTGTACCTGTACAGGCATCTATTGTCTCTATTCTTTACATCTGGAGGCTGCTACCAAAATCATCACAGCAACATCAGTACCTTGTCTTGGCATGCAATTATACATACATGTTCTTCATCAACCTTCACCTGTGACCTGTTCCACACTACTACTGCACTGCTTCCTTTTTTCCTAGTGAACACCTACTACACACCACTGAACCACATATATGGCCCTAGACTGCAGCTGCCCACTTTCTCTGTA
>NW_003307572.1:1367593-1368989 GCF_000143455.1 Volvox carteri f. nagariensis | reverse complement strand
ACCCAATGGGTGCGATGGTAAAAAGGCGGATGTGTGGCGCGGCTACCATCGTACCCAATGGGTGCGATGGTAAACAGGCGGATGTGTGGCACGGCTACCATCGTACCCAATGGGTGCGATGGTAAACAGGCGGTGATGGTAAACGGGCGGATGTGTGGCACGGCTACCATCGTACCCAATGGGTGCGATGGTAAACAGGCGGATGTGTGGCGCGGCTACCATCGTACCCAATGGGTGCGATGGTAAACAGGCGGATGTGTGGCACGGCTACCATCGTACCCAATGGGTGCGATGGTAAATAGGTGCGATGGTAAACAGGCGGATGTGTGGCACGGCTACCATCGTACNCAATGGGTGCGATGGTAAACAGGCGGATGTGTGGCACGGCTACCATCGTACCCAATGGGTGCGATGGTAAACAGGCGGATGTGTGGCACGGCTACCATCGTACCCAATGGGTGCGATGGTAAACAGGCGGATGTGTGGCACGGCTACCATCGTACCCAATGGGTGCGATGGTAAACAGGCGGATGTGTGGCGCGGCTACCATCGTACCCAATGGGTGCGATGGTAAACAGGCGGATGTGTGGCACGGCTACCATCGTACCCAATGGGTGCGATGGTAAACAGGCGGATGTGTGGCACGGCTACCATCGTACCCAATGGGTGCGATGGTAAACAGGCGGATGTGTGGCACGGCTACCATCGTACCCAATGGGTGCGATGGTAAACAGGCGGATGTATGGCGCGGCTACCATCGTACCCAATGGGTGCGATGGTAAACAGGCGGATGTGTGGCACGGCTACCATCGTACCCAATGGGTGCGATGGTAAACAGGCGGATGTGTGGCACGGCTACCATCGTACCCAATGGGTGCGATGGTAAACAGGCGGATGTGTGGCACGGCTACCATCGTACCCAATGGGTGCGATGGTAAACAGGCGGATGTATGGCGCGGCTACCATCGTACCCAATGGGTGCGATGGTAAACAGGCGGATGTGTGGCGCGGCTACCATCGTACCCAATGGGTGCGATGGTAAACAGGCGGATGTGTGGCGCGGCTACCATCGTACCCAATGGGTGCGATGGTAAACAGGCGGATGTGTGGCGCGGCTACCATCGTACCCAATGGGTGCGATGGTAAACAGGCGGATGTGTGGCACGGCTACCATCGTACCCAATGGGTGCGATGGTAAACAGGCGGATGTGTGGCGCGGCTACCATCATACCCAATGGGTGCGATGGTAAACAGGCGGATGTGTGGCGCGGCTACCATCGTACCCAATGGGTGCGATGGTAAACAGGCGGATGTGTGGCGCGGCTACCATCGTACCCAATGGGTGCGATGGTAAACAGGCGGATGTGTGGCACGGCTACCATCGTACCCAATGGGT
>NW_003307572.1:1333815-1362793 GCF_000143455.1 Volvox carteri f. nagariensis | reverse complement strand
TGGAGCAGGTCACTGGATATGAAGGGAGGATCTTGAATTTGAACATCAACATGTTTTCTTCTATCTTAAGCTCAGGGCCTACTTTAGGTGCAGCACGTTGTGTTTCGGTCACGAGAGAGTGGATGCAGATCATTCAACCGTGTGGGCCTGCTGGTGGCTGTAAGCAGATATTGGCGTTGAACTGCTTTTCAAATGCAGTAGTGCTTCGTATGCTAAACTGTGAAGCACATGGATACCTTACGCCATGTAAGTAGTGCCATTCGTTTCATGCCTAAATTCACTGCAGCAGTAGTGCTTTTGGAACAGCAGCCTGGATTTTCATCCAGTCAATTAGTGCCTTGCTAATAAGCGAGGTAATATGCATGATTGATGATATTGCTTGAAACGTATGGTTTGCCAAATATTAGGCAAAAGGCAGGACATTTCGTTACAAACCGTTCAAGAATGTTTGTTCTAAACGACATTATCCATCAACACCGTGAGACAGAGCTAAAATACAGTCTGAAAACATCTGACAAGCCTTAACAACGGCTAACAGCACCAATTCCTGTTCTACTTCTCCAACATGGTTGTTAACAGCCAGATCCACCTGCCGCCAGCCCAAACATCGTCTGACAGCCCCATCACTGTTAGAGAATCTGTTAGGCTAACATTTCCTAACAGGCACGCCTGTTAGCCGCTGTTAGACCCCCTATGAGTTGGTAGGGCTATGCCGGTAAACGAGGCAGGAAGCACTTCTTCGAGGTGCTTTGCCAGGACGGCGAACTGGAGCTGGTGGATGTTGTGCAGCTGCGCAATATGCTTGCACCTAAGTCTGCCCGCCCAAGGCGAGTGGTGGGAGCAGCGGCGGTTGCAGCAGCCGCATCGAAACTGGAGCACTGGAGTTTGGATTCAGCCGCGGACGTTCCGATGGCGCTGGATCTGGCTATGGCGGGAGACCACTCAGTATTCAAGATAGCTTTGGTCACCAATCAGTTATTCGAGCAACGTCTTCAACTTCCGTCCGTACCGCAGCCGCATGTCGACGTGTTGCGAGGAGCGTTGTGTTGGAGCTTAGTTAATAATGTGATTGCCTTACGAGGGTTTAAGACCTTTGCGTGTCGCTTTGTTGTCTTCGGGCGCGCGCTTGTCTTAAAAGGGAAACTGGTAAAATTTAGTGATCCCTTGTCGCCTCAGTTTTACGATGGCGTAGATAAGCAGTTTGCATCTGTAGATGCAGCAGTCTTGTCAATTACTGGCGCGTTGTTAGATTTGGCAATTCCGGCAGCGATTAAGTCGGTCAAGGGCTTGGTGGTAGCCAGGGTCCCGGTTGATCACATATCGGGTGCTGATGAAGCGTGCATGAAGTGGTTGCGCACTCTGCAAGATCAGGATTGTTTGTTGATGTTGAATTGTCCTTCCGTTGAGTCTGAGTACCAGTCTTTTATCTGGCTTATTGTATTCACGAATCCGGTTATCAAGCGTGTGATTTTGAAGGATAGCAGCTTAGCTGAGCACTTACTTTAAGGGTGCGTACATGGAGCTTTCCACGGGCATTCACCATCTCGGCTTCGCCCGCTGGGGGGGGAGTCCGCAAGTGTTTTGTTCGATGCTACAGTCGTATGATGCGACAGCTGTCACGACATTTTAGCGTCACGTTCATTTTACAGTCTTTTCTAATCGTCTTAGGTTATAATCGGTATGAATACGCGGATTTCGTGTTGTCTTATACTCGTGTAAGGTGTTTGGTTCATACCTCACACTTCGCTGATCGATTTATGGTCGAGATGCGAATGTACACTCGTTTGCGTATGTTTACGTATTTTACTTGTGAATTAGCTATTTCTTGTGTGGATGTTTTGTCACCCGGTTATAATGTGCTTCACTTGTGTCATTTGTGGACTATACGTCGTAGTCATACTCGAGGCTTATCTTTTGAGGGCCTCCTGTGATCGATAGCGTGCCTTCGGTATTTATAGCCGGCAGCGAGCTTGGAAAAGTCGCTTTACGGCTCTAATCAGAACGTTCTAATCAGAACATTGTAAGGTTCTTTGAGCTAGACAATAAGCCCTGTGCGGTCCTCCCTTGTGTAAACCACATAAGTAACGTCCCTAAACCAGCCGAACTCCTGTGTGGGCCTATCAACGCCCATAGCCTTCACGCCGGGCAAACTCAGTCGGTAAGGTAAACCCCTATCGCTGTTGATTGATTGCTTGGAGGGAATCTTGGCCCTTTTCGTAGGTTGCTAGTTGCTGCGTATTACGACTTGCCCGTTCTTGTGCCATCTAGTCAGCATCTAAGCTATCTGCAGGACTTCGCCAGACCACCCTGCTTCCTATGTGGAATACCGGGTTTGATGACTCAGTGAGCGATGATCGCGAAATTAAAATGTAGCTGAACCAACTGGACTGTCTCTGTGCCTGTAACACTTGAAGACAGCTAGGCGCATGTGAAAGGGGCACATGACGTGACGTGGACTTGAACACCCCACTGCCCAAGGGTAGGAGAAGGTAGGCACAGGCTGGTGGTGTATGAGGCCGAAAGAGCCCTAGACGGATCCCTTCAAAGGGGGGGAATGTAGTACATATGAGGGTGGTCTGCACCAGGGGCTATTTTGCACATAGGCAACCAGTGAACTGCCTAAGGGAGTGCAGTTGTAGTAAGCTACATTTCCCTGTAGTAGCTGGTACACAGTGCAGCTCTACAAATACACGCGTAGCATGACCACCAGCATCTCGAGAGGTCTTTTCAGCGGCCAGCCACTACAGCAGTATACATTTTTCAGGAGCACAAGGATGCCTGACTTGCTCTTAGTTGTTCGGGTGGTTAACACATAAATGTTTATCTAAGTCCTGTAAAGCTGGGTTATCTGAATTGTACTCCCGAAGCCATGAGTGCCATGACCCAAAAATGAATCTGGGACCTTGCGACACAAGTCCTCATCCTTAACGAATGGCTATTTCAGTGAAGGTCAACTTGTTAGCCAAGGTAGACAAGCGTAAGTTGTGGGGCCCTGACCTACGGATGAGGTACTTTGAGGTAGAAGTTCGCTCCACTTGCTCCTGGGGACCTGACACCCTAGATGAAGCTCTGTCACGAACTGCCAAGCGTGGGGACCATAACAACTTGCGGAGAGCCTTTTCGGGAGCTGTCTGGTTGACCCTACGATGAAGCTGCGGGTTATCTTGGTGCGCCTCTTGGGCCTCTATCTGGCTCGTGTTTGGGCACTCGTCTATCTGGGTAACCGAACTGAGGTGCAACACACACACATGTGCTGAGTAGTGGGAGCTGTTCGGCCCTCACACATGCTAGTGCTTGCTGAACTCTCGCAATTGCCCTTGCATTACTTGGGTGCCGATCACGAGTGCATTATTGAATTTTGGAATAAGACAGTCACCCAACCGGGGTCCTTCAGCCATGCCAGGGGGTGTCCTTCTGGGAGGATCTCGCAGATGGCTGGGGATTGAAGCTCTTCCGCCTCTTGAGGGGCATGCATATTGATGTGTGAGATGGCTTACCCGCCGGGTTTTCATATGACGATAGTAAGGATTGGTGTACCGGAAAGCCCGCCCTGAGGGAGCAATCCTTTTCAAGCTTCGATGTCGGTTCATGTCGTCATACCAGGCATGGAACTACGAGAGGTTGGTTGTTGCACCCCGTGACCCTATCCTCGGGCAGGAAACAACCATATTAGCATCAAGATGGCGAAATACAAGCACTAGATGGGGTTGCCGTTCGAGGAGGCAGCAGCCGCGGCAAGCTAGTTTCCACATACATGCATGGAGACTGAAAAGTTGTAATAGTGATGCTACAGTTGAGAGATGAACATCTAGACTGCTATTCAACCTGAATGGCAGGCAATGTTGATTCCTAGATAGATTGATACGGTGACATGACTGGGTGACAGGGGTGACAGATATGCATGTATGGCCTAGATTGCTGTAACTACATGTTTACCTTGAGATCAAGACAGCCACTCTGATCACCAGCCTACCTGACCGTTAACTCAACTGACCGTTAACCCAACTGGCCGGTTACCGTGTCTTTAACAATCGTTAATCGGTCGGTTCGGTTAATGATCCCCGGTAGTGTTAAAAACGGTCGGTAACCAACATGTTTATGCCATAGGGATGCCAGTACGCTAAATCCTGTCGACATCCTTCGGTTGTTAAGGTGTTTTCGTCGTATAAACGCTGGAAGATGGACGAAAGCATGTTTTCTTAGACTGCCCAGCAACGACATAGCTCATGACCAGCTGAAGTTGGCAAACCTTCTCCACAGATCCTGGCTAAATAGGGTCTCTAATAGCTGATGGTGCGTTCAATAATTCGGCTAGTTCGGCCAACTCGGCTTGATGTGAGTGCAGTAGGATAATTGTTTTCCTTGTGACTTCTCTGAGATGTGTCGAATCGGATGGCCATCAGCTATCCCCTGGGCCCCCTGTTCATAAGGACCCGGTTTGAGGGCAATCCAACGCAAGGTGCAACATACACACACACACACACACACACACACACACACACACAAACACACACAGTGATGTCAGCCCTGAATTGTAGGAGCTGTCCAGTCCTTCAGAGTAGGAAGGTGAGGAGGCTCCAATATTAAACATTTATGTCATAGCTCTCCTGCTCAACTTACCAACTCTACTACGTGCCCCCATCAATCTTACCATCCCTCCAGCTTTTATTCTTAAATACTCACCGTTGGATACCCCCGCTGTGGGGTTATCATCACCGGCGTCCACATCCGTAGTACTGTACACATTGATATGGAACCGCCACTGAAGCAATGCGCGTTGTGTATCATCTGCCAGGTCATCCCCGCAGTTTATCCACACGTACTCAACCTCCCCCAATGCCGCCTCTGCCAGATGCATTGCTTTAACGGCCGCTGATGCGGACGTACTCGCGCCTGCTTCCAGATCTATCAGCAGCTGACGAGCAGCGGTGGCTGCAGCATCAGCGTTTGCATTGGATGCTGCAGCAGCAGTCGTCACCAAGCTTTGCATGGCAGCGGAGGCGCCAGCGGCTGCAGCGAGCACTGACCGCAGCTCCTTTTGAGTGATGATGATCTCATCCAGGCTGGGTGATTACAGTCAATGGATGCGCGGATGGAAGGGCGTCCACAGGGAGGGTGATAATATGTTAACAGAAGACGGGAGAAAACCAAGCATATGCTCCATGCATGGCCCCTTGCACAACAGAACTCTTTCAGCACCCTCCTCCTGTTGTAACTCAATTAGGTTTAGCAACCCCCAAACATGCCCTTCACAGCACCTATCAGATTTACTAACATGCCTGGTGCAATACTTATCAGCATGCTCGTTGTTTCAATGACATGTGGAAGTGTCCCCACCTAGCTTGCGTGTCCACGGCCACACTAGTCATGTCTGTTAAAAGCTGCGAGTATGATAACATCTCCTCTGCTGACTGACGCAGGTCTGCTGCCTGCGGACCACTATCTAGATCACCGCTGCTCATCCGAGCTGCTATACTTGAAGCCTCCATCGCCAGCTCCACTGCCTGCTGTGAAAGCGCTTCTATGAGCATCTGCACGAGGGAAACAGACGATGAGGCACCATCGGGCAGTTCCGCGGCAGTATCATCACTGATCTTTTCAGAGCCAGGCTCAGTGCTTAGTGCAGCAGTAATTGCTGGGCCATCACCAGGAAGCTGCTGCTGCTGCCGTAGCAGCCGCTGCTGACTGTGACTGCCAAGCCCATCTTCCACCGATTGCCTTTGTAAATGATGCATGTCAATACCATTGCTGTCGCTACCACTTTCCCCAGAGGCAATATCCACCGGCATTCTTGGAGTTAGGTTGGGGAGCCCTGTCACCATGGTTGCATCCCCGCCACTGGTGTCAGCACCAATGTCCTTCTGTGGTGTCAGGAGCCGCAAGGGCAGCCAGAGTGCCTCTGCAATTGCCACCAGCCACCTCCCCGCAGCAGGGACCAGTGTGTGATGGTATACGTCACCAGTGGCATCCCGGTCGGGGATGGAGCTGCCGCCTCCACCACGATCCCGATTGTGGATGTTTGCCATCAGCAGCTCCAAAATCAAGTCCTCCACAATTCCATGGCTGGTACCATCGAGTTCCAATGCCTTCTGGGCCCGTGACCCCCGGGCAAGGTGGCCTTCAATGCTGCCGCCAACGCTGTTGGCCGGATAGTGGACCGCCAAGGAGTGCTTCAAATCGCTGGCGTCATCAGGCTGCATTTCACTTAGTTCACGGCGATGATGGGTAATACCACTGACGTCAGCATCACCAGCCAGGTGCACTGTTCCCGTACTGGTGTCGTATCCGAAGACCTCCAACAGCTTCTCGTGGCGAAAAGATGGGTCATCCATGAAAAGCGATGTGAAGTTGTTGAAATCAGCGACAGCACCACGGTGTACGGCTGAGGGCAGGTAGGTGTGTATTGCCGCCGCCACACGGAGCACGGTGGTAGCGCTTGATACTTGCTCTGTGCTTGCACCCTGTGCATAGTGGTTTTGTGGAGGAAAATACGCGCATTTGGCGCACACAAACCATGCGGTCACCTTAAGGTTCACACTTTGCCCTCGGACTTTACCTGCCTTTATGTTCGCCAGAAGTAATAAGTAAAGCAAAGACTGCGGAGAAACCCCCTCAATCTAATCCCCAGGATTCCTTTTCACCATCAGAAAACACCCATATGCTGTATATCAGGAGGAAATCACCATTTCGCAGAGCAAGCTTAAGTGCATGAGGTCATGCCACTGAGGGACATGTGACTGCATTCCAGAGGGCAGATGGGGGTTTCGTTCTGCATGTGGGAGTAGAGCTGATCAGCTGCCAGCTATCTTCCCATGACACAACCTAATCACAGCTCCATTCAGTAAACAGTAATAAGTAAAACACATTCGAGGGAGAAATTATAGCAACCCACCAGCAGTTGTATGTCTGAGGAGTCATATCCCAATGACGCCAAGCGATTGGCGGCGTACGAGAATGCCATCTTGTACGGCTCGGTAGCGTTCATGGTTATGAGCGCCGGGAGGATTGAGGCGGAGGTGTCTGCCAGTGATGCGACACTAGTGTTGATAGCGGCCGCATGCTCCGCCACTAAGGTTGCACTGTTGTACTTGAAGTTGGCGGGGGCGGATAACGGTGATGGGAATGAGACGAGCGTGGAGGACTTGTAGTACACATGTACGGTGCGATACGAGGTGACTTCGCTGTAGCCGTTACTCGCAGTAAACCTGCAGCATGCAGGAACAGTGTATGCCGCTCGCCACGGGGGATATACTCCGCATAGGGGTGGAGCCATATGGTATTTCTGTATAGCGGTTTATGGCTTCGTAAATCACGGAAAGCATGGTCGCTGTCGTTATTTGCTATCACGATGTGGACTGTCGGACCGTAACATTCGTCAAGACGGCCAAGAGCAGAATTTCCTAACCACCAGTGCGGCACTGAATTTCTCTAACCATGCCCCAAACTTCTCTCAACGGTCAGCAATCATATCATAATCCGCTGTAAGTGTGAAAAGTAGGTCATGCAAGTCTTGGAGACGATGACTAAACGTAGGCAACCTTATGAATAAAAACTGAAACACAGAGGCCGAGGCAGGAAAAGCCGCGAGTTTTGCCAAATCAAATTTGGTTGATTCTCGTAATGCAGCTGCCAAAATTGCAAATGGCAAGTGCCCCGGCAGTTTACGACGCATGCCAATCGCCATGCCAGGCTCGCTTCCGGTTGGGGACTTTTAAGTCGTCCTAATGATGTCTTAGATGCCAGCTTGATGCGAGAGGATAGCTCGTAGGGTGTTGCCAACTGCAAGCCGCGATTCGCAATGCTAAAGCGTAAATAATTTGAGCAGAAAACATCCTGTTGGGTCTACTACTGAGGATTACCGCTCACGAGTCGTGAGTCACGACTACACACTCAGTGGACAGATGTAGCTCTGGCGGGCGACCTGACAATTAGCAATCACTAATTGACGTAAATTTTGGGGTAGGTGAAAAATGACGACCGTAATTCCTTAAAACGATTAAGATTTTTCCCGTACCGACCGCAATCAACGCAAGATAACGATAGACGGCTTGCTTGCGTTATGCAACTTTCTGCCCTTTTGACCGAACAACTCACTTGTACTTGTAAGTTCCTGGCAGACACCCCCGCGGCAGGTGAAGCATCTCCATCGTGCACGTCTTACATTGCTTCTTGCTGTCGCCACTGCCCTGCTCGCAGCTGATAGTTGGCTGTACGGTAATGGACCCCGTCAGATCTAACAACATTCGTCGGCCGTCACCGTAAACCGTAAGGCCCAGTGCGAAGACGCTGCAACCTGATGTGTCATTTATTGCCGTACACGGCCCCAGGTACATCTTTGGCACTTTGCCGTACTCCACATATGCGACACTGGGTAGTATGGCGAGCGCGGGTGTGTACAGCACAGTAGTCTTGAGCTGATTGGCAACAGAACACGGGAGTGGCGAGCAGAAAAACCTGCCCAGAGTGCAGCACCGGTGCATAGTTGGTAATGGCAGATCGCACAGGGACAGCGGAACAGGGAGTCACCGGGGCCAGGTCATCTGGGGCTGAGCAAAGGAGATGAGGAAGCATTATGCAGGCAATACCTTGAAGCAAAGCCATAGGATGCCAACAGCCAATTGGCTACAAAACCGCGGCTTTGGATACCTGTGGTATGGAGGGCTGGGAGGCGCCAAGATATGTGTGTGTGTTACATGGTTGGGGGTGCGTGACCTCATACCTGTAAGACTACCCATACAAGCCGAAGGCCCAAGGGCAATACTACAATGCGTAAAAGCCACGGAGGAAAGGAAAACACCGCACATCAGCCCAGGCTAGCGTCCAAAGGGGGTAATTGAGTTTCGGTGAGCCCACATACGTTCCAACATCCTTGCCAGATGTGCGGGTTCCCATTGCATGGCCTCCAACATGCTCTGTTGATGATCGAATCCCTCTTCAGCACGAATATCATTATAGGCTGGGCATTCCAATAACTGAAGGTTTTCTGAGTGCAACACTAGAAAACCAAGGTTTTCTGTGAACTCAGACGAGTTGTGCCTTCGTAAGGGCGTTGGTACGGCACTTGGTGCCAGTTAAGGAGTTCACGAGTGCTTGGAGGACTGATTTTCGGGTTTTGTAGCTACATAGGGTGGTTGCCGTGAGGCTGTAGGCGTCAAGGCCATAGCGATAGCCTTCACGGTAGCCGGCCCTCACTAGAAATTTCACAATGGACAGTGACCTTGCGTCCGACCAGCTCGGCTTGCTGGTAGACGAAGCATCAAAGCGTCTTAATGCAATTATGGAACATAAAAATGTGAAAGCTGCAAAGGAGCAACTTCGAACGGATCCGGGAAAAATTTTGACCGGGCAGCTACACGAGGCGCACACGCAGTACATGGATGCGATACGGGAGCACCAGCAGCTCGTCCATTTATGGACACAGTGGATGCTGCTTGAGCAGCGGGAGACAGCGGAGCCGGCTCCAAAGAAGCAGTGCATGGTCCTCACGGACTTCGAGTGCGACTTCGGCACCTCCGAGGGCAAAGGAAACAAGTCGCTGATTGGGCAGCGGCAGCGGTTGGCTTTCTTACACGACGCGTTCGCAGACGTGCAGCTCAAGTGGCGCGCGGTCGCTGATGCTCCTGCGGCTAACCGGGCGGAGCACGTGGAGGTGATGGAGGAGGCGGTTCACAAGGCGCAAGAAGTCTTCGAGCAGCAGGCAAAAGAACTCGTCATCATGCACCACCACGGGTGGGACGTCGTGGGACAGTTGCAGGGAACACCCTACACGGCCACGGAGGAAGAGCAGAAGGCGTTGAAGAAGGCCATTAAGGCCGCAGCTGACAGCCGGAAGGTCACTAAGCCCCCCGTGAAGGTGCAACCGGCGCAGGTGGCGGCCGCGGCTGGGCCGTCGGCGCCTTAGGCTCCCAAGGGGCCGTGCTTCAAGTGCAACGTCATGGGCCACTGGGCCAAGGAGTGCCCGAACCCGCCGAAGTAGCGGAGTCGTGGGGCTCGGGTCGAGGTCGGGGTTGTGTTTCCCCCGGCGCTGTTTAGCTGGGTTTTTGGTTTGGGCCTTATCAATGGCAGACAAAAGGCATAAGCCTCAATGTGTGTGTGGGGGGGGGGGCGGTCGGTGCAGGCCCTAGCTTGCGGCCGAGGCCCTCTTAAGGGCGGGGGGGGCACGAGCCTTAAATGTGTGTGGTCGGCACAAGCCCTAGCTTGTGGCCGTGGCCCTCTTAAGGGCGGTGGGGCATGAACGTTGGCCAGACTGTGTCGCGGGGTTGGTTGGGTTTGCCCGCCTCCCTCGATTATTAAAGTTTCATGGTAGCCGGCCCTCACCCGGCCTACCTACCGATTGAAGACGGCTGTTTACTGCTTGCAGGTACCCTTAGTGTGTAACGAACGTTGATTTCTCATGAAAACACTTGTTTTTCATCCTCACTTTGGCTATTAGTACCACAACAGTGGCAAAACCACTGCCCCCTGGGGACGTGTTACTTGCCCCTTCGTGCTCTGTTTGCCTCCAAAGCCCAGCAACATAAACGAAACTGCATTAGCTTACGATGTGCTAAAAAGGAATGAAAACCTTAGCATGTGTTGGCCACATGACGGCTGTGGCTCCTGAAAGCGCATGCAGTTGGCCGGTACACGACCTCCACCGTCACTGGCATGCTAAGCGCCCTGGCGGACTGGCAGTGGTTCATGAGGGTCTCGCCAGAGGCATATATCAGCCGCGACCCGCTGGTCAAGCGAACCCTGGGCCAAGAGTTGCGGAGGGCTGCTGTGAGGCCGGAGTCGGCACCGACCAAGACGAAGGCACCCCTGCCCCAGTGGGTGCTGGAGCTGCTCGTGGCGTGGCTACGGTGCAGGGCAAATGCAGAGCCGTGGAGGGTGATGGAGTTCACCCAGGATGCCTGCTGGCTGGTTTTGGGTTTTTTCGGGATGCTCCAGAGGAGTGAGTTGGCGGCCCTGATGGTGGGCAGCGTTGAGGAGTTGCCAGGAGGGGTTATGGCGCTGCAGGTCATACATAGCAAGACGGACCAGAAGGGCACGGGGGTGTTGGTGGGCCTGGCAGCGTTCACCCAGATCGGCATCCCCATCGCTCGCATAGTGTTGGCACCTGGAGTGCATGAGAATGGCCGGAGTTCACTCCCCGCTCTTTGTATGGGGAATCACTTGGCCGGGCAAGTGGGGCTCGGCTTGGCGGCACAGGGTTTTCACTGGCAGGCTGCATGTATTGCTGGGAGAATTGCAAGGATACGAGCTGGAGCGGAGGATAGATCTCGCTAGGATATCGGCCTACAGCTTGTGCAAGGGCGGGGCCACCACAGCTGCCAATGCTGGGGTGGGTCTTGAGGAGATTAAGGTGCACGGGTGGTGGAGGTCCGATGTGGTGCTGGTCTACATTCGCTGGTCCGTTGCTGTGAGGCGGACAGTGGTGGAGTGAATGTGACGCGACTGGTTGGGGGGGGATGTTTCGCTGGGTTAGGCGTGGGGCCAAAGTAACCCAAGCGAGGCCGTCGGCTGCCTGCTGGTTACCAATGCGGAAGAGCACAGTAGCCCGGAAGGGCCGCACGAAGTAGCATGCGTGCTCTGGCAGGCAGGCTGGACGTCTTTTCTCCCCAACCATATATCCACATCCCTGGTGCCGTGTTCTTGTTAGTCGTGCTGTAACTAACGCGTTTGGGTTTCTCGTCCCGGTGTCTTGGTCTGGCTAGCTGCTCAGCCCGGATTCAAAATCTTATTTTAGGCGTCGCCTAAAATGTGGTTTGCAGACGGGCGTCAGAGCGGTGTCGTACGGTGCGGTTGGTTGTTGTCTTGAGCTGCTGTTTTGCTCGGTGGTGGTTCATCTTGTCTTATAAATCTTCTTTGTGATCTCTGACTCGGCTTCTGGTTGGTACGAACTCTCTTTATCAGAACATCTGCTAGTTGCCGCTGTTATTGTCTGCTGGTCAGCGGTGTGGACCTGGCGCCCCATCCAGTGCTTATACTTCGCCATTTGCACTCCCGGTTGCTTCCCATCTGATGGGTACTCCTCTGGCAAGACAGTCAGACGCGTATGGTCCCAGCCACTCATCAAACGCTCTCTTAGTGCCGTTATCATCGCTCCTTCGGGTAGAGGTCTACTCAGCAACCAGTCTTGCACTCCAAGAAGGAAAACAGTCGTAACATTGAGATTACCCAACCCTCCCATTCCGGGTTGGTCAGGGCATCGGTTATCTCCTGCCGTAAAACGGCATGAGCAATGGATCCCACTTGCTTTTGAAGGCGGTTCCAGAAACGGAGGATCTGCTTCACCATGTAATATTGTAAGGGGAGTTCAGCCAGCTCCACGTACAGCAGCCTGTGGGATGGTCGTGCCGTCCCCACTACCTGCCTCATGAATAAAATTTGCAGCTGGACTGCGCTATCCTTCAAACAGGCTTCAAACATGCCAAGATATGAAAGTAAAGAATAATAAGGCTCCGAAACTTCTGGAAACCCGGTGGCAGGCTCACTGTGCATACTAGGCGCCTCAATGACATCCAAGCATAAGGACACATGTCGCAGTGCTAGGCCAGGTCTGAGCTCGTCAACAGATGACGGTTGTAAAATCATGTACTGTTGCGCTTTGAATCCTAGAGTTCATGGAGCGCCAAGCTGAAGAGCTGGTTTACAGAGGACTTACCCTCCTTGTGGGTCCTCACAGTAAGTGGTGGGCAAGGGAGGGGAGCCGCTGATGTTCCCCGTGGTACCCATGACACTTGTGACGGTCGAAGTGGCGCATGGGTCCGAGATGGTGACGTAACGCCGTACAGTAGCATTGGCGCGGGCGTTATCCCACACCCAGAAGTCTACCGGGAAGATGGTCCCTACCGGCGCCAGCGTGTTGATCCCACAGCCTGCCAGCCCGCGCAGGCGCAGTGTGTAGCTCTCTAACTCCTGCCAGGGTGGATTTCGGGAGTATATATCCATAACTGCTTGCATGCGTGCACTTTACAAAACTGAGCTGTGAAGTTGTAAATGTGTGTGTGCCTCTGTGAAATGTATGGGTTTGGAGGGGGGAGATGAAGCACTAGGGACCAATCAAATGCCGAACTAGACTCAAAAGCAGCCACGGCATGCTTAATGACTCGAACTACGCTAGGGCCGTCAAACTGAGACCAGGCTCATGTCCCTAACAACAGCCCAGCGAAACGCATGAATTCACACACCCAGTACCAGGTCATGTCCGATACCATGTAAACTGATGCATATATTGTGCACAATAGCTGCTTCTGATGGCAATATGAAGAACCCAAGTCTCACGTAGATGCTGTTCCTATGGCGGCAAAAGTTTCAAATGCAGTCCAGCAGCAGAACACTTCATTGTGATTTGCTGGTATATCCACCTAACCGTTTCCACCTCGGCCCATCTTCCACATCCTTATCTTGTTGTTTGTCTGAAACTATTTTTCCTCGCCCGGGAGGCCGGACAACCTTCAAGATCCCGACAGCTTGTCAACCCAGGCATGCTGCATGCTGCTGCTCCGATCTTCCAAACAAGACACACTCTCGTACACATACATGCAGATATACGCGCTCATACACGTGCGCATGATGCTCTTACGTGCACATATTTTGAGCCGGCCAGTGCTGCATTGGTCGGCCTACAAACGTACCCGCGTCGTGCACCCTTCGGCTGACAAACACGCCGCCGGTGGACAGGCTATGACCGCGCCTGTCAGATCGAGAGCAACCAGCACCGAAGAGGATGTAGCCTCATTCCTTGATACGGCGCCATCGGGGTCCGTTGCTCGGGCGCCTGGCTCACACGGCTTGTCGAAAGTCGGTACACTGCCATTGCAATAGTCGTACCTGCGATGCGTGTGCGAGCCGTTGTGTGTATGGCGGCCGGGGGTCTTAAGGCGGGTGTGGCGTCTCCTTGCCCTTTCCGATATCTGCGGGTTCTAGGTTTCTCCCCCCTTAACATCTGTGCTTCCACCTCGCCCCCTGTTTCAGACCTGGGAGGCTGCCGTCCACACCGAAGCATCACAATGTCACTCACCTCTATTGAGCCGTCTTGCGTACAGTGCACGCCACGCATTTCCATTATCCTTCAACTCCTGTCCCTACCCCCTGATTCAATCTTAGCGTTTATGCTTTCTCTCCTAATCGCCCCGGCCCCAAGCCATGGCTACATGCACGAAACCCCATGCCCCACACGGCCCATGCAGCCCTCCGTCTTCAGCCTTGCTTACCTCGCGCCCCTCATAACATGCACCAGCATCGATGCTGCTTCCGAGACGCGGAGCTCGATGGTGGGGGCCTGGTTAGGCGGAGTTTCCTGCTGACTAACGACTCCGGCTGCTTGGGGTCTTCCAAGCTTGCCGATGGATCCAAGCTCGCTGAGACACACCTGGTCCACAGAGCAGGTCACCTGACACGCCAAAAAGGACCCATGGGTCAGTAGGCGTGGGTTGGTGGGTGATCTGGGTCGGGTTGGGCTATAAGTGAGTGTATCGGTGGGCGTATCGGTGCACGTGTTGGTGAGCCACAGCGTCATGTACGACTAGTACAAGGCATACCCGACAAGGCGGTACGACTGGGTAGCGGCATGGGCCTGCTTCCGCCTCCTGGAACTCACATTATCGCTACATAACTGTTCGCCAGGGAGGCAAGCTGCCCGGACCACCAGCGTGCGCATGGTGGCCGCCGTCCTGCCACCACTGTTGGAAACATCGTAGGTAATTGTGTACACGCCGGGGATCGAACTGGAAATGTTGCAGGCCAGCAGCACCGGCACGGTAGTGTATGCCGTCGCCGCCGTACTGGAAGGCGTGAATGGCTGACCGCATACCCGCAGCCTGCTGGCCAGGTCCCCTTCCAACGGGTCCAGGACGCGTGCACCGGCGTCGCAAGGGAGACTAGCCGGCATGTCCTTCATGCACCTGGTGCAAATACGCGCAATAACAAAACGGAAGCGAAATTTGTGAGTGGGTGCATCCACAGGAGCAAGTGAGGGCACAAACATTAAATCTGCATTTTTAGGAAATCGGCACGGAAGACCGCAACATAGTCGGCAATTCATCCAGGTACACAGATCATTTCGTATGCAGCAAAAGGGTAAGGACGCGGATACACAGGTGGCTCATGGATAGATGGATGCCGTGAAAAGGCATGCCCGGTTCCAGATACCAGGTCATTATGTATTCACGCGGGGAAGAAGAACAAGAACAAGAACAAGATGCAAGGCAAAATTGTATGTTTTAGTGATCTGCGTGCTCCAGCTTCCACCACTCTGACTCCCCAGACAATCCATCCCCATTGCCTACCTGTCAAAGCTGCCAAACTGCGGGATTTCCACCAGTCTTGGGCCCCGCAGAGCGATGCGTGGGGCGGACGGGTCATTCATTGGCTCCCACCCATCCGCTTCAACACCCCACTGGCTGGTGGCGTTGCTGCGCTTGCTGCTGCCTTCGGCGCTCCCACTGCTAGCGCTACCACCACCGTTGGCGGTGGGGTCACCAGCCGCGCTGTTGAAAGCAGACGAATACCGGCCGAAACCGCACACACCGCTGACCGTGCACTGCCCTTCCCCCTCGTCATCCACACAAAACGTTTCTGGCGGGGTGCAGATGATCTTGATTAAGCGCCAGCCGACGGCTGCCACACCGCTGCTGTCGGTCACGCTGTATCGAATGACATAGCTGTGCAGAGCCGGCGGAGGTGTGGCAGCGAAAGTGTCGACAGCAGTGATGCCGTACACTTGGATAGCGTTCGTCAGGTTGATTGTTGCGCCGAATTCGTCAATGTCGAAGGCGGTAGCGCCTGATGGCCAAAGTTTGGTGAGTGGAGAGGGGTATGCAGCAACAGAGAGAGCTACAATAAGGGGCTGCAGGTTGAGGGTGTAAACTCGTCTCTACGTAAGCAAACGCAATCTCGTCACATTCTCATGAAATGAGACGACCATGAGATGATTAAATAGTGAGCTCCACGTTATAGCTGGTCGCCAGAAAGTTCTCTCGATATGACGACGGGTATTGTGGCTGTCGTACGTGGTGGGGAAGTGGGACCCCTGCATGTGCCTTTCCCTGCCAGGGCTTTGCCAAAAAATCGCTGGCTGGCATGATCTCTGTTGGTACAGAACCGGGTACTTGGTCACTTCTCAGTCTGCATTATAACAACCATTTGCTGTAACATCTATAACATGCATGTATCCTGCCAAGGACCATCGTCAGCCCCTTCCAGTCTGAAAGGGTGAACCTGACGGCCTGGACTTCATCCGATGATCAGGATTCGTTGCCAAATGTACCCCCAAAACCCAAACTAAAAAGCACGAGCCTTTATAATCACAAAAGCGCTTCTCAACATATTGGCAGAGAACTTCAGCCTGTCGATATTGCTTACATACGCCGTACTGTACGACAACTAGTACACACGGCCCAACCTGGATCTGTCCAGGCTGATCCATACGGCACTTCATCCAGTATGACCGGCTCGCCAGCGGTGCTGATGTACGGCTTGCCAAGGCCCATAAGGAGCAGTCGGGGGGCCTGGGTGTCCTTAGGCACCGGCAGCCGTATCCTGGAGGAAGCGAACATAAGCTGGGCTTGGCAGTTCCAGGTGCTGTACAGAAAAGGTCACCCACTCATCTTATCCCCACCAAAAGCCCCGCGGCCCAAGTACGACGTGAATAGCAAAGCAGCACGGAAAGCAGGGGACTTGGGAAGTGTGGTTGAGCACACAATCCGAACCCGCCAGACATAGGCTGGTGCAGTGATGGCGGCTTCTGGTTCATTTGCTCCGGGTTCCTGGCATGGGAACACCATGCACCCCTACAAACATCCCCGGTTGACAGGGCACATGCGAGTCCGGAGGTTGCAGCAAGCACCCGGCATGCCCTTGAATAATTCCTATTGGCGTTACGATGTTAGTCGCTTGCCCTAACATATTTCGCCCGTCTTCATGGCTGAGCAGAGGCAAGCCGCTTCTCAGCCTGGAAATGCTGCTCCCATTCATCACATGGTGCACGGAAGCCACTACCCGCCCACCTGTTTGCTCACCCGTTCTTATCGGCACTATCTATGGCAATTTTGTCCAAATTAAACACCAGTGTGTTGGACGTGGTTGGCGTAGATCCACCACGACTGCTGCCACTGATGCTGCTGTGGGCTCTGCTGTTGTCCAGGTCCATTCCCAGGGATATTGTACCGAAGACCAAATCTAAGAGGTTGACGCACCTGGAGGTAATTGAGGGGTTTCGGTATGGGGGCGTGACAAATTTCAAAGCAAGGGACTGACGGACATAGTGCGTGATGATGTGTGTGGAGGGCATAAAGCACGACTGGAAACACCCAGGATTTCCTTATAATGCATGCAAATTAATTTCCTGTATAAATGTTCTGTTGTGTACAGCTTGTGGCTGATTTATCTGCAACGATAAACAGCAGTGCACTCTTACTACAGGAATTCGTCTGTAAACGTTTTGCGTGATCATCTGTCCATCGCGCCGATTGGTACAATAGAAAGGGACGGTCCCTATCGATTTTACCAGGGCACAATTTATAAATGATTAATATAATCTTTTAAAGTATTTTTTACAGACACCCAGGTTCGTTCAGTTCTCTGTTATGGTGCTGAGGTTTGGGGTCCTGATAGGATTGTCTCCGTTCTGCGGTTAGATAGAGGTGTTTTACCCGCTGGTAAGTCATATTTTGATTTGGCTTTGGAAGATGGTATGGTTCAGGTCCAGCGTGACTTCTGTTTACGTTGTGCTGGGCTCAAGCAGGTGCCTTACAAGCTGTTGTACAGGGAGTTGTCTCAGTTGCCTTTGCAGTACTTTTGGTTACGCCTTGCGTTTTGTTTCTGGAATAAGATAGTCAAGTCCCGTGGGTCGGTCTATCATGATGTGTTAGTAGATGATCTCCGTCTGGCTCTTCTGTCTGATCTCAAAGTGGATTGCTGGTCGTCTAAAGTGCTCATCATTTTGCGTTGGTTGGGTCATGAGTGGCCTGCGTGTGACTCCGTTTCTCAGAAAGTAGATGTGTACTCGTCTCAGTTGATTCGAGTGGGTAAGGTTCTGGAGAGGTTATCTGCGTTCCTTTTAAGTGACTGGGATCAGTTCAGCCAAGGGGGTGATCCGCGTATGTTCCAAGGTAAAGGGGTTTCGCTTTGCAGGTATCATAACTGGATGGGCTCCCCTTCACCTGCAAGCGAGGGCTCCGATCCCACAGGCTATTTGCGTGTTTATTTGCCGGTCAACCAGGTGCGTATGGTTGCCAAATTCCGTCTTTGTTGTTGGCCTTTGGAGGTCAACAAAGGGCACCATAGGCCGAGAGAGTGCCGTACGTGTCAGGTCTGTACGTCGGGTAAGGTTGAGGATGAATATCATGTGCTGTGCTATGGAGTGTGAGGTGTATACTGAGTTGCGTAATAGGTTTTTGATTAACGTTGAAGATACTGATATGCGCAAGGTATTTCTTAATACCAATCCGAGGAAAATCGCTACCTTCCTTACTGAGGTTTTTGATGAGCGTCAACAGCGTGCTCTGGAGCCTCACGGCTCGTGAGGGCACCCGCCGCGTCGGCGGCGGAAATACTGTAACCACATAACATAACATAACAGACGCTCTCAGCAGTGAATTATTTTTCATTTAGGGCGGGTCTCAAGCTATTCCAACCTAAGTAACAAAGTTGCTAGGGTCGTCGTAATAAATTCCTTAAGTGTGAGGCGCTGGGGGGGGCTACACACCCCCCAGACCCCCCCGATAAGTTACAACTCCCCTCATAGACCAAGAGTCACGCACTGAGTTGGCGCGTTTTGAAGCGCCCAGGGGGGCCCCGACCTGTAGGATTGCCCATGTCCGTGTGTGTGTGTGTGAGTGTGTGTGTGTGTGTGTGTGTGTGTGTGTGTGCGTGTGTGTGTAATGGACCAAACATAATATCTCGCCCGGCTGAAACGCGTTATAGGTACTATATAGCATTCTCTATCGCAAGGTATCTCGCCTGTAGCCAACAAAAATTGTATGAGCACAAACAAGTTTGGCTGCCTCAATTGACCGAGGCCAAAGTCACATCAACGCCTCTCGGGCTAAATTTAATCTCAAAAGGTACCGCGTATCTCATACTTGAATTCTTAGATGACGGCGTATGATAACTCGAACTCCCAGGCCTTGAGTGTGTAACGGACCAAACCTAATATTATAGGCAGGCGGCTGGCAGGCGGCTGGCAGGCGGCTGGCAGGCGGCTGGCAGGCGGCTGGCAGGCGGCTGGCAGAGGTTAAGGCCTGACTTCTGCTCCCGGCCGACCTGAGTTCAAATTCGCTTGCCGGCTCCTCGGGTGTTTGAGGAGTGTTGAAATGGGAGGTGGCCCCCCATCATATGGACGATGTAGGACGTGATAAAATCAACTTGCGAGCTAATCAGGAACTAAGTTGATGCGCCGTTGATCCGCTAGATTTGGTTGGATGCTGGTGGTGAGTTGCCGAACCCAAAGAATACATTCTGAAGTCGGATGGGGTGACGGATTAGGGTGCCCCTCTAGCAGGGGAGAGCAGGGACTGCCCCGGGAAAGGGGGCCGCTGGCGAAGTTAACCACCCTGTAACAACATACATAATATTTCACCCGGCTGAAACGCGTTATCGGTACTATATAGCATTCTTTATTGCAAGGTATCTCGCCTGTAGTCAACAAAGATCGTATGAGCACAAACAAGTTTAGCTGCCTCCATTCACCGACCTCAAAAGTCACATCAACGCCTCTCGCGCTAAATTTCATCCCGAAAGCTGCCGCATATCTCATAATGGAAGTCTGAGATGACGGCGTATGATAACTCGAACACCCAGCTTGTGTTACCATTTGCCGGCATGGGCAATCTGACTTGCCACCAGCAGGCCAACAAATTTGCTTTCGTTTCTCTATGAAATACACAAGCTGCTTGTTTATACATTTACTTTGGCCAATGCACGGGGCCTCCGGAGACTTGCGGTGTGCCCTGATGAAGCTCGCGGCTGTGGGGCGGATTGCTGAGGCCGCTGGCGCTTCGGGGATAAACACCACAGACAGCACCGAAATTCACCCAGCTTTCGTTACCATTTGCCCACACGGGCATTCTGACTTGCGGTCTGCCGCACTTTTCATGCGGCATGGGATGTGATTCACGTGGAGCCTGCAGGCGGTGCTGATGATTCCGCTGGTGCAAGCTTAGCTCCCACACCATCAGCACTGCTGCAACAAAGCACATCTCCCACCGCGTTGACACTACCCATCGATTGTCACACATGCCGCGCTAGCTACCGGCCTGTATGGATGCAGGGGGGCCCCGCCCTTTCTCCGGCGTCAAGGAAGCCGACACCCAACTTGTTGTTCATGTGTGCACTCTTCATGCACATGTGTAGATAGTTCTGGCACTGTTTGTGAGCAATAAGTAAATTTGACCAAGCAAAGGCCCAAAGCAAGCAGCCGCATAGCAAATCACAGGCCGTCAGCCGCCGCTGCAAACCACAGCACACTAGGACTCTACCGGTGCATCATGTACCGGCCGGGTCCTGGGTAAACATCCACACACACAGTGCTAGGTGCTCGTCCAGGCGGTTGCGGGTGAGGTCCTGCAAGTACCCCATGGCCGAGAACCGCCACCATCCTCCACCGACCCCGGCACCATCACTAACACCAGCTGGGCCAAAGCCGAAAACTCCATTAAGCCGCCGGTGAGGGCTGCACAGTTGCTGATGGCCTGCCACACCCATGCTGTGGGTGTGTCATCAAGCAGCACCTGGTGCTCATGCTTGGATGTGGGTGCGTCATGCAGTGTGACATGCAGTGGATGCTCAGCAGGAACGGCGTGGTCTGGCTGAGCCTTGCCGACACCCCGTTGTGCACGCCCGTCATCACACTTGCACTGTCAGTGCTGACCGCTACGGGCTTGCATGCCAAGTCCTCCTCCCCGAGGTCGGCCTCCATGTTCAGTGTATCCAGCACCAACTGCGTGATGTTCTCAGCACCGCCATCCCGAACGCCTTTATCAGGAAAATTTTTCAGGCTTATCTTGCTGTTTTGGTGTCTGTTCAACGTTCGAGTTGTTGCCTTTTGTGTGTTTGGCTATGTGAGGACCGGTCATACATTCTGCTATGCCGCGTTGACTCATGGGCTTGACCTTCTTACGGCCCCTCATATCTATTCTAGGATTGAAAATAATAAGTTCTGCACACTACGGAGCAATCTGGCAGCAATGGACGTTTTTGGCTGAAGGAATGAAAATGTACGGGTCGGCCTCATTCATTCCTTTTTTCCAAAGGCCGAAATGCCTGTTTATTCCATTTAAGTAATATACTACTTAAAAAACGCTGGCTCTCAGCCAGTGTTGTGAAGGGCAGTGAGAGGCCTTCGCCTCTTGGTGTGCTCGGGTGGAAGGAGAGGGGGACTCCATTGCCAGGCAGTGAGCCCCCCCGACACATATCTTCAGTTGGGAATGTAGGGTAGCCAAATGCAAGCATGTTTGTGCTAAGGCGGGTGTGCGTAGACATGTAGATACAGTAATAACGGCGTTTTTTATGGAAAAGGACTTGAGATGCCCTCGACATCTTCTCTGTTAGAAATACCATTGCAAGGTCTTTTACCTGTAAGAGCTACCGTTGGTACAGATGCAGTGTGCCTCACGGAACGCGCTGTGACCTCGAATCCCTCCGAACTCCTATTTGCTCTCCCGTGCTGGCTTCCCCTTTTTCCTGCTTCAGAGACCTCCCTTCCAACCGCTCTCTGCCTCAAACACCACGACCGACATCCCCTGCAACAAGCACCGCTCACTTACATCCCGCCGATGGAGCACCGACCCAGCTTAAAGCAGAAATATTCTCCTTTCTGCCCGCAAGCGTCCGTAATGACAACAAGGCGAAATCTTGGGCTTGCAGGGCTGTGGCACGGTATGTCGGCCGCGGGCAGGTTGGGGAAGGAAGGGGAGAAAAGCAACAGGGTGGTGAGATCAGATGAAGGCGTGGACTGGAAAGCTTGCATGGGGGCAGCTGGACCTAGGAAAGGTCCTATGCAGGAAAGATAGAGCGAACGGAGAACATGCAGGTACTCGTGTGCACAGATACCAGCACAGCCGCGGCACTGTGCTGGCTATGATAACCGAAATCTTATCCGTACTCACATGCCTCGGCTGTTCCAGGCACTGTACTTGATGACGTACACCTCTCCCGGCTGATTGGGCCGAGTCATGTCAATGTACAGAGCCGCAGCGCCTCCGCTACAATTAACACCACTGTGGATGAGGTCAACAACGCCGGCGGTCATGTCAACCGCCAGCGCCGCTGCTCCGCCAGGCGGGAGGCGGCAAATCATGTATGACCTATTAATGGGGAGACTGTTCGCATCAATAATGTCGTACACTGCGACAGGCGGCTCGATAAAGGTCTCCTTGGGAGAGAAAGGGGTCTCCAAATAAGCGGCACCCTGACAAGGAAGAGGGCAAGAAGGGTCAATAATCACCCATGAATTGTAGGTATTGGCACGCAAGCAAGCGGTAGGTGTTGCAGTAGGCCCTGGAGGTGCGCGGGTCTTGATAATAGTAGCTGCTGTGTGTCTGATCAGACACACAGGGATTCATGAATCCCTAGGCCACAGCCGGAAACCTACTTGTATGCAGCAGGCCTGAACTTGTTGACCTGCCCCCCTGACTTGCGCACACAAGCACCTCAAAGACTACATTAATCTACAGGGATGCAAACCTGTAGTGATATGGATGGAGGGTTGGTGTTCGCGGCCGCCACCGCCGCTATGTTAATGGTGATTCCAACGCCTGCACCGACACTCATGTTCTGCAGCAGCAATAGCTCCGGAGCCTGTGCTGCCAGCCCTTCCCACCCAAGCACGTCGTTTCCGAGATTAGGAATACTGGATTCCACTTGTGTCCCTCCGCCAACATTAGGGCGCAGACGAAGACTGGGCGTCGCCACGGAGCAACGTACATCTGTCACCTGACGTATCGTGGCACGCGGTAAACGGGGTGACTGGTGGAGATGGGCGTCTGCTAGCTCCAAAGGTCTGAGGAACAACCTGGATTCAATGTGTGTCTAAGCCGAGGATTCGATGCAGGACTTGCTATTTTTTTGCTATGTTACAGAGTGGGAGGCTTCTGGGCCGCTTTATCACATTGTCAGTTCTATAATTTATAGCACCATCCACCACTACCACACTGTACTTCGCCATGCGAACTGTAAGTCCAAGGCGGCGGATCCAGCCTTCAGGGACCCCTCCTCCATTCACCTGAACGTCCGAGGAGACGGAGGGTTCGGCAATCGCCACCAATCCAGCGCGCGCATCTGGTCTATCAACTGCGATCTCAACTCCATAGCTCAGCAGCTAGCCATAATCTCGCACGCCCGACTAATTCGGGGGTCTCCCCGGGAATCGAACCCAGGACCAGAAACCGCTAGTTTAGAAGTGTCAACCCAGACCAACAGGACTTGCAGCATGTGTATGCGTAAGGCCGTGAGCCTTCATGGGGGTGAGAACTGTAAATGGGGTTATTGTACGAAGGGATCAGCTCCCCAACAGCTGAGGTATTTATGACCAGCAGTACTGATAAGAGCTCACCTGCACACCCGAGATGTTCAGTTGTGGATAGTCCTGGTGCTGTAACACCAGGGAGGGCAACTGCAGGAGCCGAAACACCAGCCAGTCCAGGGATGTCTGACCAGGGGTTGGACCGAGCAGAAACATCCAGTTCGTGGGGAACCAAACCTGGGGGTTGCGGGCATGGGAAGGAAGGGCTTGGGATGGGGTGAAGGGGTGGGAAAGCCGGAGGCAAGGACTGCAAGGGACAAGGGAGGTTTGGAGGCTAATCAGGTCCCACACAGGGGAGACTGCAGAGGCCGCAGATGTGGAGGATGGGGCCGTGTGAACAAGTGGCAAGTTGGCCCGGAGAAAATACAATGTACAGGTATTTGAAGTCACGAGCCAGCTTTCTGGTAGCTCTCTGGCAGCTTTATAGCAGCTTTCTGGCAGCTTCCTGGTAGCTTTGAGGAAAAGAGAGGATTGAGGAAATACTATGTCTGGCGGCGAGCCACTAGCATAGCATGTCACGGAAATGTGCATGAGCACCATCCAAGTTGAGAAACTAGCTCCATTCCACATACGGGAGCACTACTAGGGAAACCAAAATGCGCATTCAACCATTCAACCACAAAAGGGAGCTTGTGCCGCGAGAGAAGAAATCCGCATGACTCGACTACATTATACGATGTGCTGCACCGGAATGTATGTATTGATGGTGTGTTCTGTACTGTACTGTACGACAGGTACAAGATTGGAATAGGAGGTGACCCCTGTATTCGAATGGAGCTTACCAGGACATAAATGGTAACTGGAACGGGGAATGAGGTTAAGGCAGAGGACTGCATTAGGGACCTTCCACGGCGGCGGTTTAGACGGCGCATTGTGGTGACACCGCTGCTGCCGCTTGCGGTTTCTGTTGCCACGTCGTCGGCATTATACGATGCACGGACATAATCAATTGACGGCACACCAGCATTCTTCATGAGGACGGACCTGCAGCATATGGCAGGCCGTATGCCTAAGAGTTAATGCGCCGCCCATCTCCTATTGTTATTCCGTGTGCCGACTGTGTGCAGTATTATTATGTGCAGCCTGAGCTGCCAGCGCTACTGCAACTACCATTACCGATCCCTGTGCCTGTGCCTGCAGACATGTACCTGGAGCCCGTGGAGTGTGCCCCTGCTGTGGTGTATCAATATGATTGATTTGTCTGAATCTACAGCACGGCACTTTACCTGAAGTCCTGGAGCAGTTCTGCAGCTTCCCCCATGTAGATGGCAGGTTGGAGGGCGGGGAGGTATGCTGTGAAGGATACCCAGGGGTTCCACGTTGCGCCTAGGACAATCCCAGCAGGTGGTGGCTGCTGGGACCATGCTGTAGGTGGCGCAAAGGTGCAAGTGGCAAGGGGATTGGGCTTTGCCATCGTGTAAACAATATTTAAAACATGCCACGCTGATAGTCACATGCAGGTGCACGAGGGTGAAGCCGGCTGGCCCCATGCATAGCTTGCTTTGCTTGATAGCACCGAAATTATGTTTTAAAAGAGGACAGTCGGGGGCCCCTCATTATAAGTGTGCGATTGGTGAAGTTCGCAGATCCTGGGCAACAGACTGTAAATAACATGTTACGAGTCACAAGTTCTGCTCAAGTGCGGTGCAGGGGTTTCCATAGAAGCCGGGGCCCCCATGGATGGTCCATTATTGGATGGTGATTAATGTGGTGCCAAGCAAGGACTTTATTGTCCTCCCCTGCTCGCTTTGGCTCGAGACACGCCTGAGCATGACTGCAGTAGCAGCAACACTACAGCAGCAGCAACACTGCAGCAGCAGTAACGCTGCAACAGCAGCAACACTGCAACAGGAGCAACACATCGTCGTACACATCGTTTCTAGTATGGCATCATGCCTGCTGCTAGCTTTTCCTGTCGTGTTTAGATGTCTGCATCAGCGGCAATAACCGCTGGGAGGTTGGTTTAAGCACCGCTGGCCCACCCTTGTTTTACCGTACATGGGAGAGTCTAAAGTGCTGTTGTTAGGCAGTACTAACTTGCGAGAAGGGTTCAGCTCCCTTCGCATCTCCCTGAGCAAGTCCTCCATCTCGGACGGGGACTGACGAAATGTCACAATAACAAACAAACTCACAATCCTACGAGATTGCAAACAACCAAAATCCTACAGGATATGCCCGGGGGCACCCGAGGATATTCACTCGAGGGGGGGAGGAATGTGAGAAGGGTTCAGATCCCTTGACATCTCCCTGAGTACTCTTTGCTGGTGTTACATAGCTGCTTCGTGCTGAGTGTGAGCTGTGCGTGTACGGCCGGCCTGAGGGTCGTACCAGACTGCTTCTGCTAAACCATTGTGTGCTTTTGCTGCGTGTTGCACGACCGGTTGTCCTTCGGTTTTCCGTTTTCCCAGAGCAGTGAGCTCCTGTGAGCATGTGTGAGCATGTGTGAGCACATGTACTCGTATGTGCTTATGTAAACACTTGCATACTTGTGTGATATTTTCAAACCCCGCTGCACCACCGGTGGTGGTACCACAGCTCTCGAAGGTAAGACACACATATTGTGCATATCAAGTACGTATGATATGACAAATCGTAGAAATGTCAATGTGTTCAAATGGCCCAGAAGCCTCCCACCCTGTATTTAATTCAATTCAATCCAATTCAATATCAAGTACAAAGTGTTAGGACAGTTATTAAGTGCATGGCTGCGATTTCTACGCATGCTTCATTGAATTATCGTGCAATGAGCAGGCCGAAATGCTTGGTGAAGCTGTTTTATCTCGACTTCAGATCGGTGGATGTCAGAATGCTGTAATACGCCCTAAAGGATACTACAGAAGCTCGGCATTTCCCATGGTTGTCGAAAACCAGCCACACATATAGTGTTGACAAATTTCCTATCCTTGCTTCTGTTTAAACAGAAATTTTGGGCAAGGTACCGGGATTGGTCCAGACGCAGCAGATGTTGTATGCCTAATACTTCGACTTGTTTCATGCCCTCCTTATACAAGTTACAAGTTCCACACGAGTGTGGGGGGTCCGTCACAGCCGGGAGGCCATGGACTATAAATATTGATAGTTGATTCCACTGTACAACCAACTTATATATGCCTGCTTTCCCCCTTCCTAGAGACAGTCGGTGTCGGCGACAGTGGTCACCGCCAGCAATGGCTGTGCTGACTCAGACATTGGCCACTGCTATAAGTTATAACGAATAGCAGTGTCTAGGTCTAGGTAATTACCTAGACACGGCAGGAGAGAAGCTTCTAGAGCTAACTTCTAAGTAAGGTTCTAAACGGTAGCCAGCGTTTTTTATTAAGTAATATATTACTTAAAAGAAATAAACAGGCATTTTGGCCTTTGGAAAAAAGGAATGAATTGAGGCCGGTTTTTTCGAACCGTGCATTTTCATTCCTCCAGCCAAAAACGTCCATTGCTGCCAGATTGCTCCGTAGTGTGCAGAACTTAGTATTTTCAATCATAGGATAGATATGAGGGGCCGTATGAAAGTCAAGCCCGTGAGTCAACGCGGCATAGCAGAATGTATGACCGGTCCTCACGTAGCCAAACATGCAATAGGCAACGACTTGAACGTCGAACAGACACCAAAACAGCATGATAAGCCTGGAATTTTTCCTGATAAAGGCGTTTGGGATGGCGGTGCTGTTGTCGGTAATGCATCGCCAATGGTGTTGCTGCCAGTGGCGACCGATGATACGGGCGCCATTACCCCTGCCCTCCAAGGCGGGTGTAATCAGCATAAGCGCAAGCTATCACCTAATCAGCTCGACAACAACAGCAGTGAATGCCGCTGATCTATTCCAGGCGCCGAACCCGAGCGCTCGCCATGCCAAGCGGGCTCAGACACAGCGCATCCGCAAGGGCCAGAGCGACGGTGTATGGCGGGATAGGCAGAAAGAGAACCCCTACAGATGGCATGAGGGGAGATGTAACTTATGGTGGGGGTCTGGGGGGGCCGGAGCCCCCCCCGGCGCCTCACACTTAAGGAATAAATTGACGACGAACCTAGCAACTTTATTACTTAGGTTAGAATAAATTGAGACCCGCCCTCAACGAAAAAAAACTTACTGACGGTAGCCTGTCGGCTTGTCAGTTTGCTAGTTGGTCCAGGAGACCCAGATCACTAGGATATCGTACAATTACCCTTAGCGGTTCACTACTGTAATTAGGCATTCTGCCTACACTATCTGGAGTCTACATATCGGATGGAGTACAGTGTTGGAATTTTGTACACAGCCAAGGTGCGAACATTCGATCAGCTTAGAGCTGTGCCACTCCAAGAGCAAGGCCAAGTTAACTCTCAACAATGCCGTACGAATCTTGGCTCTCTACAGACTAGCTAGTCAATGAAGAGCGCAGCAAAATGCGTTGCTTATTGTAAACTGCAAAAACACGCGTGGAGTATCGGACATTTCAGCGCAAAATGCGCTGGAGGCTTTGGCCAAGATCATGTCTGCCTCAGCGTCAGGTTAAAGCTGTGTTAAATGCCGTGTATACAGCGTGGCGCCAGCCGGGCGGGGGTTGACACAGGACGAAACATCCAGAGCAGCTGTTTCGAATAATCCATCAATCATACTCATACACAAATACTATAGAAGTATTTCACATCTGTTATCGACTCATCCAAGCTGTGCACAGATAAGATATATCTCCTTATATAAGGACTTACTCCGGAACGTAAAAAGCGGCGATGGTGGTAATGCTTTTTTTGGTGAAGGTGCTGGGGGCTGTGGAGGTAATGGTAGAGGAGGCGGTGTTGGGGGCCATGGTGGAGCTGGTGATGGTGGTGGAGCTGGTGATGGTGATGGTGGTGATGGTGGTGATGGTGGTGATGGTGGTGATGGTGGTGATGGTGGTGATGGTGGTGATGGTGGTGATGGTGGTGATGGTGGTGATGGTGGTGATGGTGGTGATGGTGGTGATGGTGGTGATGGTGGTAATGGTGGTGATGGTAGTGATGGTGGTGATGGTGGTGATGGTGGTGATGGTGGTGATGGTGGTGATGGTGGTGATGGTGGTGATGGTGGTGATGGTGGTGATGGTGGTGATGGTGGTGATGGTGGTGGTAATGATGGTGGTTGTGGTGGTGGTGGATCTGGTGGTGGTGGTACCACCACCACCGGTGGTGGTGGTAGTGGTGCTGGTGGATAGTTTGGTGGTGATAGTGGTGGTAATGATGGTGGTGGTGGTGGATCATCTGGTGGTGGTGCGTTTGTTGTTGTTGGTGGTGGTAATGATGGTGGTGGTGGATCTGGTGGTGCTAGTGGTGGTAGTGGTGCTGGTGGTGAGTTTGGTGGTGATAGTGGTTGTAATGATGGTGGTGGTGGCGGTGGATCTGGTGGTGGTGGTGGTGGATCTGGTGGTGGTGGGTTTGGTGGTGAGTTTGTTGGTGATAGTGGTGGTAATGATGGTGGTGGTGGTGGTGGTGGTGGATCTGGTGGTGGTGGTGAT
>NW_003307572.1:1325721-1326849 GCF_000143455.1 Volvox carteri f. nagariensis | reverse complement strand
GTTCCATGTGCGACGGATTAAGCCTTAATCCGCGCCTTTTAATCCAAGTGGAAACACCCCCTTATGATCATAGAATTATTGACGGCAAGGATGCAGTAATTTTTTTAGATTAGAAATGCTATTGGAAACCCACTGAAGAGTGAGAGTAAGTGAGCGCAAGTAAAAGAAGGGCAGGAACACGGCCGTGTTTCTGTCTTTTTTTCCTTGCTCTCCTTTCTGAGGGCTACGGCTAGAACCCCCGTGCGTGGGTGCGTGCGTTCGTGTGGTTCGCGAGTCCAATGTCCAACGGAAAATTCGGGCTTTTTTGGATGACGGACACATAATTAACACAACGATGACATTTTCGCCGGTTCAAATCCCACGCGAGTAATCTCGTTTTCGGCTTAAAGTAAGATTCAGATTTTGTGACAAGTCGCCTGTTCAAGCAAGTAAAAGACACATATGTGAGAGAAGAAAGTGAGAGCAAGTAAAAGATATTCCCGAAGAACGTGAGAGCAAATAACAGAAAGGCAGAAACATGTCCTCGAAGTCCTCGAACGTAAGAGTCAGTGCTTCTCTCTTTCTTCTTGCTCTCCTTTCTGCCTGAGGGCTGAGGGATAGAGGCGGCAGGGGATAGAGGCGGCAGGGAAGGAGGCGGTAGAAGAGGAGCAGGCAGGGGATGGAGGCGGCAGGGGCAGAGGCGGTAAGGGATAGAGGTGGCAGGGGATAAGGTGGCAGGGCAAAGAGGCAGCAGGGGAGAAGGCGGCAGGGGAGGAGGTGTCAGAGGCAGAGGCGGCAAGGGAGAAGGCGGCAGGGGATGATACGGATAAAGGCAGCAGGGGATAGAGGCGGCGGGGGAGAAGGCGGCAGGGGATAGAGGCGGAGGGGGAGAAGATGGCAGGGGATAGAGGTGGCAGGGTAAAAGGCGGAAGGGTAGAAGGCGGAAGGGGAAGAGACAGCAGGGGATGACACGGCAGGGGATAGATGCGGAGGGGGAGAAGGTGGCAGGGGATAGAGGCGGAGGGGGAGAAGGTGGCAGGGGATAGAGGCAGCAGGGGATAGAGGCAGCAGGGGATAGAGGCAGCAGGGGATAGAGGCAGCAGGGGATAGAGGCGGCGGGGAAGGAAGCGGCAGGGGATAGAGGCGGCA
>NW_003307572.1:1317835-1325671 GCF_000143455.1 Volvox carteri f. nagariensis | reverse complement strand
CTGTAAGATTCAGGTTTTGTGACAAGTCCGAGGTTGGTCACCCCATTTTCAGTTGTGCACAAATGTAAGGTGACGTCGTGCACATGTACACCCTAGGGTTGGTAGGAGGCGGCAGCGGATAGAGGCAGAGGGGAGGAGGCGGCAGGGGAGGAAGCAGCAGGGGATAGAGGCGGCAAGGGAGAAGGTGGCAGGGGATGGAGTCGGAAGGGGGAGGAGGCGGCAAGGGATAGAGGCGACATGCGAGAAGCGGCAGGAGATAGAGGCGGCAGGGGAGAAGGTGGCAGGGTAGGAGGTGGCAGGGGAGGAAGTGGCAGGGGACGGAGGCGGCAGGGATAGAGGCGGCATGCGCAGAGGCGGCAGGGGATTGCGGCGGCAGGGGAGAAGGTGGCAGGGGAGGAGATGGCAGGGGAGGAAGTGGCAGGGGACGGAAGCGGCTGGGATAGAGGTGGCAGGGACAGAGGTGGCAAGGGATGAGGCTGCAGGGGATAGAGGCGGCAGGGGAGGAGGCGGCAGGTTAGTTAGGAGGCGGCAGGGGAGAAGGCGGCAGGGGACGGAAGCGGCAGAGGACGAGGCACAGATCGGGGAAGCGGCAGGCGAGGAGCGGTACCCCACCCCTTTCTTTGGGCACACAGAGTCGTAGGCTCCCTTACTTATTTTTACGCACTTTCCTTGGAGCACTCATCTATTACTCCCTTGCCATACGGAGAGGGAGAGGTGATTAATCATACCTTCTCTGGCCGGAATAAACCGTTTCAAAATTGGGACATGATAAAATCGGAACATGTCTGGTCTGGTCTGGTTGACCTTCTGCGAGAAGCTGATTAAGGTCCTAGGTTTGATTACTGGGGACCCCCAGGACAATTTCGGGAGAGCAAGAGTGTGGCTAGTGCTCGAGATGTGAAGTTGAGGTCACGGTCGATGGACCTAAATTCGCACGCTGGATTGTGGTGATTGCTGAAACCTCTGTCTCTATGGGTGTGCTGGTGACTGGATGAGGATCCTCATCCAGTCCTTTGGATACCTCCGGAGGGATGCAGAAGGCAGGATCCAGCGCCTTGGACTTACAGTTCGTATGGCGTATAGTGTGGTAATGGTGGATGGTGCTGTATGGTGATAAATCGTAGTTTTGACAATGTGATAAAGTGGCCCAGAAGCCTTTGGAGGCTTCAGAATGGGATCCCACTCTGTAACATTATATGAATTAGATGAACATCAGGAGTGTTTTTTTACTAGGATGTTACAGGTAATCCTGCCAATTTCTACAGCATCAATGTTACTTGCCTGACGTATTCTTGGCATATGGTCAAAAAATATGCATGTACCTACTGCAGGTTCGAATATGTTGCCGTACCTAAAACCCATGCGCAGAAATGCTGTCCGCATGAGTTTTACCAGTAACTCCGGAGTATAATATTTAAAAGCGCGCTTGATAGACTCAATACCATCATCGCTTAAACGGGTCTTTCATTCCTTGTATATGTCAGGAGTGTATATTGCCTCCCTGAGACCGCGCCATCATGCCTTCAGCGTGTTGCTAGGTATTTGTCTAAAGGATGTGCGTCCTGGGTACGTAACTTCCTCTTATCCCCAACACCCACTTCACCGCCCAACTGCAGACTACATGAATTCATGCCATTGTCGCATCTAAACCCGCCCGCCCCCATGACCTCCTTCCGCACCGTAGGTTGGTGAGGGTGCTCCAGGACGCCGGCAATATACCCGTGAAGGAATTGTACGACAGGGACAGGGAAGTTAGACTGTACAGCGCCGATAAGTCCGGAGGCAGCGTCCCCCCCAGCCTGGCACCATCGAGGCGCAGCAGCTGCAATGCGTCTAGTTGGCCTGCACACGGGCGAAATGCAGTTTGTGGAACATGAAGGCGTGGGTGAGGGCGTGTGGGCATGGAAAAGGAAAGACACATAAAGCCAAGCGTGTGGCAAGCAGGTACTTGCCCTGACCGGTCAGGGTGGTTCCCGGTTGGAGGTTGAAGGGGGGTAACCGCATCCTTGCTCATGCTTATCCTTTTGCGACCCCTATAAACATCCTATCAGAGGGACAGGGACGATTTGCAATTGCATGCAATGCTATATGTAAAATGTTCGGCATTTTGTGCTCCTTCAACACCGCCGTACAGCATCATACAGCAAACTTACCGATGGTGGCTGGCAGTGCTCCCACAGGCAGTGTGATGTTGCCCAATAGGTCAATTGCCGTCACGCGCCGGCCGGAACAGGTCACGCATGCCCAGCCGTCTGTGTAGGATACATACGCCAAGCAGGGCCATTAGTCGCAACAATGTGCACAAACTGCTCAAGCCAGCTTGTGAGGCATCGATGCACACAGCTAGGTGAACCATGGAAAAGTACAGCTTCATTCTACTGTGTGCTATGCTATTTATTGGCTTTGCTCCAAAACATACGACAAGCTCTGGCACAACTGTGAAGGGACATCAGTCCCGTCCACGGCTTCGGTGGAGTTTTACACCAGTTTTCAGAGCTAAGGCGCCATCACCCCAGGCCAGAGCTCCAAGCCGGAGCATGCATCCATGTCTGCACTCGCATCCCCATCCAGGCCACCTCCATGAGGGTTAACCCGCGCTGCATGCTATGCTCTCCTTAATCGTCACCACAACACATCCAAATCCCATTCCATTGCCAGCCACCAGCTACCACCTGCTTCCTAACAAGACGTTCGCATCACCACATTTCACCGTCGCCATGTCTGGAGCCGTGGCTCGGTGCTTCCCACATTCCTACATCCGCCATAACCCACCGCTGCATGGCGCCACACCTGACCAGCTGCTCAAATATGAGGGTGGTGAGGGACCTGCCAGAGTCAGCAATACCGCCGCGTCATCAGCCTCCGTGCGGGATGCCCAGGCAAGCTGCAGATGCCTACTAGCGACCCCCGCTAGCAGCAATAGCAGCATTATCAGGACCGGTGACTCCAGGTGCCTGGTTGGCAAGCAGGGTGTACCAAATGCTGAAATGACGAGGAACGGTCTGTGACAAGGTTCTTCACCCCGATTCGGGCCCGAACATTTTTGAGATCTTTCCATTTTGCCCGAAAGGAAAATTAGTCCGCCCCAGAGCATCCCGAACGGATTTTGGGTCTTTTGAAGCATTTCTTGGGGGCCCCACTGAAGCCTCCCGAAGGCATTTTCGGAGAAAACTGAACGATATTTAAGCGTAAATTTGCATATTTTCGGGCGCGGAAAGGGCTGCAGTATAAGGCCCGCTTGGTCACCAGTCCAGGGATCTAGCTGAAACTTGACCAGGTTTGCGGAAACTTTTCGTACTTGGGAACCCTTTTGCGGAAACGCTGCGGAAACTGCGGAAACTTGCGAAAACTATAAAGTATCTATATAAAGCTATTTTTAGCTCTTTGCAGTGTTGCGATAATATGGACAATCTCAATCGCGCTCTTGGCAATGCGGTTCAGTCTCGTGGGATCTGCAAGCATTCCGCCTCTCTTTGACCCCCAATCCCCCAGGCCAGAGCATACTTATCATAGGCCTCCCCCATAGTGCTTGATTTTGACGGATTGGATTGGTACGCTCGGATCGGGTCCTTCCGATGTTGTTTGCAGGTAGCAGAGCAGTTCTTGCTCTTGTCATAATGTCTTCTATCAACATGTTTCCAAACGTCGGTAGCAGGCCTTCCACCTTCTTTGGGCTGAAACACAGTCGAACTCTAGAATGTCGTTAGCCCCGAGGTCGGGGGCAGTGATTGTAGACTTTTACACTAAAGTATTGTCACTTGTGAAGTAAACGCACAGGCGTGGAATATGTTTTTGACGTTCCGCAGTACTGCAAGCGATTTCTTTTTCCGCAATTTCTTCATTTTAGGCCCTCTGCGGAAAGTGGGAAGAAACCTATTTCCGCAGGTCTCTGTTTCCGCACGTTTCGGTACCGGCTAGATCCCTGCACCAGTCAAACCCTAAGTACAATGGGCATTGCGGCTGTACCACACACATTTTTATACGTCTAAGGATATCCATATGCCACATTTTCATACATCTAAGCATATCCATATGCCGCATTTTCATACATCTAAGCATACCCATAAATAAACACGCTTCTACTCCTGCTGCTAACGGCAAAGCTGCTGGACATCTTTCAGTGAACACTGGCTGTAAGTTTCGAAAAGGTCGATGCAAACTTCAAACGTTTTGTTGACCTACAGTCTTGCGTCGTTACTATGAAAGTAGCAAGTAAACTAACCAGCAATCGTTGTTATACACTGCATGTAAGGAGTTTCGTGAAGTTGCTAGTGTTCTTTTGCCACTCGGCAAGCCCTAACCGCCTATTTGCCATCGATGTCAACGAACTTGACGGTTTGCAGAAAGAGTTTTCAGTTATGAAGTCAAAGATGGCCTGGGAGCGGGCCTGGGCTGGAATGCATCAATGGGTCCACTTGTTTCCACACTTAGGGTTTTGGGTAATTCCTTTTTCCTGAACGACTGCTCCCAGGCGCCATGTTCCAAAATAAAGTCAAATACCTGTTAAGTCAGCCATCCTAGGATATTACGATAGAATCTAGTTAAACTTTACCCCGAAAAACGCTTCAGACAGTTTCAGGGTGCCTGAAACAAGTTGGGTGTCGGCTTCCTTGAAGCCAGAAAAAGGGGGGGCCCCCCCTGCATCCGTACAGGCCGGTAGCTAACGCGGCACGTGTGACAATTGATGGGTAGTGTCAACGCGGTGGGAGATGTGCTTTGTTGCAGCAGTGCTGATGGTGTAGGAGCTAAGCTTGCACTGGCGGAATCGTCAGCACCGCCTGCAGGCTCCACGCGAATCACATCCATCCCGGGTGCATGCCGCATGGACAGTGCGGCAGACCGCAAGTCGGAATGTCCGTGCGGGCAAATGGTAACGCAAGCTGTGTGAAGTTCGGTGCTGCCTGTGATGTTCCTCAGCAATCCGCCCCACAGCCGCGAGCTTCATCGCGGCACACCGTAGGCCCCGAGCATTGGCTAAAGTAAATGTTCAAACGAGCAGCTTGCGTATGTCATAGAGAAATGAAATGTAAGCAAATTTGTCGGCCTGCTGGTGGCAAGTCGGAATGCCCGTGCGGGCAAATGGTAAAACAAGCTGGGTGTTCAAGTTATCATACGCTTTCATCTCAGATTTTAATTATGAGATACACGGCACCTTTTGAGATGAAATTTAGCCCGAGAGGCGTTGATGTGACTTTGAGCTCGGTCAATTGAGGCAATTGAGTTGTTTGTGCTCATACGATCTTTGTTGGCTACAGGCGAGATACCTTGCAATAGAGAATGCTATATAGTACCGATAACGCGTTTCAGCCGGGTGAAATATTATGTTTGGTCCGTTACACATTCAAGGCCTGGGAGTTCGAGTTATCACACGCCGTCATCTAAGAACTCAAATATGAGATACGCGGTACCTTTTGAGATTAAATTTAGCCCGAGAGGCGTTGATGTGACTTTGGCCTCGGTCAATTGATCGATTGCCTCATGAGGCAGCCAAAGTTGTTTGTGCTCATTTGTGCTCATTACGACTTTTGTTGGCTACAGGCGAGATACCTTGCGATAGAGAATGCTATATAGTACCAATAACGTGTTTCAGCCGGTCGAGATATTATGTTTGGTCCATTACAGCCACACGGCCACAGGGCCACACACACACGTGTGTGTGTAAGATTGCCCATGTCCGTGTGTGTTTGTGTGTGTGTGTGTGACCCTAGAATACTGACAGGCCGCCCGTCAGGACAGGCTACCTTAAAGCCCCTGCTGTGTGCCGGTAACAGCACCTCAGACACAATATGTTTACGCCCAAGCAAGGGGCTATCGGTGGCAGGTCGTGGACCTCCCGACTACGTGTAACGGCCAATTACTCTTGGCCATGTCTGCTAGGTCCCAGAGAGACACCGTCTCTTCAGCAGTACATATGCAATGTGGTGCATATTTGGCGGGATTTTTTGGCTGCGGCGGGCAAGGGTCACCAGTGTCCCTCACCCCTTGCTCTCGCCCCACAAGTTTTTTCCCGTTTCCCAGACAGAGCGTCCTTCACGTCCGGGTGCGCGAGTACTACCGTATTTGGATGATTACTTCCGAGAAGCAAGCATGTTTTTGTGCATGCTGGGTGCATGAGAGTATCGAGTTTTTGGGTTTGTCATGTCATCCCACCAAGTGCCAGTGGGAGCCGTCGCAGTCAGTGTATCACTTAAGTGATACACTAAGCTTAGGCATTACTGTGAATACGGCAGCTGGTGTGTTTGAGGTGCCTATGCAAAAGCTCTCCAAATTGTGGTGGCTTGGATCACGGCAAAGAAAAATCAGCATCTGGTGCAGAAGTGTGAGCTGGCTAAGTTTTGTAGTTTTGCACAGAGCATCAAATTGGCCCTTACTCCAGCTCTCTTATTTCTCCGCAATTTTTACGTTGATGTGAAGCAACCGTTTGGTTATCCTGGTCGAGTGTGCTTGCCCCGTGGGTCGTTACGTGACTTTGGGTGGTGGGTGGACATCCCTACCCACCAATGCTCGGCGGCTATTCACCAGGGTCCTGCTGCAGTTGAGCTTTCAGTGGATGCATCGCACCATTCGTGGGGCGCGGTCCTGCATGATCGTGTGGCGTACGGTTATTGGTCGGCACCGGAGCTCTACAAGCACGTCAGTTGGAAGGAGTTGCACGCTGTCCATCCTGCATTAGAGTACTTTCTTCCGTTCTTCCAGCAGTGTGTTGTCTTAAAAACACGTGCACTCAAGCAGTGCTAGGGTGTCTTTCCTGGTCGTGCCGTACTGGACGGCCCAACCTTGGTGGCAACAGTTTATGGAGTTGCCTTCAAATACGGAGCTGTTCACGCCGGAAGAGGGAGGGTCGAGCACCTATCTCCCCCCCTTCCTGGCATGGCAGTGCGGGTGCAGTCGTAGTGTGGGCGCTTTCGCATGGCACTCGGTCGGTCAGTGTGGTGCTGCAATTGCGGGGTCGCATGCCCCCGAGGTGCGCTTTCCTAGCATTTCAACCCCCCCCTGGGGGCTCGTAATACGTTGTATGGGCATTGGACCTCCAATGAGGTAGCGCCTTAGTTGCATACTGTGCAGGGCAGTGTAACAGCCGTCTCTTACCTTAGCTGTTTTAGCGGAAGTAGAGGGTCTCGTCCACGATTGGCGACCCAGCGTTAGGCGTGAGAAGAGACAAGGGAAGTCGGGATTCGAAGACATACGTCGAGAACGGTGACAGCAAGGTCTTGAACCCTGAACACTAGTATAGTGATACGTTAAGTGTCTGGCCGAAGCACTTCACCTGGGTGGCTTAAATGCGGCCCACCTGCCGCCATCTCCATTCCTGGAGTCTTGGTGCCGTACGCTAGGTTGTGATAGCGTACCAGAAAGTGAGTTCGTACAGTTAACGAGTATGGTTCGTAAATACGGGACCGTACCGTTACTGTGATTAAGCTTTAATAGCTTAAAGATATTCTAAGGTAAATGTAGCTTGCTACATCCCTCCCCCTCAGAAGCGAACCGTCCCGGGAGCGTCACCTTTTCTTGCGAGCAGGTGCTTTCCGTTTCGGTTGTTCTGGGGTGCTGTTCCGGGGTGCTACCGAAGGAGGGGTGGTCAGGACCACTTTCCTTTTTGGTGTAGGTTGCCCGGACTTTGCCGCCAACCGTCGTTCATAGTCGTCAATAGCTTCGGCCAAGGGAACGGATTGACGCAGGGAATCTTCCGGTTCATAGGTGTTATGACTGGAGTCATAGCCTTCCCATTTAACCAGATATTCTCGACGTGTTTTGCCGGTTCCACCTCGGATTTTCACATCACGATGGTCAAGTAGTGCCTCAACCATGTAATATGGCTCTTCGTCAATTATGAAC
>NW_003307572.1:1310104-1314199 GCF_000143455.1 Volvox carteri f. nagariensis | reverse complement strand
TATCAGTTGGCGTCATCGTGTCCTGAATGTCATTATCAACAGGGACAGAGGAAAGGTATTTACGAAGCGAAGCGAAGGATTGTTTCCTTAATTTGCGCTTTTTAATTTTCGCAACGCGAAGTGGGTCCGAAGCGGTTGTAGCATCGGCAGGAATTTGCGCCGTAGTCTTAGACTTCGGTCGCGGAATAGGAACGTGCTTAGCATCGCTCAAAGAAACAGCCTTAGTCTTAGCTATAGGCTTAGGAACCATTTCCAGAAAGTCGAGTCTAAGACTCAGACAATGGGCGAGTAACTGCTGCGGCGCAATGTGAGGCGAGGACCGAACAAATGATCGTCGATACCAAAATGTAACAGCCGTCTCTTACCTTAGCTGTTTTAGCGGAAGTAGAGGGTCTCGTCCACGATTGGCGACCCAGCGTTAGGCGTGAGAAGAGACAAGGGAAGTCGGGATTCGAAGACATACGTCGAGAACGGTGACAGCAAGGTCTTGAACCCTGAACACTAGTATAGTGATACGTTAAGTGTCTGGCCGAAGCACTTCACCTGGGTGGCTTAAATGCGGCCCACCTGCCGCCATCTCCATTCCTGGAGTCTTGGTGCCGTACGCTAGGTTGTGATAGCGTACCAGAAAGTGAGTTCGTACAGTTAACGAGTATGGTTCGTAAATACGGGACCGTACCGTTACTGTGATTAAGCTTTAATAGCTTAAAGATATTCTAAGGTAAATGTAGCTTGCTACAGGCAGCGGACACGCAGTTACGACGAGCAAATAGGAAGGAATTTGTTGTGTGAAGGTGTGCGCTTGGAAGGCACCGTGCAGGTAGTTGTTTTTTGGGCGGGGCCCCAGCGTGTATCCTACGTAGGATTGCCCATGTCCGTGTGTGTGTGTGTGTGTGTGTCCCTACAAACGCAGAGGGGGGTTAAGAAACTTAGGAGAATGCTTAAGAACGATAAGAATGTCTGAAGAACACGGAGGCGGCGGGTGTGCATTCTTAAACATTCTTACACTGGGATTAAGCGGTTTTATGTAAGTATGTCATATAAGTATGCATTAAGAATGCATCAGCCATGAAAACATTCTGTAATGAATGCCTGATGGAGCTCTTATAGTTCCCGGAAAGGTAATATATCACAGTGATTACGAAACAGTAAACATACCATTAAATTTCGTGAAAACCATCAACATGTGCCTGGGTCTAGACCTTAGATCTAATAATGCGAGATCTAACAGGTCTAGACCTGTTAGATGGATTAGCGAGTTCATAGATATCTATGGCTACAACGATGGCTACACTGATGTACCAATAATTAAATCCCCTATCAATCACCATGAATATCTTGTGGGCCGCACTGCATATACATCAGTGTACACTGATGGAGGGTGTAAGATTGGCGGCCCATCCTTGCATTCTGGGGGAGTCTTGGCAGGATGCGTGAACATGCATCCTGTCAGATGGATACATCCTACACCCCCTTTTCATATCCTCAAGCCAATGCTTGCAAACATCCCACACCCTGCTGACTGTATCCCCTCATCCTCTGCCATCCTCATCCTTGGTGGGTTGGTGTTGACTCTTCCTGGGTCCACATTTCTATCCTTCTCCTTCCTATCCGTATCCTGTGCTCGACCCTCCACTGCATCCTGACTGAGCATTCTGCCACCAAGGGGACGCTTGGTGGTTAATAATTAACCAGGTGCAGCTGTCAATGAAGGTTTTGGTAAATTCGGTCTCCGGCACTCAAGGCCCTACAAACGCGGAGGGGGGTTAAGAAACTTAGGAGAATGCTTAAGAACGATAAGAACGTCTGAAGAACACGGAGGCGGCGGGTGTGCATTCTTAATCATTCTTACACTGGGATTAAGCGGTTTTATGTAAGTATGTCATATAAGTATGAATTAAGAATGCATCAGCCATGAAAACATTCTGTAATTAATGCCCGATGGAGCTCTTATAATTCCCGGATAGGTAATACATCACAGTGATTGCGAAACAGTGAATATACCATGAAATTTCATGAAAACCATCGACATGTGTCTGGGTGTAATAATGCGAGACAGGCCTCTTAGATTAATCTAACAGATTCACTCAACAGATTCACTCATCATGATCATGATAAGCGAATTCATAACCTATAATCAAATCACCTATGAATCACCTTGCATATGTGTGTATTACATGTACATGGCTAGCTGCAGGTAAAACTACCCATACAATCATAGCTTGCGAGCTGAAGGCCCTGGGGCAATACCTGTACACCTAGAAGCCACGGAGAACAGGAAACACCGCACTGTCATACCCCTGGCATCTGGTGGGGCTGACGTGTGCGGCCAGGATCTGGGGCAGGGTAGGCTCCGGCAGTGCCTGAATGGCAGAGGAAGATAGGTGAGGTAGGCATGATGGGAAGAGGAGACAGGACCCAGGCGCGGGGCAAGCCTACCGGGTGGGCAGCATCAGAGAGACCGGGAGCTTGAGACAAGTCCAGAGTGGGGATCAGGCCCACGGAGGGGGCGAGGGGGTGGGGCCCCCAAGGAACAAGGAAGGACGGAAGTAAGGAAGATGATGAGCCAAGGCGGAGCACCACAGGTAGGGCCGGGGGTACCCTGCCCCAGATCCTGGCCGCGCACGTCAGCCCCACTTCCGTACCCTCCACCGTACTGGATCCGCCTTCCAGCCGCCAGATCTATACCGTCACCCTCACGAAGGCCGCCACTGTCTGCGACAACCCATTGGCTCGTGAAACCATTGCCCGCCAGGAGGCTGCTGGCCTTGACCTCTCTGCATGGCTGGCCACCCTGCCCCATGGCTGTAACCTGCTGTCCTGCACTGATGACGACCTGCTCGTCTACTTGGAGGCCCGCTGGCTCCCCAACCGTCGGGTGAACAATCCGAGTCCCAACACCGTCAACAATATCTGGGTCTGCTCTCCGGACTGTTTAACCGCTTGGGCCACGGCAGCACTTACGACTGTGGAACCGGCATCGGCAACCCCTGCTGCTCCAGCGCCTTGTCCTCCTACAAGACTGGCTATAGTCGCCTCGCCGCCGACTGTGGCTATGAGGAGCAAGCCGCCGTGCCCCTTACCCCTCGCGATTTTACCACCCGCATGGATCACCTCTGGTCCGGATTCCAGGCTTCCACCACCTCCCTAGCCCGCCCTACACGATATGTTGTGCTGCCAATTTATGTGGCACACCAGCTACCACGGCCATGACACAGGCAAACTGTGGCTACATGATTTCTGTGACCCGCAGGGTGGTGGTCCCTTCCGTGAAATACCGGACCCGTTCGGTGCCTACCCCTCCCCTCCTTACGGATTGAGCAACTTGGGACCAAAACATCCAAAGGGCGCCGAGTTCCCCCTTTGGAACTGCGCCCCAGCCCTTCTCCGTGACATTGCTTCATCCGCACCCTCGCCCTCTATTGGCAGCTGTGCCATGCCCCCGATGCCCCCCCAGGGTCCGCCATCTCTGACTACCTCTTCCATCCCACTGACCGGGGTCACCAACACTTCATGGAGCGCCCGTTTTCCAGCAGCGCTTTGGCCATGCGAGTGGGCAAACACCTGGAGGAGGCTGGTGTTTACATCGGGCAAACCCCTCATGGGTTTCGTCATGGTATTATCCAGGCCACGCAGGCCGCTGGCGCCTCCCACGAGGAGCTCCACACCTTCTCCCAGATCCGCAGCCCTCAATTGCTTAAATGTCAGCGTGTGATCCGTACTCCCTACTAACTTTCTGTGGGGAAGGCCATTGCGTCTGCGACCACACTCCCACAGTACCCAAACCCTTCAAAGATAACTCCGACCAGCCCCAAAACACACCGCAGAGCGGTCTCCCCTTCCCCACTCACTTCCCAGATGGTACCCTGGGTCCTCTCGCTCACCAGCCCCTCCTCCCCTTGGCCCTTGTGACATCTGCCAGGCGTTCTTGCTGCACAGGCCGGTATTTCAGGAAACAATTAAAGTACCTCGGATGGATGTAGAGGCGCAGCTTGCCCTCCTTTCCCACCACTCGCAGGCCGTTGATAAGCGTGGGTGTAGTGCATTAGCTGGGCATTCCAGTCTCCCACCGCAGAGAGCCGTGCTAACTCGGCT
>NW_003307572.1:1309066-1310054 GCF_000143455.1 Volvox carteri f. nagariensis | reverse complement strand
GTTAGGACTGTCCTAGCACTTGAAGAGTGGCGCTGTTACCTCGAGGGTGCATCGGATGTCACTTTAGTCACCGATCACCAACCGCTGGTCTATTTGCAAGATCAGCAAAGCGCCGATAAACTCTCTCGACGACAAGCTCGTTGGTTGGAACGCCTCTCACGTTTCGACTTTAAATGGGAGTACTGACCCGGACGAATCAACGTTGCTGACCCTCTCAGTCGGGTTCACGACGTGGTGCTGAACGTGCTTACGGCATCGCTGATTGGCAGCAATATTGGGCGCCGAATCCTAAGCGGGTACGACGGCGATCCCATGCTCAAGAAGAGCTCGGTAGCAAAACTGCAGCTTAAACGGAAAGACGGCTTCTGGTATTACGGTTCCCAGTTGTACGTTCCGGATGTGCTTGACTTGCGAAAGGACATCATCCATGAAAATCACGATGTTCCTTACGCTGGCCACCGCGGCATTGACCGCACCAAAAAAGCGATCGTGAAACATTTTTGGTGGCCCGGGTTGGATACTAACGTGAAGGCCTACGTTAGTACCTGCCCTTCTTGTCAGCGCAATAAGGCTTCAAATCAAAAGCCAGGCGGACTGCTGCAGCCCCTTCCCATTCCAGATAACGTTTGGGATAGTGTGTCAATGGATTTGGTCACACAGCTACCCACAACCCGCAATGGGCATGACGCGATAGTAGTGTTCGTGGACCGCCTGAGCAAGATGACGCACTTCGCTCCCACAACCACATCCGTCGGTGCGGAAGATCTAGCCCGCCTCTTTGTGGCTACGGTTTTCAAACAGCACGGCCTTCCACAGAATATTGTGTCTGACCGGGACACACGCTTCACAAGCAACTTTTGGAAGGAAACATTTCGCCTGCTAGGCACCCACCTCTATATGAGCACAGNCTACCATCCGCAGACTGATGGTCAAACCGAGCGAATGAATCGCTTACTAGAAGAGACACTGAGGCACTATATTTCGCCCA
>NW_003307572.1:1307255-1308443 GCF_000143455.1 Volvox carteri f. nagariensis | reverse complement strand
TAATTGACGAAGAGCCATATTACATGGTTGAGGCACTACTTGACCATCGTGATGTGAAAATCCGAGGTGGAACCGGCAAAACACGTCGAGAATATCTGGTTAAATGGGAAGGCTATGACTCCAGTCATAACACCTATGAACCGGAAGATTCCCTGCGTCAATCCGTTCCCTTGGCCGAAGCTATTGACGACTATGAACGACGGTTGGCGGCAAAGTCCGGGCAACCTACACCAAAAAGGAAAGTGGTCCTGACCACCCCTCCTTCGGTAGCACCCCGGAACAGCACCCCAGAACAACCGAAACGGAAAGCACCTGCTCGCAAGAAAAGGTGACGCTCCCGGGACGGTTCGCTTCTGAGGGGGAGGGATGTAGCAAGCTACATTTACCTTAGAATATCTTTAAGCTATTAAAGCTTAATCACAGTAACGGTAAGGTCCCGTATTTACGAACCATACTCGTTAACTGTACGAACTCACTTTCTGGTACGCTATCACAACCTAGCGTACGGCACCAAGACTCCAGGAATGGAGATGGCGGCAGGTGGGCCGCATTTAAGCCACCCAGGTGAAGTGCTTCGGCCAGACACTTAACGTATCACTATACTAGTGTTCAGGGTTCAAGACCTTGCTGTCACCGTTCTCGACGTATGTCTTCGAATCCCGACTTCCCTTGTCTCTTCTCACGCCTAACGCTGGGTCGCCAATCGTGGACGAGACCCTCTACTTCCGCTAAAACAGCTAAGGTAAGAGACGGCTGTTACAACGATAAGAACGTCTGAGAACACGGAGGCGGCGGGTGTGCATTCTTAATCATTCTTACACTGGGATTAAGCGGTTTTATGTAAGTATGTCATATAAGTATGAATTAAGAATGCATCAGCCATGAAAACATTCTGTAATTAATGCCCGATGGAGCTCTTATAATTCCCGGATAGGTAATACATCACAGTGATTGCGAAACAGTGAATATACCATGAAATTTCATGAAAACCATCGACATGTGTCTGGGTGTAATAATGCGAGACAGGCCTCTTAGATTAATCTAACAGATTCACTCAACAGATTCACTCATCATGATCATGATAAGCGAATTCATAACCTATAATCAAATCACCTATGAATCACCTTGCATATGTGTGTATTACATGTACATGGCTAGCTGCAGGTAAACTACCCATACAATCATAGC
>NW_003307572.1:1298781-1306089 GCF_000143455.1 Volvox carteri f. nagariensis | reverse complement strand
TTCCCCCTTTGGAACTGCGCCCCAGCCCTTCTCCGTGACATTGCTTCATCCGCACCCTCGCCCTCTATTGGCAGCTGTGCCATGCCCCCGATGCCCCCCCAGGGTCCGCCATCTCTGACTACCTCTTCCATCCCACTGACCGGGGTCACCAACACTTCATGGAGCGCCCGTTTTCCAGCAGCGCTTTGGCCATGCGAGTGGGCAAACACCTGGAGGAGGCTGGTGTTTACATCGGGCAAACCCCTCATGGGTTTCGTCATGGTATTATCCAGGCCACGCAGGCCGCTGGCGCCTCCCACGAGGAGCTCCACACCTTCTCCCAGATCCGCAGCCCTCAAGTCCTGGAGCGCTACACCGACGCCTCTCAGCCCACTCGTGTCCCTCGCGGCTCCGGTCCCCAATCCTAGCCTCCGCCTCCTGCTGGTGCTTCCCCCCTACGAACTAGGGTATCCGTCCCTGTCCTCTGCCCAGCTCTGGGCTGCGAATTCCTGCACCACACTTGCCGTACCGCACTACAGGACGAGCACTTAATCAACATGCATTGCTTAAATGTCAGCGTGTGATCCGTACTCCCTACTAACTTTCTGTGGGGAAGGCCATTGCGTCTGCGACCACACTCCCACAGTACCCAAACCCTTCAAAGATAACTCCGACCAGCCCCAAAACACACCGCGGAGCGGTCTCCCCTTCCCCACTCACTTCCCAGATGGTACCCTGGGTCCTCTCGCTCACCAGCCCCTCCTCCCCTTGGCCCTTGTGACATCTGCCAGGCGTTCTTGCTGCACAGGCCGGTATTTCAGGAAACAATTAAAGTACCTCGGATGGATGTAGAGGCGCAGCTTGCCCTCCTTTCCCACCACTCGCAGGCCGTTGATAAGCGTGGGTGTAGTGCATTAGCTGGGCATTCCAGTCTCCCACCGCAGAGAGCCGTGCTTAACTCGGCTGTAACGATGCAGCTGTAGGAACTGCACTGCATGCGGCCGGTGACCTGCCATTATTATTTCCGGGTTGCAGTCCAGCATCGCGACCTGCAGCAACTCCTTCACAATAGCTAGCTTGCAGTCCCGCTCAGGCACTATTTGTTGTCCTGGGTGTTCGCATGACACCCACTCCAGCTGGGGCCCTCCCTCCAGGTGGCCTAGCCAACGTCTCTGTCTGTGAGGGGGCAGCCTTCTTTAGCTGCCTGGAAGAACTCTCACCACACTGCTACATGTGTAAGTAGCTTTCCTGGCTGGTAGTCCTCGGGTCCGGAAGCAAAAGACGATCTCTTCTACAACTCTTGCTCATTCTGCTGATCTACTGCATCATGTCACCCTAGAGGCTGTAGCCTCTGTCCGGCCTCCTGTAGCAGCTGTATGCCTCACTGCATGCTTCCTTGGGTGTCCCCGCTCCTCTTGCTGGTGTTCGTCCTGCAACACCGGGTTCTCCCCTTTCTGCTCCTCACTCACCCACTTGCTGCCTTCACAAGGGTCATCATTTCACGACAGCAGTTTGTCCAGATCAGCTCCCTCCTCCTCCTGGGTGTCCGTGTGGTAGCCAGTGCTAGATCCTCCGGCTCCTTCCCCTTCTATCCCTTGCTTGATCACAGTCAACACAGTAAGCCTGGGCCTCTGGGCTTGGGTCTCCTTGTGTGGCGTCTCATTGCAGCTAACCAGGGTGTCCGCCCGTTGGGCCACCCGTTCTGCCTCTGTTGCTGGGTGTTTATACCAGCAGCGCTGCCCAACCTGCACCTTGACACAGGGCCCCTTCCCTGCATAACTAGTACACAAGTCAGTGCCATTCACATGGCCCCTGTACACACTCTCCGTAATCTGCTCTTCATCCACTTCCTGTTATCCCCGCTGACCCAGCTCCTGGTTTACAGCCACCACTACACTGGCAGGCGGGCTCAGCCGCGGTCCATCACAGGCCCCCCACCATGAGGCGTTCCCAGTCCCGGGTTTACTAGGATCTGGGAGCCCGCACCCACTGGGCTCCAACTTGCACTCCTCTGGTCGTGGAAGCCGGGAACCCCCGATTGCCACCCTTCCCATGCCGCTCTGTTGCCCACACTCATCCTGCGCTCGCTGTCAACCTCCTCCTAAATTCCTTAGTAGGCTGTGAGTCAGCTGCCCATTCACCTCTTGTAACTTCACGGCCGTGCACATGAACAGTACCACTGCCGGCCAGGTTCACTCCTGCAACTCCTTGAATATCGGAGGCTGACACCGCGGCCTGGAGGGCCGCCTCTAACCCGAACACCTGGAACTTGTGGGCCTGCTGCTGTAGCTTGAACACACTCGTCTCCACCCAGCTCCACGGCACCAGGTATCCAGCAATTTGCCCCGTGAAGTGTCCTTTGAGAAGCATGTTTGGCTTTTGCCCGATGTATGCCCCAACGTGCTGGCGTTGCGGCCCTGCAGAATCCATGCAGCACTCATGCAACTTCTCTTCCTCCCGCTCTGGCATAACACGGCTACGGGTTTACTGCCCGCAGTGCGTGGTGGCTTTGTGCCATTACTCTAACCTGGACCTCCAGGGCCTCCCACAGCTGGGATGTTGGGACTCGGCCAACAACCTCATAATGCAGCGCCTCCGGGCTGCCATGTTGTTTCCTTACGGCGGCCATGCACCTCTTGGATGGCCTTCTCCCGGATGCCACGGTTCGCCTGGGGCTGCTCTTCCAGGCCAGTGGCTGCTGCCGGATACAGGGCTCCAGCTCCCGCGTTGGTGAGCTGTGTCTCCCGGGCCTAATCCTCAGCCAAGCGTCTGACTGCTGCCGTTTATCCTCCCGTCCTTCCCTGGCTTCCGCACCCCAGGGGTGGCTTCCATGCCTTCCAATCTGTGACTCAGGAAACCGCGCCACCATTCGCTTCTCCTCTTCCACCTGTTCCTCTTAGCCCTGGCTTGGGCTGTCAGGACGACCTTCCGACCCTTGGTACCCGTTGCCCCAATTCCTGCCCTCACCGACGGGCCTCCACAACTGCACCTCATCCATTGCTGCTGTCCGAGTTATCTCCCCTTTCTGGCTCCAAGTCCTCCTCGTCCACTTCTGGCCCCATGCACTCCGTCTGGGTGCTCCACTACACGAGAACAATCCCGCTGGGGTTGGTCCTCCGGCGGACACAACACAACCTACCAGCCCAAAGCAACTCAGCCTGGGTACTTCACCGTGCGAGAGCAAACCCCTGGGGTTGGCCTTCCGGATACATGCGACCCTTCCTCCTGGCCCAATGCAGCTCAGCCTGGGTGCTTCACTGCACGAGCGCAAAAACCTGGTGCTGGCCTTCCAGATAAACGCAACACAACCTACCGACCCAAAGCAGCTCCGCCTGGGTGCTTCACTGCACCAGCGCAAAAACCTGCAGGTGCTGGCCTTGCAGATAAACGCAACACAAACTACCTGCCTAAGGCAACTCAGCCTGGGTGCTTCACTGCACGAGAGCAAAACCCTGGGGCTGGCCTTGCAGATAAACGCGACACAACCTACCAACCCAAGGCAACTCAGCCTGGGTGCTTCACTGCGCGAGAGCATACCCCCTGGGGCTGGCCTTCCAGATAAACACGACCCAGTCTACCGGCCTAAGGCAACTCAGCCTGAGTGCTTCACCGCGCGAGAGCATACCCCCTGGGGCTGGCCTTCCAGATAAACACGACCCAGTCTACCGGCCTAAGGCAACTCAGCCTGGGTGCTTCACCGCGCGAGAGCATACCCCCTGGGGCTGGCCTTCCAGATAAACACGACCCAGTCTACCGGCCTAAGGCAACTCAGCCTGGGTGCTTCACCGCGCGAGAGCATACCCCCTGGGGCTGGCCTTCCAGATAAACACGACCCAGTCTACCGGCCTAAGGCAACTCAGCCTGGGTGCTTCACCGCGCGAGAGCATACCCCCTGGGGCTGGCCTTCCGGATAAACACGACCCAGTCTACCGGCCTAAGGCAACTCAGCCTGGGTGCTTCACCGCGCGAGAGCATAACCCCCGGGGCTGGCCTTCCGGATAAACGCGACCCAGTCTACCGGCCTAAGGCAACTCAGCCTGGGTGCTTCACCGCGTGAGAGCAAAACCCCTGGGGCTGGCCTTCCGGATAAACACGACCCAGTCTACCGGCCTAAGGCAACTCAGCCTGGGTGCCTCACCACGCGAGAGCATACCCCCTGGGGCTGGCCTTCCGGATAAACTCTTCCTATGCTACTGGCCTAAGGCAACCCAGCCCTGGTGCTGGCCTTCCAGCTAAACGCATCTAAGCCTACCGGCCCAAGGCCACTCAGCCTGGGTGCTTTACCATGCACCCCCTGGGGCTGGCCTTTCGGAGCAGCACAATGCAACCCGGACGCTTCTCTCCCTGAGAGCATCACCCGGGTAAAGCCTACCGGCCGTGGGCACTCATTATTGGGCAGACTTCCAGAGTCTAGTTGCTACCCGATGAGCGCAAGGCGGTCTGGGCGCTTCGGTGGGCTCCAGCTGGGCACCTGGCAGTAACCCGCAGTGGTAATAAACCATGCTGAGCTAAACCTCAAAGCAATGACCTCTCCGCCGCGGCGCCATCCCCTCGTAGCCGGATCACCCCATTCCCCAGCAAAACATGCGTAGTTGCCAACCCTTTGCGGCCGGTTTAGGGACACCCCTTTCCCTCTTACACACAACTGGGTAGGCCTAGTTGCAGCTGGCTGCGCCTGCTTTCAGACAACGTGGGATAAGGTGCGGAGTCCGTTGATCACCGCATCATCCCCTTCTGGGTGTTTCCGTCGCGTGCCATTCTTATCGCCTTCATCATAGCCATTACTTCGTTCTCCTCCGGACCTCCTCCGACTCCACCGTGCACTTCATCCCGCTCGGCCATCTCTTCACTGTTACTGACGCCCAATGTGCCAGTAACGCTGTGTTCTCTGATTTCCTTCCTTATTAAACTGGGTCCAAATGTATTGTATATTGTTATTTTTGACGTCCCTATTCCCCAACAAACGACGTTCTGACTTGCACTTGCTTGCACAGTTATCGGGCGATCTTGTGTTGTCTGAAGTTAGCACCTTGTTCCCAGCTAATCTTTGTGGGCTGAACACAACTCAGTTATCCCCTTTGGTTCCTATTACTAGCCCTGCCCATCCAGCCCAACACGGATATGGGTGCCGCCACAGCTGAGGTGGAAACCGCCATGGCTGCCGAAGGCGCCAAAGCAGGGGAACAGGATGGGCGGCCGGGGGCAATGCAGCTGCTGCAGCCAGGGATGGCGCTGGCGTCAGGCAGCGGGCTGCAGCAGGTAAACGGACATGTCAGGCTGCAAGCCACGGGTTTGTACAGGTGCCAGGGTGACAGCCGAGCCCCTGAACAGGAGCTGGGTTGCCTGTCGTACACGCACATATGTTAGGGTACGGCACATGGTGCAAGTCATGTTGTGTGATGGCCAGCTCATGAAAACCCAGTCGCCTGCCTTTGTTCATGCTGGGCACAAAGCCACCCCTGAGCCTTGCTTTCAGTTACTCACGGCCCGCCCCCACCCTTGCCATGTCCCTCTTTCCTCCGTTCTGCCCTGCCCATCCAGCCCAACACGGAGATGGGTGCCGCCGCCGCTGAGGTGGACACTGCCATGGCTGCCGAAGGCGCCAAAGCAGGGGAGCAGGATGGGCGGCCGGGGGCAATGCAGCTGCTGCAGCCAGGGATGGCGCTGGCGTCAGGCAGCGGGCTGCAGCAGGTAAACGGACATGTCAGGCTGCAAGCCACGGGTTTGTACAGGTGCCAGGGTGACAGCCGAGCCCCTGAACAGGAGCTGGGTTGCCTGTCGTACACGCACATATGTTAGGGTACGGCACAAAATGGAAGCGTGCTAAAGAATGTTCCTGAGAATGCTAAGAATGCTAAGAACGGCTTGAGAATGCTGGCGCTGCTGAGAATGTTCTTATGCCAGTCTCAAGCATTCTTATGACGGTTTTACGAAAGAATGGCTTTGAGAATGAAACGGTGCGGAAAACTTAGCAGAAACACGCACAAGTTACAGTGGTTTGCCCCTTCCATAGTTCAAGCAGGAAACAGAGAGTCAGTCCTGTATTCTGAAATAAGTTCATAGTGCTGAAATCATCCACAAGACCGACCATGAGGGCCCCTACAGCTCTGGACCGAGCGGGTAAGGCCCTTCGAAAACTGGCTGGCACCAGGAAGTCGCCCCAGTATACAAGCGAAGCAGACGTGCCCCAACAATCAACTATCCAACGAAGGATTTAGTCAGTCAACGTATGGAACGGGCCCCAAGCAATTTCTGTCGATTTGCATAGTAATGTGCCACTCCCATTACCTATTACTTCACCAATACGTCCCTGTGCACAACATTCATTCGGTTATCCATCAGTCGTACCATCAGCTGTACCTTCATTGAGAAGCCCCGCCCACCCTAAGGCACTGATTGGGTCGGTAACCCATGGGTTACCCATCGGTTACCCACCTTCAACCCCAAATTTTAGTAGAAGATTTAGAACTATGTATGTATTCAGTTTTAGCGTTTGTTCCCGCTTTGAGGGCATGAAACTCCCGAATAAGATTATTCATTCGCATTCATACAGTTCGAAGTGGATTGGGGAACGCAATTTAGCTTGAAATCCATTGTGTCTCTGGCTAGTTCTGAAAAGAAATCAATCGTGGATTAACAAGTTTCCCTTTCCCTTCTTCGCCGGTCAATCACAGACACCTCCGCGCCAGGCTCTGCCAGCTGCAGGCTTGTGGCAAACGGCCGCTGAGGGGCGGCTGGACAGCCGGCGGGCCGGGACGGGGTTGGTTCGGTCGAGTCTTTTAGCCTAGTAGTGTGGCCTTGAGAGCTCAGAAGGGATAGTGCTTGGTGTAGGGGGGAACCAGTCAGCTGAACCTGCAGGGATTTTCCCGGGTTCAGGAGGTAGCTACCTCTATAGATGTCGCCACATGAGAGTCTGAGAGTCGTTCGAAGTTCTTTGGATAGGTTTATGCGTCATGCGTGTGTTGCCCCGCTGAGGGCATTGGTGGGCAGCACGAGGGGGGTATAGTGGCCGTGGGCCTGGGGTTGTGTTTTTCTGCAGTGTAAGGACCCTTAGCAACTTGTTTCTGCCTTCCCATATCAACCATCCAGGAGAACAGAAATGAAGAGGCCACGCATACGTTGGTAATTTCATTTATCCCAGAATCCCAGCCCAAAATAACCGTCATAGCTTAGATTTGAATTCAGGTTCGAACCTGAGTGGAATCCGGAAGAGTTCATTCTCTATGGTATCACTTCAGTAAAAACAACTACAGCGGTTGAGGCAAGTCTGGCCACGTTAAGACAGCTATACACCTGACAAGAACCCATTCACGAAATCCTGCAGCTGAC
>NW_003307572.1:1296455-1298731 GCF_000143455.1 Volvox carteri f. nagariensis | reverse complement strand
AGCCGAGCCCCTGAACAGGAGCTGGGTTGCCTGTCGTACACGCACATATGTTAGGGTACGGCACATGGTGCAAGTCATGTTGTGTGATGGCCAGCTCATGAAAACCCAGTCGCCTGCCTTTGTTCATGCTGGGCACAAAGCCACCCCTGAGCCTTGCTTTCAGTTACTCACGGCCCGCCCCCACCCTTGCCATGTCCCTCTTTCCTCCGTTCTGCCCTGCCCATCCAGCCCAACACGGAGATGGGTGCCGCCACAGCTGAGGTGGAAACCGCCATGGCTGCCGAAGGCGCCAAAGCAGGGGAACAGGATGGGCGGCCGGGGGCAATGCAGCTGCTGCAGCTAGGGATGGCGCCGGCGTCAGGCAGCGGGCTGCAGCAGGTAAATGGACATGTCAGGCTGCAAGCCACGGGTTTGTACAGGTGCCAGGGTGACAGCCGAGCCCTTGAACAGGAGCTGGGTTGCCTGTCGTACACACACATATGTTAGGGTACGGCACATGGTGCAAGTCATGTTGCATGATGGCCAGCTCACGAAACCATATTATTTTCATCCATATAATTCATCCATATGCAGTTTCCTAAAATCTCAGGTCCGGAAAGTGTCCAGGGTTCATCAAGGACCGAATTTCTTCAGCATTCCAACCTAAGCTTGGATGAGGAGCATGCTATTCGTATAGCCAAACAAAAGGAATTCCTTGCAAAGCTAGGACTTCAAGCCATTGTTGCCAATATCCGGTCGCCTCGCTCGCCTATCAGACGACAGAGTACCCACTCAGCTCCATTGGAGACTCGCAGATCCACTAGGCTTACTGTCTTATCATCAAAGCTTAGCAAGCAACAAGTGAAGGTATGTGGTGTCCCAACGGGTGGTTAAAGATACCTAGGCGGCGGACCCTACTTTAGGGTTCTCATTTCCTTCCTCTGTGAAAGATCTCAGTTCATAAATATTTACAATGTTTATTGTCATATTGGGTTTAACAATATTCTCTGCTGCAGATGCCGACCCATGCTGCAGAAGCGGCTGTCGTCGAGGACACTGCTGCAGTGGTGGTGAATCACGATCCTGAGATGCATCTTAAAATTTTCTCAGACCAACACAAAACTTGGGCGGAGATGCACAACCTGGATTTGAAGGCCGACGAGGGCCAGCTCCTTGCGGCCATCCTCCAGTGGCCTGAGCAGTATAAACTCTACTGTGGGAGTGAGGGCTCCTTTCATCACTCCTTTGCAGTATGTGGAATTCTGGTGGCGAATGGCATGTATGCCCCAGACTTTAACAACCCCAAGCTGCAGGCTATCAACCACTTCACTGAGGACATGAAGTCTGCCCTGCTGTCTGGGGGGCTGAAGCAGTTTGAGCTTGCACTCCTTCTTGCGGGTCTGAATGCACTCTGCCAGGGAGACGTGGGAGCACAGGGTCAGCAGGTCCGGAAGCGTGCAAAGTCTGCTGCAAGCAATGACTGCAGCAAGAGGACAAAACGTACCGCACAGGAGATGGCGGGCTTGCTTGAGAAGGAGTTTCACTGGGACATCATGTCTGCATCCAACTTCAAGGACATCCCGGTAAGGTGTCATGGTCCAGGATTCTTTACTATTCTCAACATACATCCATAGAGGGTTTGGCACCACTGGTAAGGCGCGACCATTGCCCCCGGGAGATCCCGGGATCGATACCTATTAGGGTTAAAGTCCTTCCGATGGTGGAAGACATTGCCCCCTTAGTTGATGGACGGTGGTGACCTGGGGTGAAGATAACCCTCAAGCTGACCAGGAATGGAGTTGGGCCGCTGTCGACCTGGCAGATTCCGTTGGAAATGGAGGTGGGTGCGGAACCTGAGCGATTCACTGAGAAGTTGACTAGGGTGACTGGATGAGGGTGCCCCGAAATACCAGGGAAGGCAGGGTTTCGCAGGGTAGCTGCCACGGGTGAAGATACATCCTCCTGTTTCACACATCATACATCCTGATGAAATATTTGCATGGGCTAACCCTAAGACACCCTCCTGTAATGTTGTATGCTTTTATCAATCCACAGGAGGTGAAGGTTCGGATTGCAGAACTTATTAATAAATTTGGCGGAACTGAAGGTGCCGCCACCATGGTAGGCATTAAGGCCAAGGCAAACACAACCGAGGAGGATGTTGCTGAAGAATTGATGAAGTCACTCCGCCACAAATGGAAGAACCTCCGCAACATGGCTAAGAAGACACAGAAAGAGAAGGGTGCGTGACTGTGAACTTGCTAGCCTCATCATGCTTGTATGTATAAGTGGAGACA
>NW_003307572.1:1290809-1296405 GCF_000143455.1 Volvox carteri f. nagariensis | reverse complement strand
TGAAAATTATGCTGAATCCTGGTCTTAACTTCGCAGAATTGGACAGTACCAACGAATCGAAGCCTATGTGCTCATATTTTGTAGATGACATCCAGGCAGAATAGTCCAAATAGCGGACAGGGGTCCTCGAGGTCTGTGTCCCCAGAACGGTCGTTGAGGAACACACTTGAAGAAGAGAGAGCTCTCATCATCCAGAGGAATTTAAAGAAGCTAGCAAGCCTTGGACTACAGGTCACCAGGCCTTCAAGCAAGCCTCCATCTCGTCCGCCAAAACAGCGCTCACAACGAGGAGCTGAAGAAGGACACCCTCGACCATCAGCATGTATTGCTACTATGCGTGCTGCAACAAAGAGGAAAGCCGCTGCCGCCGAGGGTGCGGTCCGCAATAAGGTATGACCGGGTCCAGATCGGGTCAAACCATTCATTTCCCTTCATACGGTTACCGCAGACCATTTCTCTCATTCCAATTTTCCAAATTATACTGTTTGACACGATCTGGGACCTGCAAGAATGTGACCTCGTGGGGAAGACCAAGGGCTGCTTCCTTGTTGGAGCACGTAAGAAGAAGGACATCAAGCCCGAGGCTTTGGGGGCTGGATTACTATTGGGCGACCTGGTAAGCTTACATGCTGTCTGACAGGCGGTCCGCTGTGTGTCTGTATGTGTTCGTACCCTAACAAAGAACTTCCGTCTGCGTGCTTGTAACTGCCGCCTGGCCTCTTACCCCATATGAACATACAGGGTGACGAGACCGCTGACGGCTGCACTGATCTCCTGGTGATTGGCCGCACCATGGGAGTCATCAAGGACCTTGGCACTGTGCACATTCCCCCGACTGGCCAGTCCTTTGCACTAAACGACCGGCCACTCCGCCTCTTCCAGAAGGTAAATCAAGGTTGAGCTGTGATACCATGTCTGCATCACATGTGTTGACTTTGTTCTGGTTGCTTCTGTCTGCAGGTGCGATGGCCCATTGTGGGATTGCTCGCAGTCAAGGGCAAGATGACCGCAGTCCAGTGGGCCATGAGGACCACTGGGCTGAGCAAGAAGCAGTTGGATGCGGTGGACTTGGAGTGATACACGCCCTGTTAGGAACCACCTTATGTGGGGGGAGGGTAGGCGGTGTGTGGGGCTGTACTTGGCTATTGGGCTGTCCTGTCCATGCGCCTAGTTGCGAGCCCCTTAGCATAGGCCTTGTGATCGCGTTCAGGGATCCATCATAACACTCATTCATTTGGTATGCTGCAGTACCATATGCAGTTCCAGCATGGATCGAGCATGTGATTGTAGATATGTTGTAGGTATAAGTGCTGGCATGGTGGACCTGACCTCATATGTGTGTCTGCCTGAATGGGAAAGTGGTCTGCTGTGAAACTCGGGCTCTAGCGAGATGTGGCCCTAGGTTTTTGTTGGGCATACCTCTGTTTGAAGGCGCCCTTAAGAAGCGGTTTAAGAATGCTGGGGGACGGAATGCTTGAGAACACTGTAACAAAACGCTTGAGAACGCTGCAAGAATACTTGAGAATGCTTTGAGAACGCTTGAGAATGTTGTAAGAACGCTTGAGAATGCTATAAGAACGCTGTAAGAACGCTTGAGAATGCTGTAAGAACGCTTAAGAATGGTGAGAGAACGGTGTAAGAACGCTTAAAAATGGTGAGAGAACACTGTAAGAACGCTTGAGAACGCTGTAAGAACGCTTAAGAATGGTGAGAGAACACTGTAAGAACGCTTGAGAACACTGTAAGAACGCTTAAGAATGGTGAGAGAACGCTGTAAGAACGCTTGAGAATGCTTTAAGAACGCTTAAGAATGGTGAGAGAACGCTGTAAGAACGCTTGAGAACACTGTAAGAACGCTTAAGAATGGTGAGAGAACGGTGTAAGAATGCTTGAGAACGCTTTAAGAACGCTTAAGAATGGTGAGAGAACGGTGTAAGAACGCTTGAGAGTGGTGAAAGATTGCTTAAGAATGCGTGAGAAAATGGTTTGAGAATGTCCTTGAGAACGGGTAAGATCGCTGAGAACGCTTGAGATTCCCTGCAAAGAGCGCTCTCTTGAGATCGCTTAAGAACGCTTGAGAAGGCACAATCTTAAAACATGGCAGATAAGAGCGTTCTCAGAACGCTCTTAACAGCGGCATCTACTTGTGCTTTATATGGCTTAAGATCGCGTTGAGAGCGCTCTTAAAGCGGTTTCATTTTGGTAGGGTACGGCACACGGTGCAAGTCATGTTGTGTGATGGCCAGCTCATGAAAACCCAGTCGCCTGCCTTTGTTCATGCTGGGCACAAAGCCACCCCTGAGCCTTGCTTTCAGTTACTCACGGCCCGTCCCCACCCTTGCCATGTCCCTCTTTCCTCCGTTCTGCCCTGCCCATCCAGCCCAACACGGAGATGGGTGCCGCCGCCGCTGAGGTGGACACTGCCATGGCTGCCGAAGGCGCCAAAGCAGGGGAACAGGATGGGCGGCCGGGGGCAATGCAGCTGCTGCAGCTAGGGATGGCGCCGGCGTCAGGCAGCGGGCTGCAGCAGGTAAATGGACATGTCAGGCTGCAAGCCACGGGTTTGTACAGGTGCCAGGCTGACAGCCGAGCCCCTGAACAGGAGCTGGGTTGCCTGTCGTACACGCACATATGTTAGGGTACGGCACATGGTGCAAGTCATGTTGCATGATGGCCAGCTCACGAAACCAATATTATTTTCATCCATATAATTCATCCATATGCAGTTTCCTAAAAATCTCAGGTCCGGAAAGTGTCCAGGGTTCATCAAGGACCGAATTTCTTCAGCATTCCAACCTAAGCTTGGATGAGGAGCGTGCTATTCGTATAGCCAAACAAAAGGAATTCCTTGCAAAGCTAGGACTTCAAGCCATTGTTGACAATATCCGGTCGCCTCGCTCGCCTATCAGACGACAGAGTACCCACTCAGCTCCATTGGAGACTCGCAGATCCACTAGGCTTACTGTCTTATCATCAAAGCTTAGCAAGCAACAAGTGAAGGTATGTGGTGTCCCAACGGGTGGTTAAAGATACCTAGGCGGCGGACCCTACTTTAGGGTTCTCATTTCCTTCCTCTGTGAAAGATCTCAGTTCATAAATATTTACAATGTTTATTGTCATATTGGGTTTAACAATATTCTCTGCTGCAGATGCCGACCCATGCTGCAGAAGCGGCTGTCGTCGAGGACACTGCTGCAGTGGTGGTGAATCACGATCCTGAGATGCATCTTAAAATTTTCTCAGACCAACACAAAACTTGGGCGGAGATGCACAACCTGGATTTGAAGGCCGACGAGGGCCAGCTCCTTGCGGCCATCCTCCAGTGGCCTGAGCAGTATAAACTCTACTGTGGGACTGAGGGCTCCTTTCATCACTCCTTTGCAGTATGTGGAATTCTGGTGGCGAATGGCATGTATGCCCCAGACTTTAACAACCCCAAGCTGCAGGCTATCAACCACTTCACTGAGGACATTAAGTCTGCCCTGCTGTCTGGGGGGCTGAAGCAGTTTGAGCTTGCACTCCTTCTTGCGGGTCTGAATGCACTCTGCCAGGGAGACGTGGGAGCACAGGGTCAGCAGGTCCGGAAGCGTGCAAAGTCTGCTGCAAGCAATGACTGCAGCAAGAGGACAAAACGTACCGCACAGGAGATGGCGGGCTTGCTTGAGAAGGAGTTTCACTGGGACATCATGTCTGCATCCAACTTCAAGGACATCCCGGTAAGGTGTCATGGTCCAGGATTCTTTACTATTCTCCACATACATACATAGAGGGTTTGGCACCACTGGTAAGGCGCGACCATTGCCCCCGGGAGATCCCGGGATCGATACCTGTTAGGGTTGAAGTCCTTCCGATGGTGGAAGACATTGCCCCCTTAGTTGATGGACGGTGGTGACCTGGGGTGAAGATAACCCTCAAGCTGACCAGGAATGGAGTTGGGCCGCTGTCGACCTGGCAGATTCCGTTGGAAATGGAGGTGGGTGCGGAACCTGAGCGATTCACTGAGAAGTTGACTAGGGTGACTGGATGAGGGTGCCCCGAATACCAGGGAAGGCAGGGTTTCGCAGGGTAGCTGCCACGGGTGAAGATACATCCTCCTGTTTCACACATCATACATCCTGATGAAATATTTGCATGGGCTAACCCTAAGACACCCTCCTGTAATGTTGTATGCTTTTATCAATCCACAGGAGGTGAAGGTTCGGATTGCAGAACTTATTAATAAATTTGGCGGAACTGAAGGTGCCGCCACCATGGTAGGCATTAAGGCCAAGGCAAACACAACCGAGGAGGATGTTGCTGAAGAATTGATGAAGTCACTCCGCCACAAATGGAAGAACCTCCGCAACATGGCTAAGAAGACACAGAAAGAGAAGGGTGCGTGACTGTGAACTTGCTAGCCTCATCATGCTTGTATGTATAAGTGGAGACAACAGGACATGTGATGCCTCCCGCTGCCTGCACCTAGTCAATCCATGTGCAATAGCGCTAGCCAGCACATGTGTATGTACACAGGAACCCAAGCTCTATGTATATGTGCATGCATGGTAAATGTCAGTTGCTCCTCAACATGCCATCATCCCTCCTGCTTGCCTACAATATGACCTGGGCATTCATGTCATGCATGACTCTGCAGGTGATGAGCAAACCCTGCCCCAGCAGGGTGCCCAGGTGCCTAATCATAATATTCTGAACACGGCTGAAGATGGCACCGTGGTAGTACAGCAGGACAACACGGCAGCAGGGCCCAGGAAATGCTGCTCCTGCTGACCCCTGCTGCTGGGCCTCCCTTCTGGCACTCTGGGAAAAGGGGGGTCATTTTACCCGTAATTTTGGGTCAATCCACCCGTAATTTGACAGAAATTACGGGTCCGTAACACGTTACGGGTCCCGTAATTTGAGCACAAGGATACAGGTGAACATTTACGGGTGAAGACCCAGTGATTACGGGTGGATTTTACGCGGTGCTGGAGGTTAATTACGGGCGCATGTAACCAATTACACGCAAAATTACGGGTGAAGACCCAGTGATTACGGGTGGATTTTACGCGGTGCTGGAGGTGAATTACGGGCGCATGTAACCAATTACACGCAAAATTACGGGTGAAGACCCAGTGATTACGGGTGGATTTTACACGGTGCTGGAGGTGAATTACGGGCGCATGTAACCAATTACACGCAAAATTACGGGTGAAGACCCAGTGATTACGGGTGGATTTTACACGGTGCTGGAGGTGAATTACGGGCGCATGTAACCAATTACACGCAAAATTACGGGTGAAGACCCAGTGATTACGGGTGGATTTTACGCGGTGCTGGAGGTGAATTACGGGCGCATGTAACCAATTACACGCAAAATTACGGGTGAAGACCCAGTGATTATCGGTGGATTTTACACAGTGCTGAGATATTACTGGCGCATGTAACCAACTACACGCAAAATTAACGGGTGGTGAATAGGGTTGCGGCAAGCCTCAAAATGTGACGCTTACCCCATGTCAAAGTAGCCTAAGTCTCAGTGTGCTTGTGGACCAAGGCGCTTTGGACTCACAACTCCGACCAGCCAGCCTGACAGCCTGATGCATTCATCTCAACCATC
>NW_003307572.1:1287266-1290759 GCF_000143455.1 Volvox carteri f. nagariensis | reverse complement strand
CCTGGGAGCCGGGGGGCCTGGGAGCCGGGGGCCTGGAAGCCTGGGAGCCTGGGAGCCTGAGGGGCCTGGGAGCCTGGGAGCCGGGGGGCCTGGGAGCCTGAGGGGCCTGGGAGCCTGGGAGCCTGGGGGCCTGGGAGCCGGGGGCCTGGAAGCCTGGAAGCCTGGGAGCTTGGGAGCCTGGGAGCCGGGGGCCTGGGAGCCTGGGGGCCTGGGAGCCTGGGGGCCTGGGAGCTTGCGAGCCTGGGGGCTTGGGAGCCTGGGGGCCTGGGGGCCTGGGAGCCGGGGAGCCTGGAAGCCTGGGGACCTGGGAGCTTGGGAGCCTGGGGGCCTGGGAGCCTGGGGGCCTGGGAGCCGGGGGCCTGGAAGCCTGGGATCCTGGGAGCTTGGGAGCCTGGGGGCCTTGGAGCCTGAGGGGCCTGGGAGCCTGGGGGCCTGGGAGCCGGGGGCCTGGAAGCCTGGGAGCCTGGGAGCCTGAGGGGCCTGGGAGCCTGGGAGCCTGGGGGCCTGGGGGCCTGGGAGCCTGGGGACCTGGGAGCCTGGGAGCCTGGGAACCTGGGAGCCTGGGAGCCTGGGAGCCTGGGGGCCTGGGAGCCTGGGGGCCTGGGAGCCTGGGGGCCTGGGAGCCTGGGGGCCTGGGAGCCTGGGAACCTGGGAGCCTGGGGGCCTGGGGGCCTGGGAGCCTGGGGACCTGGGAGCCTGGGAGCTTGGGAGCCTGGGGGCCTGGAAGCCTGGGGACCTGGGAGCCTGGGAGCCTGGGAGCCTGGGGGCCTGGGAGCCTGGGGGCCTGGGAGCCTGGGGGCCTGGGAGCTTGCGAGCCTGGGGGCTTGGGAGCCTGGGGGCCTGGGGGCCTGGGAGCCGGGGAGCCTGGAAGCCTGGGGACCTGGGAGCTTGGGAGCCTGGGGGCCTGGGAGCCTGGGGACCTGGGAGTCTGGGAGCCTGGGAGCTTGGGGGCCTGGGAGCCTGGGAACCTGGGAGCCTGGGGACCTGGAAGCTTGGGAGCCTGGGGACCTGGGAGCCTGGGAGCTTGGGAGCCTGGGGGCCTGGAAGCCTGGGGACCTGGGAGCCTGGGAGCTTGGAATGCAGGGTGGCTTGGCGAAGTCCTGCAGGTAGCTTGAAGTGCTGACTTGACGACAAAAAGGGCAAGTAGTGACACTAAACAAATGGCAACCTGCGCAAGGGGCCAGAGTTCCCTCCAGGCAATTAATCAACAGCGGCAAAGATTTACCTCACCAACTGAGTGTGCCCGGCGTGAAGGATATGGGCGTTGAGTGGCCCACACAGGAGTTCGGCTGGTGGAAGGAAGTTACTTATGCGGTTTACGAGAAGGGAGGACCGCACAGGGCTTGTTCTCTAGCTCAGAGAACTTTACAATGTTCTAATCATGAGCCGTAAAGCGACTTTTCCAAGCTCGCTGCCGGCTATAAATACCGAAGTCACGATGTCGATCACAGGAGGCCCTCAAAAGATAAGCCTCGAGTACGACCACGACGTATAGTCCACAAATGACACAAGTGAAACACCTTATAACCCGTGTGACAGAACATTCACACAAGAAATGAACAATTAACAAGTAAAGTACATAAACATACGCGAACGAGCGTACATTCTCGTCTCGTCCATAAGTCCATCAGCGAAGTGTAAGATAAGAACCAAACACCTTACGCGATAATACACGAAATTCGCGTACTCACACCGATTATAACCTAAGACGATTATAAAAGACGGTAAAATGAACGTGACGCCAAAATGTCGTGACAGCTGTCGCGTCACATGACTGTAGCACCGAACAAAACACGTGCGTACGGCAGACTCCCCCCCCCAGCGGGCGAAGCCGAGATGGTGAATGCCCGTGGAAAGCTCCATGTACGCACCCTCAAAGCAAGTGCTCAGCTAAGCTGCTATCCTTCAAAATCACACGCTTGATAGCTGGATTCGTGAACACAATCAGCCAGACAAAAACCTGGTGCTCAGACTCAACAGAAGGACAACTCAACATCAATAAACGATCCTGTTCCTGCAGCCTACACAACCACTTCATGCGCGCTTCATCAGCACCCGATATGTGATCAACCAGAACTCTGGCGACCACGAAGCCCTTAACAGACTTAATCGCTGCTGGAATTGCCAAATCTAACAACGCGCCAGTGATTGACAACACTGCTGCATCTACAGATGTAAACTGCTTATCTACGCCGTCGTAAAACTGAGGCGACAAGGGATCACTAAATTTTACCGGCTTCCCTTTTAAGACGCGAGCGCCAGAAGACAACAAAGCGACACGCAAAGGATTTGAAACCTCGTAAGGCAGAATTACGTTATTAACCAAGCTCCAACGCAACGCTCCTCGCAACACGTCGACATGCGGCTGCGGTACGGACGGAAGTTGAAGACGTTGCTCGAATAACTGATTGGTGACCAAAGCTATCTTGAATACTGAGTGGTCTCCCGACATAGCCAGATCCAGCGCCATCGGAACGTCCGCGGCTGAATCCAAACTCCAGTGCTCCAGTTTCGATGTGGCTGCTGCAACCGCCGCTGCTCCCACCGCTCGCCTTGGGCGGGCAGACTTAGGTGCAAGCATATTGCGCAGCTGCACAGCATCCACCAGCTCCAATTCGCCGTCCTGATAAAGCACCTCGAAGAAATGCTTCCTGCCTCGTTTACCGGCATAGGTAGCGACACCGGTTCTCACGGCACGACTGCCAGAGGGTCCGGAATTAGATCCAAACACCCGTGACCCTTGTAATTCGGCAAGATATTGCGGAGGAACAGGCTTTGTGCTGGATTTATTGGAATTACTACCAGAGTTAGCCAAAGATCGAGAGTTAATTTGTGCTACGGTGATGCCTTTGGAAAGACAATTAGGACACACCCAAGTACCGTCAGGGATTTGTTTGAGAGGCGGTTTAAGGCAATAAGTATGCCAACCCGTCCCACAGCTATCACAGAGAAGCATCCATTCTTCCCCATCAGGCATTTTGCAAACCTCACAGGACAAATTAGCATGAGGTCGGGACAAGCGAGGATCGACAACCTCGTCTAAAATAGGCAAATGACAAGGTGCACAGTGCATCACATGCGTTTGCATGGTTTGACCGTCTTGACCTTGCAGAACAAGTACGCCGCTGGGACGCACCTCACTAACGCGAAGTACGGCAGGTTGAACCTTATGGTCTAACGCCGTGCACGAACTAGTATTACGATAATAAACATAATCCCCCACATCAAACCTGCGCAACCTAGGATGGTTACCCCCACCACGCAAAGCGGCATAGCGTAACGTATCCCTATGCTGGGCGATAAGTAAATTTTCCCCTGCAATACTCATGTTACGACGCATAGCCTCGCCACGCTTAAGAAGAGCTTCCGAAGCCTCCTCCAGCGAATCGAAGGAGATGTCCTCCTCAAAGCGCTGCTTCACCGCGGCTGGTATGGTGGGCTGAACTCCGTGGAGCANACTGTATGGGCTGAAACCAGTAGACTGCTGCTTCGA
>NW_003307572.1:1278998-1287216 GCF_000143455.1 Volvox carteri f. nagariensis | reverse complement strand
CATAGTAATACAGACCCTCGGGTTCCCCCATGTAACGCGCTGCCGACGGATTAACCGCTAAAGCCTGCTCCCGCTCGTCAGGCGAGAGCTCCGACAAAGTGCGCGGAGGTGGACCCTTAACCCCACTTACCTGGTACTCAAAACCGGCACCACGGTGGTCGGAGGGTTTGGCGCGCCCTTGGGCCGCCAGGGCAAAAGACGCCAGGCCAGAATCAAGGGGAGGTGGCGTGACCAGCTCCGGTGCTGCCGCCGGGAAACAGGCGAGCTGCACACTCTTGTCTGCCTGAAGCGTGGAAAATCCCTCCCCGAAGCTGCTCGAAACTGAGCTTGAACCCTGCGTTGCTTGGGCCGTGCTTGGGGGATGGGGTTTAACGTCTAAGGGGCCGCCGGTGGAAGGCAGCCCCTGCTGACAAAGCAGGTTGAAGAAAGTGCCGACAGGCATGTCGGAGATTTTACGCAAGAGAATATTGTCATCTAGCGGTGTGTGAGTGCGTTTTGAGTTGTTCGCCACGGGTGGTGCCGGTGGCGGATACTGCTTCGTGACTAAGGGGGCAGGAGTAAAGGACTTAGGAACAGCCTGCGAATGCATAGTGGCTAAGCTGTTGTACCTTACCTCTTGCGCGCTGCGCGACCATGTGAGCGGCGCCATCCTGGCCTGTTGGCTGGGAGAGACGTTCGACGCCGCTTCATGGAACTGCGTCGTGCAGCAGGCCGCCTCCTCATCCCCATCGTCCTCTGCTGCGAAGTCGTCCTCGAAAGCTGCAGCAACAGCCGCCGCCAAGGCAGCCTTCTTTTCAACCGCCTTCTTGCGCTGTAGAAATAAAACCTTCAGGGCTGGGTTAGCAGGCTCGTAGCCCGCGGGAGCGAGCTCGGGGTGGAAAATGAAGCACTTGCTCTGCTGGTGACCCATGGTTCCGCAGAACTCGCAAGATGGCCTATTCCCCCGCGATTCGCTAACACCCTGTCCCTGCTTGGGCTTAGATGGCCCAGCCCCCTTCTGCTTTTGCCCGCCCATTCCTCTGGACCCCCCTGAGGTCGACGCGCTGCCCTGTCCCTGGGAAATCAAGGCAACCAAACGCTCAACAATTCCGGAGGGGATGTCAGAGGTCAAAAGCGCGGACTTCGACTTTGGGGGATTTAAGACACGGCACTGTGCCGTATCGTGAGATGCATTAGTGCCGTGCTTCTCGCAGTAGAAGGTGCGTTTTTCCTTAATAGGGGGTTTTGCTGCACTCTTCTGCTGCGGCGGCTTTTTGTGTACCTGCACTGCTCTGTCCTCCAACGGAAGGTTGTTCCACACAACCTCAGCCTCTTGTGCCGTCTTCTCCAAACGATCGTACCACTTGGTACGCTCCACGGTGATGAGGTGCCTCTCCAGGTGATGCCGAACCACGGGGTTTAAGCCCTCAAGGAAACGTTCGGCGACTTGGTGTTTACTGACTCTACCGTCCAGCTTCTTCTCCAGCGCTAGCAACATGTCCTTGAAGACTATGGGAGAGAGAGCTCCCTGCTGCATGCTTTTGAAACGCGCAAGATCACTCTCAGCACGCGCGGAGGCAAAGTTTTCCTCTAGGATGTGGGCGTAATAGTCAAACAATTGACGAGGAGAGACGGTGTTGGCTGCCGCACCTGGTTCGGATACACCGAAGTGCGCTGCGGCTTTTGATATGAGGTTTTGTCTGTGGGAGTTGTACCACGCCTCGAATGGCGTGTTACGACCAGGCAGTGCATCAAGGTACGACTTCAGGCTTTCAACAGACAAGTTGTTCCTAGAAAGAGGGTAAGAAACTCCTTGCTGGAAAACCTTAGTGAGGAAGTCATCCAACCCGTTGTGCTGGAACGGGTCAAGGGTAGGGTAAAGGTTCTGCATGATGTCGTCGTCAGAATCGCTGTCCCTAGAAAAGATAGGGTTGATGTAGGTGCGGGGCCTACCTAGCGCTTCAAAGAGACGCGACCACTTGTCCCTATCGGAATCTGTTCCGAGGGTTTCTAGTGGAGCAGCAACCTCACCCTCAGTTTGAGCTAACTTAGTCAGGGGAAGTTCCACCTGTACTGCTATGCCACTATCGGAACGCGAGCGCGGAATACGGGCGGCTTCGCTAGTACTAGACCCTGAGGTGGACACCCTACGCGTATCCTTACGCGAAACCTTGCTTACCTCCTGCTGATCTCGCTGACTCGTCGAGCGAAGATGTTGCGCAGTGGCGGCCCGCGGGATGTTGCGATGTAGCGGCTCCGTGGGACTTATGCTTCCCTGTGTAATAATTAGCTTACGAAAAACAAGATGAGAAAAAGGAAAAGAGAAAGATGCAGCAACAGACGCGAAGCGAACAGGCAAGGACTAAGCGATAAAAAGCCTAGCGACTACTAAAGAGTACTAAACCCGCCCCACCTAAGCTGGTGTCGCTGTAAAGTTGCGTTGTATTGAGCTGCAAAACAAAGAGTAGCTGCGTAAAAACAGCTGGAATAATAGTAATCCTGGAAAGTGATGAGTACGTGGTGCAGCGTAATGATTGAACGACTGCTCTGTGGAAACCGCGTCAGCAAAAAGACAGAAAATCAACTCGATGAGGTTACAGTGATTATTCCATCATATCGTTGCGTGGAGACGCGCACAGGTCCGCGTATTCAAATAACGGCAGTCGAATATTCGCTCCCTGGGAGCTGGCTGTGACAAAGCTCGTAGGCCGCGGTAGCTGTTCGAGCTCGGGGTCCAGCTGCACTACTACTAGGTAGCGTATGCGGAAAATTGCTGGGCGAGGCTCTAAGTCGAAACGCACGCCTCTCGCCAACAGGCCTATGTCGACAGGCTCCGGCTCCTGGTCGAACGGATCGACCAAATGTGGATGATTAGGCTGATTAAACCGCCTGCGAAGGCCCTGCTGGCCCCGACCACCTTGATGATGATAACCTCGGTGGCGCACACCGAGAGGGTTACGACCCGCGCGTCCTCTGAATGGCCTTCTGTAATCTTCGTCGTAACGGTCCACTGCAGAAGCGGATTGAGGCTAGTAAAAGCAAACGAATTGGTGTGACTCCGTAGGATTCGGCCAGAGGTACGCGAAATGCTCGTTAAGCACAGAAGAGCTCGAACCTGCTGTTTAGGTGAGCTGAATATATAGTATAAGAAAAATGTTAGGCTGGGCTGACCAAGCCTAGATGGTAACACGAGTAGATCGTATAAAGTATTCGGGATCGAGTGTTCGACAGACGGCTGTGCGTAACACAGTATCGATTGTAAAAGTGACCGAATACACAAGCAAATCGACCCAGTAGAAAATGGCCCGAAATTGCTGAATGGTAGGGCAGCTGTGCGTAACACTGCTGACCGGCTGCGGCTGGCGTGACCTAGCCTGCCTAACCTACCAAAAAGGGTGCTGGGAAAAGCAACCCGAATATCCCCTAGGCGACAGAACACCTAAGGTAAACCCAAAAACGAACTTACTTGGTCTTCTAGCCTGATTTAGGCTTTACGGCTATGGAATGCAGGGTGGCTTGGCGAAGTCCTGCAGGTAGCTTGAAGTGCTGACTTGACGACAAAAAGGGCAAGTAGTGACACTAAACAAATGGCAACCTGCGCAAGGGGCCAGAGTTCCCTCCAGGCAATTAATCAACAGCGGCAAAGATTTACCTCACCAACTGAGTGTGCCCGGCGTGAAGGATATGGGCGTTGAGTGGCCCACACAGGAGTTCGGCTGGTGGAAGGAAGTTACTTATGCGGTTTACGAGAAGGGAGGACCGCACAGGGCTTGTTGTCTAGCTCAGAGAACTTTACAATGTTCTAATCATGAGCCGTAAAGCGACTTTTCCAAGCTCGCTGCCGGCTATAAATACCGAAGTCACGATGTCGATCACAGGAGGCCCTCAAAAGATAAGCCTCGAGTACGACCACGACGTATAGTCCACAAATGACACAAGTGAAACACCTTATAACCCGTGTGACAGAACATTCACACAAGAAATGAACAATTAACAAGTAAAGTACATAAACATACACGAACGAGCGTACATTCTCGTCTTGTCCATAAGTCCATCAGCGAAGTGTAAGATAAGAACCAAACACCTTACGCGATAATACACGAAATTCGCGTACTCACACCGATTATAACCTAAGACGATTATAAAAGACGGTAAAATGAACGTGACGCCAAAATGTCGTGACAGGGAGCCTGGGGGCCTGGGAGCTTGGGAGCCTGGGAGCCTGGGGACCTGGAAGCTTGGGAGCCTGGGGGCCTGGGAGCTTGGGAGCCTGGGGGCCTGGGAGCCTGGGAGTTTGGGAGCCTGGGGGCCTGGGGGCCTGGGAGCCTGGGGGCCTGGGGGCCTGGGAGCCTGGGGACCTGGGAGCCTAGGAGCCTGGGAGCTTGGGAGCTTGGGGGCCTGGGAGCCTGGGGGCCTGGGAGCCTGGGGACCCGGGAGCCTGGGGGCCTGGGAGCTTGGGAGTCTGGGGGCCTGGGAGCCTGGGAGCTTGCGAGCCTGGGGGCCTGGGAGCCTGGGGGCCGGGGAGCCTGGGGACCTGGGAGCCTGGGGGCCTGGGAGCCTGGGAGCCTGGGGGCCTGGGAACCTGGGGGCCTGGGAGCCTGGGGGCCTGGGAGCTTGCGAGCCTGGGGGCTTGGGAGCCTGGGGGCCTGGGGGCCTGGGAGCCGGGGAGCCTGGAAGCCTGGGGACCTGGGAGCTTGGGAGCCTGGGGGCCTGGGAGCCTGGGGGCCTGGGAGCCGGGGGCCTGGAAGCCTGGGAGCCTGGGAGCTTGGGAGCCTGGGGGCCTTGGAGCCTGGGAGCCTGGAGGCCTGGGGGCCTGGGGGTTTGGGGGTGACACAACCATGAAATGGTGGTATCGAAAGATACCGGTTGAGGCAAGTGGATTGAAAAATAATCATTCTAGAATCCACTTGGGCCTCATGCCAATAAGTTCCAGTACGGCTGGGTGGTGTGATGTTGACCATAGTTCGCAGGAACTACTCTCGCCTTATGAAGCAGACGTCCAGGAAGGCAGGTTCCAGCTTTAGACAGGTAAAGCCCCTGCCCAGACGCCAGTATGGACTTCTGCAGCAGTGCGGCAGTAGGGTGGACAGACCGGCATCTGACAGTTAGACAACAGAGCCTAGAGCTTAACAGTAAGCTTAACAGGATACAACACCTGGAGCCTCAACCCTCCCTTCCATCTCACCTCCCTGAGTGAAACCCATTCCCCCTCCCTGTCACCACCCTCCTAAATTAAAACTTCGGCTGCAGCCCCACTATCGGAGGTTGGCTGCACTTGCTGCACATGTATGAGAGCATGAGAATTAAAGCAGGCACTGCAAAGACAGTGCTGACACATACACACCCAACTCCTCCAACCAGCCCCAGCCACACTTCCTAGCATGTAGTGTTATCATCATTCCACAACGAACACACAACCGTGGCACAGATGTGGCCCACCACTACCTGCCTACATCAAACAAATCTGCCGTACTCCGATAGCCATATCGGAGTACGACAGCGTCTTGATGCCCCACGTAAAACACATAAGAGCCCCGACCCTCGCCCCCATCTTACCTCCATTCCCGGCTGGATGCTGGCCCCATCTTCCGAGGCCTGCTGCACATGCAGCACATGGATGGGAACATGACAATTAGGGCAGGCACGTCAATGGCGGAGGCGAAACATACACGCCCCCCTCCCCCAACCAGCCCCAGCCACCCTCCATAGCATCAGGAACAAGAAAGAGGGCAACGGGTAACGATTCCACAACGAAACACACAACCGTGGCACAGATGTGGCCCACCACTACCTGCCTACATCAAACAAATCTGCCGTACTCCGATAGCCATATCGGAGTACGACAGCGTCTTGATGCCCCACGTAAAACACATAAGAGCCCCGACCCTCGCCCCCATCTTACCTCCATTCCCGGCTGGACGTTGGCCCCATCTTCCGAGGCCTGCTGCACATGCAGCACATGGATGGGAACATGACAATTAGGGCAGGCACGTCAATGGCGGAGGCGAAACATACACGCCCCCCTCCCCCAACCAGCCCCAGCCACCCTCCATAGCATCAGGAACAAGAAAGAGGGCAACGGGTAACGATTCCACAACGAAACACACAACCGTGGCGCAGATGTGGCCCACCACTACCTGCCTACATTGGGACATTGCACATTGAAGCCATAATAGCCAAAGCCGTACATGAGCGGTTATGTCAGCCAATTGCATGGAAACCTCGTCGGTCGTAATTTTGTTCAGTAAACCTGACAAGGTTTTAAATGATTTCAGCCGACTTTCGGATATTGTGGCATGGACCCACTACATTGGCGGACCTCGTCGACCAGGTCGATCGACGTCGGCCTCGGGTAACCTTGCCTATGTACTTATTTGTTCATCAACTATATTCTACTTTGTGCTGGAACAATCGGCGTTCCTTTGGGCCATGACCATGACTACCAATGGTCATGTTACATCGGAGCACCAAAACAAGTGGCAAACACCCTAAGTAACCTAAATTTCACTTATGATAAGTTCACCGGCTATATTCATGCTTTCCAATGTGCTTTCGGGGCTGCACGTCAAAAGTAACCTCGTCCAGACAACCGTCCTGTAGCTGCTGAGCCTTGGGCGCTACACGTCTCTGGACTGCCAAATGGCCGTAGGTAGAGAGCAAATCGTAAGGACAAATAATGCCTCCCTACACTCATATTTGATGGCAAACATGTTAACTAACCTCGTCATAACATTTCACACACTCAGCGTGCATATCTGTGCCTAATTATGACACTTTCAAGGTTGCACATTTATCAAGCTTCTAGCTGGCGAGTAACCTGTCCAGACAACTGCCCCGTAGCTACCGAGCCTGACGAGTTACACGTCTCCGGACTGCCATAGGGCAGACTTCTGTACGGGTCATCCTAACGCAGAGGCATTTAGCCTCTTCTCATTCACTCATCGGTAGTTTTCACTACCACCTAAACAGTGGAGGTGGATACAACAGCTTGCATTCAAAGGTGCTAGCACCAAATCCATAGCTCCATGATTAAGAGATTTGTAGGGAGCACCATACACTCGTTGGATTAGAATACATGTATCCAGCAGACACACACACACACACACACGCACACACACACACACACACACATAAACACATGTGTCTAGGTGCATGTACATGCACAAACATTTGGACATGCACATACCATGTGTATGTGTATGTCGCCGACCTATTGCAGCGGCTTGCAATTGTTTTCTCGAGGAGGTCTTGGACATCACAGACTGGGTACATCACACGCAGGCGCATTGAGCCCAGGGGAGCGGGAGATCCTCTAGAGGATCTCAAGATCCATGCTGAGCACCACCGTAATGGCTTCTGACCATCCATGGGCCCCCTTGGCTCCCAGGGGTGGTCCCCATCCTTGTGCTCACTTTTATGTATCGTCGTAGTCCCGACGTTAGACGGACGACGTTTAGTCGTTCCGTCGTCGGGACGGAGACCTTAGGCTGCGGGGGGCGTCCGCGTGTCCGTCTGTTCGGAATTTCTGGAGAGTCGCCCTTTTTCGCCGTGTCGTGCGCGGTTTCGGAGCCGCGCCTTTTAGGCTAGCTCCGTCGCCGCGTGGGAGCCGCGGTCGCCGGTTCGCGCCCCGCCGTCGCCGCTTTTTTTCGTTTTTTCGCACCGCACCGCACCGCGCCGCACCACACCGCATCGCACCGCACCACACCTGGGCCCGCGGAAGGCGCCCTGGAGCATGGCCGTGCGCCGCTTCGTCGGGCGCGCTAGCTCCGACGTCGAGTGGGAGCCGTAGTCGCCGGTTCGATCCCCGCGCCGGCGCGTCGTTTTATCCTTTTTTACGTTGCGGCTCGCTGGCTTCGTCGCCTATTCTTCTATTTTTCGTTCGGGAGCGCTGCCTTCGTCGTCGCGTGGTTCGTTTTTCGCGTCGTCGTCGTTTATTGTTCATTTCTTTTCGTTCTGGACCGTGCACCGCACACCGCGTCGTCCCGGACTGCACTGCTCCACGCCTGGGCCCGTGCAATGCGCCCCCGAGCATCGCCGTGCACCGCTTCGGTGTCCGCGCCGCACCGCACTGCACCGCGTTGCACCGCACCGCACACTGCGCCACACTGCGTGTGGCAGTGCATCGCACCGCACCACACCTGGACCCGCGCAATGCGCCCCGGAGCATCGGCGCTCACTGCTTGTGGTGTGCGCTAGCTCCGACACTGAATGGGAACCGCGGTCGCCGGCTCGATCCCGG
>NW_003307572.1:1277931-1278948 GCF_000143455.1 Volvox carteri f. nagariensis | reverse complement strand
CTGCAGCACCGCGTAATATTCACCCGTAATCACTGGGTCTTCACCCGTAATTTTGCGTGTAATTGGTTACATGTGCCCGTAATTCACCTCCAGCACCGCGTAATATTCAGCCGTAATCACTGGGTCTTCACCCGTAATTTCGCGTGTAATTGGTTACATGTGCCCGTAATTCACCTCCAGCACCGCGTAATATTCAGCCGTAATCACTGGGTCTTCACCCGTAATTTCGCGTGTAATTGGTTACATGTGCCCATAATTCACCTCCAGCACCGCGTAAAATCCACCCGTAATCACTGGGTCTTCACCCGTAATTTTGCGTGTAATTGGTTACATGCGCCCGTAATTCACCTCCAGCACCACGTAAAATCCACCCGTAATCACTGGGTCTTCACCCGTAATTCTGCGTGTAATTGGTTACATGCGCCCGTAATTCACCTCCAGCACCGCGTAAAATCCACCCGTAATCACTGGGTCTTCACCCGTAAATGTTCACCTGTATCCTTGTGCTCAAATTACGAGACCCGTAACGTGTTACGGACCCGTAATATCTGTCAAATTACGGGTGGATTGACCCAAAATTACGGGTAAAATGACCCCCGTTTTCCCAGAGTGGTAAGGAACGACAGGACATTAATTAACCACCAGCAGTTCCTGTATCCTGACAAGCTTTCATTACTTCCTATATATGCAGGTAACCTGGCCTGTTCTGGGCATCCTGGCTATCGACAAGGGCAGACATGCTGTGCCCTGGGCGTGTGATACCCTGGGCGTCAGTGCAAAGCAGATATCATCAGCCTTGAAGGGGAACAACATTAAGGGTTAGACGTAGTTGTGACTTCTGGGGCATGGAAACAAGTACAGAGGGATGGTCGGTATAATTGAGGGCCTGCTACATACTGCTAACTAGCATCATGATTAATGTTTGACCTATGTGTCGGGATGGAGTTGGCATGCATGCCTGCTCCTTCTGCACATGCGTATGCATGCTACAACATGTACATATCTCGAGCCATGGTA
>NW_003307572.1:1276534-1277432 GCF_000143455.1 Volvox carteri f. nagariensis | reverse complement strand
GGCGGTGGTGGTGGTGGTGGTGGTGGCGGTGGTGGTGGCGGTGGCGGTGGGGGTGGTGGCAGTGGTGGTGGTGGCGGTGGTGGCGGTGGCGGTGGTGTTAAATACTGGATGGCGTTAAATAGAACATTTCCTGCAAGGTCTCCATCACGCACGGTAAGTGTTCACCGCTTTTTTGGCCTTCCTTTGTTCGGCGCACCGCACTGCACCGCATGGATTGCAACGCGTCTATATGTGTCAGCGCATTACTCAGACATACAAACCCACACTACGTCGGACTCGTGCCGCCCAGCTGGGGGACTACGGCCCCCTCGCGGGCGACCCAGCCCGCGTCTAGTATGTTACATTCTGGACAACATTGAAGTCCAAGGGGGGGAGTTGTAAAAGTTTATCATTGTGATAGAGGATTGGTGGTTGTGATGTCGCAGGCTCAATTCCCACTCAGCACATTATGATGACACTTCAAATCCATGGGATGAACCTTGCTGTCATTGAATCCAAGCCAAAACAGAGTACAACTTGTACAGTACAAGACATGTGCCAGAGCATATCTGAAGTGGGCTCCAGGAAAGAAGGGATGGTAGACAACGCCAAAATCACATGCTCAAAGTCGGTTTCAGAACAGACAGGCAATACATATAGGGATTCAAAAACTCTACACATCTCTAGATAGGGGCTGCATACACATATATAACATAACACAATTCTGAAGATAATTAGCTGTCCTCGACACTTTCATCCCTTATTGCATGTTGGGCGATATTCATGGCCATTATTATTGTTACATTATGCCATAGGTTCATCCTTAGGGCAAAGGCTCTACTCGGTTTGGTTGGAGCTGCTTGTCGGGCATCCACGATCCACGAGTTCTGGGGAGAGTTGAAGGTAGGTGTGCACATGA
>NW_003307572.1:1274896-1276484 GCF_000143455.1 Volvox carteri f. nagariensis | reverse complement strand
GTTCTTCGCTTGTAGCTTTGACGATGCTCGCAATTCACCTTGCCATCCCTCCGTCTGTCTCTCTGTCCACCAAGTCGCCGGTTCAATCCCCAGCGCGCGCGCGTCTTTTTTTTTTCGCGCTTTTTTTTCTTTTTTTTTCTTCGTATGCTTCGTATGCTTCGTATTTTCTTCGTATGCTTCGTATGCTTCGTATGCTTCATATGCTTCATATGCTTCATATGCACATATGCACATACGCTTCATCTGCACATCTGCACATATGCACATATGCACATATGCACATATGCACATATGCACATATGCTTCATATGCACAAATGCTTCATATGCAAGCATGTGCCACATGCGATGTGCAATCATATGTGATCTGCAAGCATATGCGATCTGCAAGCATATGCGATTTGCAAGCATATGCCGACACATGCACATATGCACATATATGCACATATGCTTCATATGCACAAATGCTTCATATGCAAGCATGTGCCACATGCGATGTGCAATCATATGTGATCTGCAAGCGTATGCGATCTGCAAGCATATGCGATCTGCAAGCATATGCCACATTCGATGTGCGGTTCAATCCCCAGCGCGCGCGTCTTTTTTTTGCGCGCTTTTTTTTTCTTTTTTTTTCTTCGTATGCTTCATATGCTTCATATGCTTCATATGTATGCTTCATATGCACGTATGCATCTTATGCGATATGCGATATGCAGCGATAGCAGATCGCAAACTTCGACGTTCCAACTTCAACACACGCACTTCACGATACGTGCACACGCATCGTGCACGCACACGCACAAGCATATACTTCATATGCTTGATATGCACATATGCATATTATGCGATGTGCGATGTGCAGCGATAGCAGATCGCAAACTGCGATCTGCAAGCATATGCAATCTGCAAGCAGATGCAGTTTTCTGTTACATTACAGTAATGCCGTACCCGCTTAATACACGCTTCATATGCACATATGCACATATGCACCCATGCTTCATATGCACATGCGCGCAAATGCTTCATATGCAAGCATATGCCACATGCGATGTGCAGCTTCATATGCTTCATATGCTTCATATGCACATATGCACATATGCTTCAGATGCACATATGCACATATGCACATTTGCACGTATGCTTCATATGCACATATGCACATGTGTTTCATATACACGAATGCTTCATATGCAAGCATATGCCACATGCGATGTGCAATCATATGTGATCTGCAAGCATATGCCAGATGCGATCTGCAAGCATATGCCACATTCGATGTGCAAGCATATGCGATCTGCAAGCATATGCAATCTGCAAGCATATGCCACATTCCAGGTGCAATCATATGCGATATACAAGCCTATGCGATCTGCAAGCATATGCAATCTGCAAGCAGATGCAGTCTTCTGTTACATTACAGTAATGCCGTACCCGCTTAATACACGCTTCATATGCACATATGCACATATGCACATATGCACCTATGCTTCATATGCACATGCGCACATGTGTTTCATATGCACAAATGCTTCATATGCAAGCATATGCCACATGCGATGTGCAGCTTCATATGCTTCATATGCTTCATA
>NW_003307572.1:1272428-1274846 GCF_000143455.1 Volvox carteri f. nagariensis | reverse complement strand
TTGCGCGCTTTTTTTCTTTTTTTTTCTTCGTATGCTTCATATGCTTCATATGCTTCATATGCTTCGTATGCTTCGTGTGCTTCATATGCTTCATATGCACATATGCGTCTTATGCGATATGCGATATGCAGCGCTAGCAGATGGCAAACTTCAACGTGCAGACTTCAACACACGCACTTCACCATACGTGCATACGCACATATGCTTCGTATGCTTCGTATGCTTCGGACGTGCGCGGAGTGAATGCCGTGCGCGCTTCATACAGCGCCGTTCTTCGCTTGTAAGCTTTGACGATGCTCGCAATTCACCTTGCCACTGTGCCGAAGTACTTTCGAGCTTTTTGCTCTTTCTTTTCGCTTCTTTCATGCGCTTCAATTCCGCGTCGGAATTAATGCCGTACGCGCTTCATACAGCGCCGTCATTCGCTTGTAAGCTTTGACGATCCTCGCAATTCCCCTTGTCACTGTGCCGGAATGTTTTCAAGTTTTTTGCTGTTTCTTTTTGCTTTTTCCGCGTTATTCGCCATTCACAACAGAATGAATGCCGTACGCGCTTCATACAGCGCCGTTCTTCGCTTGTAAGCTTTGACGATGCTCGCAATTCACCTTGCCATCCCTCCGTCTGTCTCTCTGTCCACCAAGTCGCCGGTTCAATCCCCAGCGCGCGCGCGTCTTTTTTTTTTCGCGCTTTTTTTTCTTTTTTTTTCTTCGTATGCTTCGTATGCTTCGTATTTTCTTCGTATGCTTCGTATGCTTCGTATGCTTCATATGCTTCATATGCTTCATATGCACATATGCACATATACATATGCTTCATCTGCACATCTGCACATATGCACATATGCACATATGCACATATGCACATATGCACATATGCTTCATATGCACAAATGCTTCATATGCAAGCATGTGCCACATGCGATGTGCAATCATATGTGATCTGCAAGCATATGCGATCTGCAAGCATATGCGATTTGCAAGCATATGCCGACACATGCACATATGCACATATATGCACATATGCTTCATATGCACAAATGCTTCATATGCAAGCATGTGCCACATGCGATGTGCAATCATATGTGATCTGCAAGCGTATGCGATCTGCAAGCATATGCGATCTGCAAGCATATGCCACATTCGATGTGCGGTTCAATCCCCAGCGCGCGCGTCTTTTTTTTGCGCGCTTTTTTTTTCTTTTTTTTTCTTCGTATGCTTCATATGCTTCATATGCTTCATATGTATGCTTCATATGCACGTATGCATCTTATGCGATATGCGATATGCAGCGATAGCAGATCGCAAACTTCGACGTTCCAACTTCAACACACGCACTTCACGATACGTGCACACGCATCGTGCACGCACACGCACAAGCATATACTTCATATGCTTGATATGCACATATGCATATTATGCGATGTGCGATGTGCAGCGATAGCAGATCGCAAACTGCGATCTGCAAGCATATGCAATCTGCAAGCAGATGCAGTTTTCTGTTACATTACAGTAATGCCGTACCCGCTTAATACACGCTTCATATGCACATATGCACATATGCACCCATGCTTCATATGCACATGCGCGCAAATGCTTCATATGCAAGCATATGCCACATGCGATGTGCAGCTTCATATGCTTCATATGCTTCATATGCACATATGCACATATGCACATATGCTTCAGATGCACATATGCACATATGCACATTTGCACGTATGCTTCATATGCACATATGCACATGTGTTTCATATACACGAATGCTTCATATGCAAGCATATGCCACATGCGATGTGCAATCATATGTGATCTGCAAGCATATGCGATGTGCAATCATATACGATCTGCAAGCATATGTGATGTGCAATCATATGCGATCTGCAAGCATATGCCAGATGCGATCTGCAAGCATATGCCACATTCGATGTGCAAGCATATGCGATCTGCAAGCATATGCGATCTGCAAGCATATGCAATCTGCAAGCATATGCCAGATGCGATCTGCAAGCATATGCCACATTCGATCTGCAAGCATTTCTTCGTATGCTTCGTATGCTTCCTATGCTTCATATGCTTCATATGCACATATGCACATATGCGCATATGCTTCATATGCACATATGCACATGTGTTTCATATGCACAAATGCTTCATATGCAAGCATATGCCACATGCGATGTGCAATCATATGTGATCTGCAATCATATGTGATCTGCAATCATATGTGATCTGCAAGCATATACGATCTGCAAGCATATGTGCTCTGCACATGCTTGCAGATCGCATAATGGCATATGCTTGCAGATCGCATATGCTTGCAGATCGCACATGGCATATGCTTGCAGATCGCATAATGGCATATGCTTGCAGATCGCATAATGGCATATGCTTGCAGATCGCATAATGGCATATGCTTGCA
>NW_003307572.1:1270810-1272314 GCF_000143455.1 Volvox carteri f. nagariensis | reverse complement strand
TTTTTTTTTCTTCGTATGCTTCATATGCACGTATGCATCTTATGCGATATGCGATATGCAGCGATAGCAGATCGCAAACTTCGACGTTCCAACTTCAACACACGCACTTCACGATACGTGCACACGCATCGTGCACGCACACGCACAAGCATATACTTCATATGCTTGATATGCACATATGCATATTATGCGATGTGCGATGTGCAGCAATAGCAGATCGCAAACTGCGATCTGCAAGCATATGCAATCTGCAAGCAGATGCAGTTTTCTGTTACATTACAGTAATGCCGTACCCGCTTAATACACGCTTCATATGCACATATGCACATATGCACCCATGCTTCATATGCACATGCGCGCAAATGCTTCATATGCAAGCATATGCCACATGCGATGTGCAGCTTCATATGCTTCATATGCTTCATATGCACATATGCACATATGCTTCAGATGCACATATGCACATATGCACATTTGCACGTATGCTTCATATGCACATATGCACATGTGTTTCATATACACGAATGCTTCATATGCAAGCATATGCCACATGCGATGTGCAATCATATGTGATCTGCAAGCATATGCGATGTGCAATCATATGCGATCTGCAAGCATATGCCACATTCGATGTGCAATCATATGCGATCTGCAAGCATATGCCAGATGCGATCTGCAAGCATATGCCACATTCGATGTGCAAGCATATGCGATCTGCAAGCATATGCAATCTGCAAGCATATGCCACATTCCAGGTGCAATCATATGCGATATACAAGCCTATGCGATCTGCAAGCATATGCAATCTGCAAGCAGATGCAGTCTTCTGTTACATTACAGTAATGCCGTACCCGCTTAATACACGCTTCATATGCACATATGCACATATGCACATATGCACCTATGCTTCATATGCACATGCGCACATGTGTTTCATATGCACAAATGCTTCATATGCAAGCATATGCCACATGCGATGTGCAGCTTCATATGCTTCATATGCTTCATATGCTTCATATGCACATATGCACATATGCACATATGCTTCATATGCACATATGCACATATGCACATATGCACATATGCTTCATATGCACATATGCACATGTGTTTCATATGCACAAATGCTTCATATGCAAGCATATGCCACATGCGATGTGCAATCATATGTGATCTACAAGCATATGCGATCTGCAAGCATCTGCGATCTGCAAGCATATGCCACATTCGATGTGCAAGCATATGCGATCTGCAAGCATATGCGATCTGCAAGCATATGCCAGATGCGATCTGCAAGCACATGCCACATTCGATGTGCAAACATATGCGATCTGCAAGCATATGCGATCTGCAAGCATATGCAATCTGCAAGCATATACCACATTCGATGTGCAAGCATATGCGATATGGAAGCCTATGCGATCATAGCTATGTGCTATGCTACGCTATGCTATGCTACGCTATGCTATGCTAAGCTATGCTAAGCTATGCTACGCTATGCTAC
>NW_003307572.1:1266824-1270463 GCF_000143455.1 Volvox carteri f. nagariensis | reverse complement strand
CATAGCATAGCATAGCATAGCATAGCATAGCATAGCATAGCATAGCATAGCATAGCATAGCATAGCATAGCATAGCATAGCATAGCATAGCATAGCATAGCATAGCATAGCATAGCATAGCATAGCATAGCATAGCATAGCATAGCATAGCATAGCATAGCATAGCATAGCATAGCGTAGCATAGCGTAGCATAGCATAGCGTAGCATAGCATAGCGTAGCATAGCATAGCATAGCATAGCATAGCATAGCATAGCATAGCATAGCATAGCATAGCATAGCATAGCATAGCATAGCATAGCATAGCATAGCATAGCATAGCATAGCATAGCATAGCATAGCATAGCATAGCATAGCATAGCATAGCATAGCATAGCATAGCATAGCATAGCATAGCATAGCATAGCATAGCATAGCATAGCGTAGCATAGCGTAGCATAGCATAGCGTAGCATAGCATAGCATAGCTAGCATAGCATAGCATAGCATAGCATAGCATAGCATAGCATAGCATAGCATAGCATAGCATAGCATAGCATAGCATAGCATAGCATAGCATAGCATAGCATAGCATAGCATAGCATAGCATAGCATAGCATAGCATAGCATAGCATAGCATAGCATAGCATAGCATAGCATAGCATAGCATAGCATAGCATAGCATAGCATAGCATAGCATAGCATAGCATAGCGCAGCGTAGCATAGCATAGCATAGCGTAGCATAGCGTAGCGTAGCATAGCGTAGCATAGCATAGCATAGCATAGAATAGAATAGAATAGCATAGCATAGCAACGAGGCGCATAGCATAGCATAGCAACGAGGCGCATAGCATAGCAACGAGGCGCATAGCATAGCATAGCATAGCATAGCGCAGCGCAGCATAGCATAGCATAGCATAGCGCAGCATAGCATAGCATAACATAGCGCAGCATAGCAGATCATAGCATAGCATTGCGCAGCATAGCATACCATAGCATACCATAGCATAGCGCAGCATAGCATAGCATAACATAGCGCAGCATAGCATATCATAGCATAGCATAGCGCAGCATAGCATAGCATAGCGCAGCAGATGGCATATGCTTGCAGATCGCATATGGCATATGCTTGCAGATCACATATGGCATACGCTTGCAGATTGCATATGTCATATGCTTGCAGATCGCATATGGCATATGCTTGCAGATCGCATATGCAAACATATGGCATATGCTTGCAGATTGCATATGCTTGCAGATCGCATAATGGCATATGCTTGCGGATCGCATATGGCATATGCTTGCAGATCGCATATGGCATATGCTTGCAGATCGCATATGCAAGCATATGGCATATGCTTGCAGATCGCATATGGCATATGCTTGCAGATTGCATATGCTTGCAGATCGCAGATGGCATATGCTTGCAGATCGCATATGGCATATGCTTGCAGATCGCATATGGCATATGCTTGCAGATCGCATATGGCATATGCTTGCAGATCACATATGCTTGCAGATCGTATATGGCATATGCTTGCAGATCGCATATGCTTGCAGATCGCATATGGCATATGCTTGCAGATCACATATGCTTACAGATCGCATATGGCATATGCTTGCAGATCACATATGGCATATGCTTGCAGATCACATATGCTTGCAGATAGCATATGCTTTCAGATCACATATGTTTGCAGGTCGCATATGCTTGCAGATCGCATATGGCATATGCTTGCAGAATGCATCGCATATCGCATATCGCATATCGCATATCGCATATCGCATATCGCATATCGCATATCGCATATCGCATATCGCATATCGCATATCGCATATCGCATATCGCATATTATGCATATGCATATCGCATATCGCATATCGCATATCGCATATCCCATATCGCTGCATATGGCATATCGCATATCACATACCGCATATCGCATATCGCAAATTGCATATCGCTGCATATCGCTGCATATTGCATATCGCATTTACATATATGCATATATGCACATATATGAAACATAAAACATAATTGCGGTAGGGATCGAACCGGCGACCTTCCGTTCTTTTCGGCGCTCTCTTAAGCGCGTACGGCACGCTCCCGACCCGGAATTTCCAAACCGCTCCGGACAACCGGACAACCATACAACCGGACAACCGGACAACCACGAGGCGCGGTCCCTGCGGTCCCGAGGGTGCCGTAGCTCTCGTTCGGGTCCGGACACGTTCGGGTGCATTCGGGTGCATATTGCAAATGCTTGCATATGAATATTCTTGCATATTGCATATTGCATATTGCATATTGCGCATACTTGCACATATGCAATATCCTTGCATATTGCATATTGCCCATGTTTGCATCTGCAATGTCCTTGCATATTGCATATTGCGTATGCTAGCATATGGCATGTGCTTGCAGATCGCATCTGATTGCATATGGCATATGCTTGCAGATCGCATATGCTTGGAGAGCACATATGCTTGCACATTGCATATGCTTGCAGATCGCATATGCTTGCAGATCGCAGATGCTTGCAGATCGCATAATGGCATATGCTTGCAGATCGCAGATGCTTGCAGATCGCATAATGGCATATGCTTGCAGATCGCATATGCTTGCAGATCGCATATGCTTGCAGATCGCATATGGCATATGCTTGCAGATTGCATATGCTTGCAGATCACATATGGCATATGCTTGCAGATCGCATATGCTTGTAGATCGCATATGGCACATGCTTGCAGATCGCATAATGGCATATGCTTGCAGATCGCATATGCTTGCAGATCGCACATGGCATATGCTTGCAGATCGCATAATGGCATATGCTTGCAGATCGCATAATGGCATATGCTTGCAGATCGCATAATGGCATATGCTTGCAGATCGCATATGCTTGCAGATCGCATAATGGCATATGCTTGCAGATCGCATAATGGCATATGCTTGCAGATCGCATAATGGCATATGCTTGCAGATCGCATAATGGCACACGCTTGTAGATATCATATGCTTGCAGGTCGCACATGCTTGCAGATCGCATATGGCATATGTTTGCAGATCGCATATGCTTGCAGATCGCATATGGCATATGCTTGCAGATTGCATATGCTTGCAAATCGCATATGCTTGCAGACTGCGTATGCTTGCATAATGCAGATGCATGCGCATATACATAACATATTGCATATCGCATATCGCATATTGCATATCGCTGCATATGGCATATGCTTGCAGATCGCATATGGCATATGCTTGCAGATCACATATGGCATACGCTTGCAGATTGCATATGTCATATGCTTGCAGATCGCATATGGCATATGCTTGCAGATCGCATATGCAAACATATGGCATATGCTTGCAGATTGCATATGCTTGCAGATCGCATAATGGCATATGCTTGCAGATCGCATAATGGCATATGCTTGCAGATCGCATATGGCATATGCTTGCAGATCACATATGGCATATGCTTGCAGATCGCAGATGGCATATGCTTAGCATAGCATAGCAGATCATAGCATAGCATTGCGCAGCATAGCATACCATAGCATACCATAGCATACCGCAGCATAGCATAGCATAACATAGTGCAGCATAGCATATCATAGCATAGCATAGCGCAGCATAGCATAGCATAGCGCAGCAGAG
>NW_003307572.1:1265072-1266774 GCF_000143455.1 Volvox carteri f. nagariensis | reverse complement strand
GGTCGTCGTCATCACCGCCACCCCGCCTGCACTTGCCAGCTGCACCCTTAGCTGCTCTTGGCACCTCGCCGGCCCTCTCCTTGAACGCATCATAGTTGGTGGTATCCTCGTCCTGTGGTGGGGGGGCAGCAACACCCAGTGCTTACGTTCAAGGTAAAATATCAGGGTAAGACCCAACAAGCTGCCCTGACATTGAAAGTTGACATAACCCATCAGCACCCCTCGACCATGTTAAACATGCTCCCCAGGTTCCAAACTGCTAGGTTTTCTACCTGGGCAACGCCCGCCTCGCCCTGCCTGGGACCCGTGCCGGTGTCCCCCCCTGCGGTTGCTGCTGCTGCGACGCCTGCTGTGCAGCCGCCACCCGTGCCACCATCCACGGCATGTGTGCCCATGGCAGCAGCCTCTCCGCCACCCACCGCCTGTTCGTGGTCCCCAGCGGCTGCTCTCGCTGCTGCACCATCACTGTCGTTAGCCGCAGTATCCACTGCCTCAGCCCCCACTGCGGCTGCCACAGCACCGTGGTCTGCAGTGATAGTCGACGGTCGCAGGATCTTGTCCAAGACCTTCTTCTGAAACTGCGTCATGAAGTTGCTGGTGGCGGTCGCCTTGCCAGGCACGGGCCCGCCGATGGCCAGGCCCTCCTGGCTGATCCCGAACAGCCTTTGAAGTAATACATTGCATTCTGCTCCTTGAACATGCTAGCTGATATCATGTTACCTCCCAGCTCAAAACTAAGCGGTATCATGTTTAGGCTCTGATGTTCATAGGAATCTCCTAAAGCACACCGGAGTTCAATTTTGAAAGTCTTGTTCCATTTTCCAGCTTATGGAACTATAGAGTTGCACTTGTTCAGGTCAAGACGGCGCGGAAGCTATTGGTCCATCCTGTATCCTAGAGTCGTGGCTAGTGTAAACTGTATCAGGTATAACAATGGAATACAAGAACATAGACAGCGAGGCAGGTAATGATAAGACTTGGCTGATGACATGCAAGTATACAAGTACGGTGCCCATACTAGAATACCGCCAGCTCGCCATCAGTACTATCTCTGCGAGGTTCGCGTGGACCTTCATTTCTTTTCGCTGTTCAATCTGTTCTGTGTATCCCTGCGAGTGGCCCACCGGCACGCTCATTGAGGGGCTTCCGTGGGTAGAGGCTGCTTCGCTAACATTCGGCCCCGTCTGTAGCAGCTGACCGCTGAAAAGGTCTCTCGAGTTGCTGGCGGTCGCGCTCTGCGCGTATTTATAGCACCGTACTGTGTACCGGCTGCTACACCGTCTACCCCAAGGTGTTTTCCCGCCCTGGGTACAAGGAGCTACTGGCGGCTGACCTCACCGGGCCCCCCGTCTTGTAGAGGACCATACACAAGCTTGCCTTAAGGCGGCAAATCAGGTGGCCTTGTGATGATGGGGATTGACGATGGAGGGGGCGGGTTCACGTGCGTGTCACATTAATTCAGAGTACCGGCTGCCAGGGCTGATTAGGGTGAATACCCAATGGGAGGCTTGTTGTCTTAAACCCTTTGTGTGGTCTGGGTGGTTCCAAAAGGGTTACAAGGCAGCCGGCTCATACCGGCACAAGTCTCAAGGATGGTTGCAGAAGGATACACTGTATCCGCTCGATGACTGCATGCTCGGAGGGGAATGTGCTGTCAGTAGAGAAGCTGGTGGCATGGGTGGAGAAGAAACACATGGAAGCG
>NW_003307572.1:1262356-1265022 GCF_000143455.1 Volvox carteri f. nagariensis | reverse complement strand
CTGACCACTCCAAACAGCAGGGCATGGCCGGTGGAGACGGTGAAGAGGCACGACAGGTCGATGTACGGCAGTGGCCGCAAAGGCAGTCAGGCCCTTGCACCCAGTCTGGAGCGCCGCCTCATCGAACTGCTTCTGCGTGATCTTGTGTGGAGTCCCAAGGTGGAGCATCCTGTACATCGCCTGCATGACACTGCCCGTGCTGACGAAATGCTGATGGGTCTTCTTGAGAGCCCGGGCGTCGACCTTCAGGCTCTTGCCTGCATTCCGCTTTACGAAGTGCTGGCTGACTGCTTGGGTGTAGCCACGGAAGCGCACGGTGGCCCCGCGCCCAACATTGGCCTCCATGTGTGCCTCGAATAGGCACCATGTGCAGCTGCCGACACGACTGTTCTGGTCTCGTAGCTGCTGGTGGACCGGTTCTGTCGGTGGGAACGGCTGGAATAAAAGCCTGCCGCGGTCCAGGTGTTGGACGGGCGTTGGAAGATGACCCTTGTGAAGACGACCAGTGGGTGAGTCACCAGCCGACAGGGTGGAAATCCAGCGGTGTAGGACTAGCACCAGCCTGGGAAGTGAGTGCCCGCAACGCTGGGGGCAGGGAGGCACTCCAGCTGCTACAGGAAGCCTGGCAGAGGTTGCAGCGGCTGGGGCAACAGGATGCGGTAGATCCGCGGGATGAACAGGAGTTTCTCGAAGAGGTCGTCTGTTTGCTCCCAGATCCTGAAGACTTCCAACCAGGAAGGATACGTCTACATGTTGCAGTGTGGTGAGTGTTCTTTCAGGCAGCTAATGAAGGCCGGCCCCTCACGGACAAACAGAAACGGTGGCTGGGATACCTGCAGGGCGGAATTCAGCTGGAGTGGGTGCCGTGCGACTACCCAGGGCAAGAACTAGCCCCCGAGCGGGGATGCAAGCTAGCTATAGTGCGGGAAATGCTGCGGGTCGCGGTGCCGGATTGCGACCTAGACTTTATCATGGCGGGTGACCGGCCGTGAGCCGTGCAGTTTCCTAACCATCGCAGCGCGACTCAGCACAGTGAGTTTGTTACAGCCGAATTGAGAAAGGCCCTTGACCGAGGGGTGATACGGAAATGGCCAGCAGACACGCCCCCCCCCCACGGTTATCAATGGCTTGCGGGTAGTGGAAAAAGACGGCAAGCTGCGCCTCTGTATTAATCCGATGTACATTAACTGTTTCTTGAAGTACCGGCCTGTGAAGTACGAACGACTGGCAGATGTACCTAGCTACCTCCTACCGGAAGATTGGCTGTACACCACGGACCACAAGAGCGGGTACTGGCAGCTATCACTCCCCGAACGGGAGCACACATATCTGGCTATGCGGTGGCGGGGGCAGACCCGTTTTTGGGCACACCTGCCGTTCAGCCTGGCGCCGGCCTGCCACTTGTACACAAGCATGAAGCTCGAGGTTTTCCAGCCTTTACGGCAGCTAGGGGTCCGCATGTCTTTCCTGATAGACGACCAGATGGGTGCCGCGGGTTCGAAGGCCGCGGCACAGTACGAGTGTGGGGCGGTGGTACGGCTGCTGGCAGCCCTAGGCTTCACCCTCAGCCTGTCCAAGTGCCAGCTGATCCCAAGAAGGCGAGTCTGTTTCTTGGGGATGGAGGTGGATGCGGAGGCGCAAGCATTCAGAGTACCAGACGACAAGCTAGCTAGATTCCGTACGCTGCTCACACAGCTCGAAGGCAAACGGCTAACAGCGCGGCAGGTGGCGCAGGCGGCCGGCAAAATCATCGCCATGACGCCCGCCGTCACCACGGCACCCCTGTATGCGTGGATGGTGTGGCGTGTAGCCCGGGGCGTGGTGTGGGACAAAGAGGTTTGGGACCCGGCGGAGGTGCTACACCAGGCAGGCTTGTTTATGGAGCTGCTGGGCAGGCGCAACGGGACAGCCACCTGGCGGAAAGGACCAGCCCTACGACTGACGATGGAACTAGTCGGGGACGCCTCAGACAGGGCCTTCACAGCCTTCTTACCTGGAGAATAACTGGGTGCCAACAGCCGCATGCTTGTGCCCTTCAAAGCTCAGGAAACCCAGCGGCTGCAGCGGAATGACTTTAGCAGCACAGAAAGAGAACTGCGGGTGCTGCTGTACAGCTTGCACTGGTTGCGAGAGCAGGCACCGAACCTGTTGTACGGCCGGACAGTGCAATACCAGACGGACAGCCAACCGGCGGAATTCTGCATGGTTGGGATGAAAGGCAACACCGCTTGCCTGCCCATAGTGGCGGAGATCCATCGCCTCTGTGTGGATACAGACACAGACATTTCAGTGGTGTGGTACCCACGCAGCCGGGAACAGCAGCAGCAGGCAGACGCGCTCAGCAAATACGAAGATGGATCACAGTGGCGAAGTATAAGCACTGGATGGGGCTGCCCTTTTCGGGAGCCGCAGCCGTCATGTGGCCAACACATGCTAAGGTTTTCATTCCTTGTTTAGCATATAGTAAGGTAATGCAGTTTCGTTTATGTTGCTGGGCTTTGGAGGCAAACAGAGCATGAAGGGGCAAGTACCACGTCCCCAGGGGGCAGCGGTTTTGCCACTGTTGTGGTACTAATAGCCGAATTGAGGATGTGAACCCGGGTTCACATTCCAATAACAGGGGCCCCTGTTATTGGAATGCCCAGCCTATAATGATATTCGTGCGA
>NW_003307572.1:1242982-1262174 GCF_000143455.1 Volvox carteri f. nagariensis | reverse complement strand
GTGCCATACTCAGCCCCGAAGTACTGCTCCTCGTCGAGTGCCTCGGCATGCAAAAAGGAGCGGGCCTTGGGACAGTCGGGTGGTGTAGACATGAGAACCCTATCCAGGCGGTCCGTGTCCAGTTCGTAGCTCGCACTGGGACCCAATGTCCAGGAAGCCACATCCTCGAATGCCAGGGCATACCAGTGCACTAGGCTCGCCATGGCTGCCCGGACTTGTGCCACTCGTTCTGGACTCGGGTAGACCATGTGGCCTCGTCCAAGCAGGTAACCGTTGGCTCCTGGTTTATCAAACCAGGCAGCCTCGGTGTTCACTGCGCGCCGTGCCAACATCCTCTCAAGCTGCTGGTTGGTCGTGTGTTTGGCCCCGGTCGCGGGGTCTGCCTCGGTGAGTGACTCGGAGGCCCACATCAGGCACAGCCACTGCGCGTAGTGCTTCTCGGGTGCCTGTGAAACCATCCTTCCGCCTTGCGTCTTCATTTGCTGCATCATGCATTCCACCGGCAGGTCGGAGAACCCTGCCACGGACCCAAGCTGGCACTCCTGGTCATACAGCCGGCATACACAGGTATGCAGGTTGACCGTGAACATGTAGCCCGGCACCTCCAACTCCTCCAGCCTGGTCGTGTAAGCTCTGAGCTTGCATGCAGCCGCCTTGGCTGCCACCAGGAACTGCTCACGGGTCTCGTCAGGGGGCCACGGCCAGAAGTAGTGCATGACCGTGCTGCACAGGCTCCAACACAGGGCCCACAAGGCCTCGGGCAGCACGTCCCCCTTGAAGATGTAGCTGGAGAACGTCTCAACGAAGTGCAGCCAGTCCTCCATGCGGTAGCTCTTGCTGCATGGGTGGAGGGGGGCAGTGTGGCGAGCAACCGTGTAACTAGAAGAAGTACATTACATAGAGTAGCAAACTCTCTGACAGATGAAGGTGTTTTTTCAGGCAAGCCCCTGGTCGTATTTGCTTTCTCGGCTATTAGCGACCCCCGTGTGTGGCCGGCTGCCCAGTGCTGGCTGTGCTCACCGGTACTGCATGATGCATTTGTACCGCCGCCCGAAGTCCGAAGTCACGACCAGGAACTGGCCGCGGGCCGTGACCCGCTGGTGTGCTTCACGAGACATGACCAGCTTGGCATCTGGGTCTGCTGGCTTGATGTCTTTGAGTGACCTCAGCGTGTAGTCCACAAAGTCGCTGACCACTCCAAACAGCAGGGCATGGCCGGTGGAGACGGTGAAGAGGCACGACAGGTCGATGTACGGCAGGGCCGCAAAGGCAGTCAGGCCCTTGCACCCAGTCTGGAGCGCCGCCTCATCGAACTGCTTCTGCGTGATCTTGTGTGGAGTCCCAAGGTGGAGCATCCTGTACATCGCCTGCATGACACTGCCCGTGCTGACGAAATGCTGATGGGTCTTCTTGAGAGCCCGGGCGTCGACCTTCAGGCTCTTGCCTGCATTCCGCTTTACGAAGTGCTGGCTGACTGCTTGGGTGTAGCCACGGAAGCGCACGGTGGCCCCGCGCCCAACATTGGCCTCCATGTGTGCCTCGAATAGGCACCATGTGCAGCTGCCGACACGACTGTTCTGGTCTCGTAGCTGCTGGTGGACCGGTTCTGTCGGTGGGAACGGCTGGAATAAAAGCCTGCCGCGGTCCAGGTGTTGGACGGGCGTTGGAAGATGACCCTTGTGAAGACGACCAGTGGGTGAGTCACCAGCCGACAGGGTGGAAATCCAGCGGTGTAGGACTAGCACCAGCCTGGGAAGTGAGTGCCCGCAACGCTGGGGGCAGGGAGGCACTCCAGCTGCTACAGGAAGCCTGGCAGAGGTTGCAGCGGCTGGGGCAACAGGATGCGGTAGATCCGCGGGATGAACAGGAGTTTCTCGAAGAGGTCGTCTGTTTGCTCCCAGATCCTGAAGACTTCCAACCAGGAAGGATACGTCTACATGTTGCAGTGTGGTGAGTGTTCTTTCAGGCAGCTAATGAAGGCCGGCCCCTCACGGACAAACAGAAACGGTGGCTGGGATACCTGCAGGGCGGAATTCAGCTGGAGTGGGTGCCGTGCGACTACCCAGGGCAAGAACTAGCCCCCGAGCGGGGATGCAAGCTAGCTATAGTGCGGGAAATGCTGCGGGTCGCGGTGCCGGATTGCGACCTAGACTTTATCATGGCGGGTGACCGGCCGTGAGCCGTGCAGTTTCCTAACCATCGCAGCGCGACTCAGCACAGTGAGTTTGTTACAGCCGAATTGAGAAAGGCCCTTGACCGAGGGGTGATACGGAAATGGCCAGCAGACACGCCCCCCCCCCACGGTTATCAATGGCTTGCGGGTAGTGGAAAAAGACGGCAAGCTGCGCCTCTGTATTAATCCGATGTACATTAACTGTTTCTTGAAGTACCGGCCTGTGAAGTACGAACGACTGGCAGATGTACCTAGCTACCTCCTACCGGAAGATTGGCTGTACACCACGGACCACAAGAGCGGGTACTGGCAGCTATCACTCCACGAACGGGAGCACACATATCTGGCTATGCGGTGGCGGGGGCAGACACGTTTTTGGCCACACCTGCCGTTCAGCCTGGCGCCGGCCTGCCACTTGTACACAAGCATGAAGCTCGAGGTTTTCCAGCCTTTACGGCAGCTAGGGGTCCGCATGTCTTTCCTGATAGACGACCAGATGGGTGCCGCGGGGTCGAAGGCCGCGGCACAGTACGAGTGTGGGGCGGTGGTACGGCTGCTGGCAGCCCTAGGCTTCACCCTCAGCCTGTCCAAGTGCCAGCTGATCCCAAGAAGGCGAGTCTGTTTCTTGGGGATGGAGGTGGATGCGGAGGCGCAAGCATTCAGAGTACCAGACGACAAGCTAGCTAGATTCCGTACGCTGCTCACACAGCTCGAAGGCAAACGGCTAACAGCGCGGCAGGTGGCGCAGGCGGCCGGCAAAATCATCGCCATGACGCCCGCCGTCACCACGGCACCCCTGTATGCGTGGATGGTGTGGCGTGTAGCCCGGGGCGTGGTGTGGGACAAAGAGGTTTGGGACCCGGCGGAGGTGCTACACCAGGCAGGCTTGTTTATGGAGCTGCTGGGCAGGCGCAACGGGACAGCCACCTGGCGGAAAGGACCAGCCCTACGACTGACGATGGAACTAGTCGGGGACGCCTCAGACAGGGCCTTCACAGCCTTCTTACCTGGAGAATAACTGGGTGCCAACAGCCGCATGCTTGTGCCCTTCAAGCTCAGGAAACCCAGCGGCTGCAGCGGAATGACTTTAGCAGCACAGAAAGAGAACTGCGGGTGCTGCTGTACAGCTTGCACTGGTTGCGAGAGCAGGCACCGAACCTGTTGTACGGCCGGACAGTGCAATACCAGACGGACAGCCAACCGGCGGAATTCTGCATGGTTGGGATGAAAGGCAACACCGCTTGCCTGCCCATAGTGGCGGAGATCCATCGCCTCTGTGTGGATACAGACACAGACATTTCAGTGGTGTGGTACCCACGCAGCCGGGAACAGCAGCAGCAGGCAGACGCGCTCAGCAAATACGAAGATGGATCACAGTGGCGAAGTATAAGCACTGGATGGGGCTGCCCTTTTCGGGAGCCGCAGCCGTCATGTGGCCAACACATGCTAAGGTTTTCATTCCTTGTTTAGCATATAGTAAGGTAATGCAGTTTCGTTTATGTTGCTGGGCTTTGGAGGCAAACAGAGCATGAAGGGGCAAGTACCACGTCCCCAGGGGGCAGCGGTTTTGCCACTGTTGTGGTACTAATAGCCGAATTGAGGATGTGAACCCGGGTTCACATTCCAATAACAGGGGCCCCTGTTATTGGAATGCCCAGCCTATAATGATATTCGTGCTGAAGAAGGATTCGATCATCAACAGAGCATGTTTGAGGCCATGCAATGGGAACCCGCACGTCTGGCGAGGAAATTGGAACGTATGTGGGCTCACCGAAACTCAATTACCCCCTTTAGACGCTAGTCTGGGCTGATGTGCGGTGTTTTCCTTTCCTCCGTGGCTTTTAGGCATTGTAGTATTACCCTTGGGCCCTCCGCTCGTATGGGTAATCTTACAGGTATGGGGTCACACACCCCCAACCATGTAACACACACACACACATAACACGTCTTCGTCGCAATTAAGCCTGTGAAATTTTACGGGTGCTGTGCATTACGGCTTGGGGAATTACGGGTCAAGACCTTGTGATTACGGGTAATGTAAACTCTAGATGACTTCCAGCACGGGCAACCAAGAAAATGTCACCTATGTTCTTCCTTATAAAAGGAATGCTTTGGCAACTTAAAAATAAGCATGTTTACAAATTTTCTTGGCCGGTAATTACATGTGAAGACCACGTGATTACGGGTAAACATGAATTTACGGGTGAAAACCTTTCCCAGAGTGTGGATGACAGCCTGGAGGAGATGGACAAGTACAAGTCGGCAGGCGGCCACGTGTCCTACCTCAACAATCTGGCTGACAAGACGATTGGCTGCTATCTGGTGGGCGGCTCCAAAGACAAGCCGAGCACGCCATCAGTGCTTGGGGCGGGCTTGGTGCTCAGTGACATGGCAAGTATATATTATGGCAGATTGCTGTACACTCTGTGTTCTAACTTGCAACATATAATTTGGCCATTTCTGCAACTGATTACTCAGTTGGATCCGGTTTTACTAATTCTTTGGTGGTGCAGGCATCGGTTTCCATTGAGGACACCATTGAGATCCTGGTCATTGGCAAGATGAAGGGGCTGCACCACCGTGCAAAATTTACCCTGCCTGAGCCTACCAAGACACTCGCCATCAAGGACTACCCCTTGACCATGTTTGATAAAGTAAGGAACGACAGGACATTAATTAACCACCAGCAGTTCCTGTATCCTGACAAGCTTTCATTACTTCCTATATATGCAGGTAACCTGGCCTGTTCTGGGCATCCTGGCTATCGACAAGGGCAGACATGCTGTGCCCTGGGCGTGTGATACCCTGGGCGTCAATGCAAAGCAGATATCATCAGCCTTGAAGGGGAACAACATTAAGGGTTAGACGTAGTTGTGACTTCTGGGGCATGGAAACAAGTACAGAGGGATGGTCGGTATAATTGAGGGCCTGCTACATACTGCTAACTAGCATCATGATTAATGTTTGACCTATGTGTCGGGATGGAGTTGGCATGCATGCCTGCTCCTTCTGCACATGCGTATGCATGCTACAACATGTACATATCTCGAGCCATGGTATTGAATGGCTGTTGTGTGATGGGTGTTGTTGCTTGACCCACTAGGATGGATGGTTGCCCATTGCAAATGGCTGCAAAGCCTTGAATTCATGCTGCTGTAAGGCAGCCAGTTTGATTGGTGTAGTAGACCATACGTAATTGTTAAACCCTCTATGCATCATGGGCTTATGAAAGGCTGTGCTAAGTAGCCACTGTGTACACATGTGTTCATAACATGGTATGAATATCCTTATGGCTGTTATGCATTGTTCATCAAGTTCCTGTACATGTAGTACTACTAGTGCTGGTGTGTCGTACATATACATATATACATAGGTCATGAACTTAGCAGGCAGCATTGGTAACACATGTGTGTATACACTGATGCTTCCGGAGGTTCCAGGATTGCCACCAGTCAAGGTAAAACGTTTTACCGATGGTGGAAGGTAAGAGTGCCGCTATTTGATGAACAGTAACGGCCTGGGATAATGTTGACATGAGAGCTGACCAGGAATGGGCTCCAGCCGCCATTAAGTTTGCAGATGTACATGTCGTTGGATGACGGTGGTGGGAGCACTCCTGAGATGTACCCGAGTGATTCACTGAGAAGACGGCTAGGGTGACTGGATGAGGGTGCCCTGAAATACCTGGGTAGACAGAGTTTCACCTGGTAGCGACCACCGGTGTAGATATGCCCGCCTGTCCCACACATAATGTATAAGGGGTTGTGTTACAAATGTGGAAACGGTTGATACCCACAACTGAGATTTTATACATGTCATTCCAAATGTAACGATTGATTATATATCATGCTGTTCGTTAAATGATGTCATTCCATGCTACATGGCAATATAATTTTCCGATGACAATCTGGATGCACCTATTTATTAAAGAATCAATAATTTGGCCTAAGAATGTAAAAGAACACCCCTAAGAATGTAAGAGAATACAGAAGGCTGCTGGCCCTAAAGAATGCTAAAGAATGGTAAAATAGTGGTTTTATTTCATAAGAATGAGACTTAAGAATGGGTGCCATACTTAGCAAACCCTATGGTAAGAATGGTTAAAACCCGCCAAAGAGCAGCTAAGTATGCTTTAGGCAAAGAATCAATAAGTTGTCCTAAGAATGTATAAGAACACCCAAAGAACGAAAAGAATACATAAGACTGCTGACCCTAAAGAATGGTAAAGAATCGTAGAGAATGGTAAAGAGTGGTTTTATTTCTTAAGAATGAGACTTAAGAATGGGTGCCATACTTAGCAAACCTATGGTAAGAATGGTTAAAACCGGCCAGAGAGCAGCTAAGTATGCTTTAGAGAAAGAATCACTAAGTACGTATAAGAACACCCCAAAGAATGGAAGAGAATACATAAGACTGCTGGGACCTGAAGAATGCTAAAGAATTTGAAAGAACGGTTTTAAGATAAACGGAGGTCATACGAACGTTCTTAGAACGTTCTTAGAACGATGTAAGAACGTTCTACTGATTATTCGATTTTATCAGTTTGGCTGGGCTAAGAACGACTTAAGAACGTTCTTAACCCCTCTCCGCGTTCGTAGGGAGGGACATCCAAGGGACACCCAAGGGACACCCAAGAGACACTCAAGGGACACTCAAAGGACACTCAAGAGACACCCAAGAGACACCCATGGGACACTCAAGGGACACTCAAGAGACACCCAAGGGACACTCAAGAGACACCCATGGGACACTCAAGGGACATGGTGGGATACCATAAGGGATGAGCTTCCTCCCCTTTGGGGAGAACCTTCGGTGTCAAAGGGGTGGCACCAGAGGGTACCTTCCTGTACCACCTTGCCACCGGAGGATACCCTCCTGTACCACCTTGCCACCGGAGGATACCCTCCTGTACCACCTTGCCACCGGAGGATACCTCCTGTACCACCCTGCCACCGGAGGATACCCTCCTGTATCACCTTGCCACCGGAGGATACCCTCCTGTACCACCTTGCCACCGGAGGATACCCTCCTGTACCACCTTGCCACCGGAGGATACCCTCCTGTACCACCCTGCCACCGGAGGATACCCTCCTGTACCACCCTGCCACCGGAGGATACCCTCCTGTACCACCCTGCCACCGGAGGATACCCTCCTGTACCGCCTTGCCACCGGAGGATGCCCTCCTGTACCGCCTTGCCACCGGAGGATACCCTCCTGTACCGCCTTGCCACCGGAGGATACCCTCCTGTACCGCCTTGCCACCGGAGGGTATCCTCCTGTACCACCCTGCCACCAGAGGATACCCTCCTGTACCACCCTGCCACCGGAGGATACCCTCCTGTACCACCCTGCCACCGGAGGATACCCGCCTGTATCACCTTGCCACCGGAGGATACCTGCCTGTATCACCTTGCCACCGGAGGATACCCTCCTGTACCACCCTGCCACCGGAGGATACCCTCCTGTAACACCCTGCCACCGGAGGATACCTGTAGCAGCTGACCGCTGAAAAGGTCTCTCGAGTTGCTGGCGGTCGCGCTATGCGCGTATTTATAGCACCGTACTGTGTACCGGCTGCTACATTCCCCCCCCTTTGAAGGGAACCGTCCCGGGCCCTTAGAGCCTCGTATACCGCCAGCCTGTGCCTACCTTCGCCTACCCTCGGGCAGTGGGGTGGCCAAGCCCACGTCGCGTCATGCCGCCCTTCATGCGCCTAGCCTTCAGGTTTTTCAGGCACAGAGACAATCCAGTCGGTTCGGCTACTTTTATAGTTTTTGTGCGATATTCGCTCACTGAGTCGCCACACCCGAAATACCACTCGAACGTGATCGATGGGGGCTGAACCGACGACTTCAGGATCGTGAATTTTCACGAGGTCTCGATACCAAATGTAGCAGCTGACCGCTGAAAAGGTCTCTCGAGTTGCTGGCGGTCGCGCTATGCGCGTATTTATAGCACCGTACTGTGTACCGGCTGCTACAATACCCTCCTGTAACACTCTGCCACCAGAGGGTACCCTCCTGTACCACCCTGCCACCGGAGGATACCCTCCTGTACCACCCTGCCACCGGAGGGTACCCACCTGTACCACCTTGCCACCAGAGGTTACCCTCCTGTACCACCCTGCCACCGGAGGATACACCGACAGTATCCTAGCATGGCAGGAACGTAGTAGGGAATCTCCGGCAGGTAGGCCGAGATGTAAGCTACCCGGACGGGGTGCTACGGCCAGGCACTTAAGTATCACGACTACTTGGTGTTCAGAGTTCAAGACTCTGCCACCGCCGTCTCAGATTGTTTCGTACGGGTCTATGTATGCTAGTGCTTGTCGCTGGGTTGGACTTCTTCCTGCCTCAGTGAGGACTCTAAATTCCACGCTTCCGCAAAGCCAGTCGTCCGCCCAGGTGAGCGACTGCTACAGTAGCCCCAAACTCCTCTGGTGGGGGCTTGTAGAAAACACATGAGCCTTCCGGGCTCTCCATGGCAATCAAGGATGCTTCCATTTTGATTCAGCTAAACATGGCAGTGGCCTCGGGGCACCTCTTGTTTTTCATGCAGCTGCAGCAGCCAGGGATGGTGTTGGGCAGTGGGCTGCAGCAGGTATGTGGCCATGTCAGGCTGCACGCCAGTTTTTTGTACAGGGGCCAGGGCTGATAGCTGAGTTGCTGAACAGGTGTTGAGTTGTTTGTCGTACACGCACATGTGTTAGTGTACGGCACTTGGCGCAGCTTACAGTATACGCACGTTTTAGCATAGCTGGAGAACTAAGTTTTTTGTGAAAATAACTAGCATCTTGTGTCTTTTCTTGAAGCATAGCTTTAGAGATAGAATTTCGCACAATAAGTTCGTAGTCCTGGATTCGAAATCAGCATAGTGCACGTATTCGATGCATTGTAAATATAAGATATCTGCGGATACCCTCAGACATGGGCGCCTATCTGTAAAGTACAGGTGAGAAAGCAAAGGTCGGAACATGCATCTGAATGGCTTTTTCATCACGAGCCACACCTGTGGAGGCCAATGGTGACAGCAACGGCAAAGGGCAACCAGGCAACGGCAGCCCCCGGGCTGCTGAATGCTCAGTTGCCAAACTTGCGGCAGCACAGCGCCTGCACTGCCAGTACGGTCACCTCGGTTACCGCGTGCTGAAGCAGCTGATCAGCAAGCAGCTGGTGCAGGGACCACAGGTCACTCCAGCGGCACCACGCCAGGTGGTGGAGGCCGTCTACAAGGCCTGTGTCACTGTGAAGGCCACCGCAACCGCCCACCCCAGCCGCAGCAACCGGCCGCAGCACGCACTGGAGGTCGTACACTCTGACCTGTGCGGGCCCATGCCGACCATGGGCCGAGGGGGTGCACACTACTTGCTGACGCTGCTGGATGGTGCCACCGGTCTGTCCGCTGTCCACACGCTGGCCAGCAAGAGCCAATGGGTGAAGTGCTGCAGGACATGGTGACACAGCTGGAGGCCCCCCACCCAAACCATGCATGGATGCACACGCTGCACAGCGACAACGGCGGTGAGTACGTCACCAAGCAACTGGAGCAGTGGCTGCGCCAGCATGGCACCGTGCACACCCACTCGGCACTGTACACCCCGGAGCAGAGCGACTAAACCACACACTCTTCGTGTGCGGGCAATGCTGCATGATGCAGCACTCCCGATCAGCTACTGGCTGGAGGCTGCACTCTACACCAACCTCCTGCGAAATGTGGCCCCCTCTCAGGGCCGGGAGGCCACACCGTGGGCAGCTTATCACGGCATCCCCCCCGACATCAACCACTTCCACACCTTCGGCTGCCTGGCCTACATCCGCATCCCAGCCAGCCAGCAGGACAAACTCGGTCCTTGTGCAAAGGCGGGAACCTACTGCTGACAGGAGCACGGCATGGCCACCCACCGCGTCCTCGTCGAGGGCAAGGTGACCATGAGCAGTGACGTCACCTTCGATGACGACCGCCACGGCCCGGTTCACAACAGGCGGGCACCCCCTTCGGCACTAGCCCCGCCTGCCCCGGCGGCAGGGACACTATCGTCGGCTCTACACCGCCCGCCATGCTGCCGACCCCAGCAGCTACCCCGCCCCCAGTGACTTCAACAACACCCCTTCCATCGCAGCACCCGCAGTCAATGGCAGTCCCTGCACATGCCGCAGCCCCGGTCAGTGACGGCCTGCCACCCCGACAGCAACAGCAGCAGCGGCGGTGAAGAGTCGGGAAGTCCACCGCTGCTCGGTTGGTAGTGCTGACAGCACTAAGTCTAACATGCCCGACGGCAGTGGCGGTGGCGGAGGCAACAGCGTGGTGCACACTGCCAACGACATGCTGGTGACGGCGGACAACCTGCAACCTGCCCAGTTTAAATGGGGGGGACTAACGGCTCACCTCGACTGTAATCACAAATTTAGATGCTTAATTCTCCATACTGACATTCTCCTTACACTTCGTCAATTGCTTATACTTTATTGTTGCAACAACTAGCAATGTGTGGCCAATTTGCACCGTACGACCAATGCAAGAAAACAAACCGTTTCAATCATTGGAAAAGGCACACAGCCCACATGCTTGCTAATGCCAGCCAATAAAAACTTTCACCTAAAGCTTTCCAAGAACAAGGGGCATGAGAGAGGGGAAAGTGCGGGGAAGTGGGGCGGCAGCCCCACGACCCCGCACATCCCCCCCAAGACCACCTGGCCACCCACAGGCAATCATGATAGGGATGAGAGGGAGCCAAAGGAAACATTTAAAGCATGATACTAAACATATCTGATCTGGTCTGGGTTGACACTACTGCAATTAGCGGTTTAAGGTCCTGGGTTCGATTCCTGGAGTGACCCCTGAATTAGTCGGGAGCGCGACATTATGGCTAGCTGCTGAGATGTGGAGTTGAGGTCATAATTGATGGACCAGATTCGCACGCTGGATTGGGGGCGATTGCCGAACCCTCCGTCTCTTCGGGTGTTTGAGTGAATGGATGAGGAGGGGTCCCTGAAGGCTGGTTCGTTTGGCGAAGTACAGTGTGGTAGTGGTGGATGGTGCTATAAGGTGATACATGATCGTAGAACTGACAATGTGATAAAGCGGCCCAGAAGCCTCCCACTCTGTAACATTTCACAAACATTACACACCAACATATCGCTTACAACAAAATATACTAATTAACGTCAGGATTCTTCAAGAAGCAGCACCCCATGAAGGCGGATTTACTGGGTGCATGGCACATTTAAATGCGGTCTCATTGCACTCTGGGAACCAGGAACCTTCATTCACGATTCGATTCACATTCATTTCATCCCTTCATTTAATCCATTCATTTCAGGGCCAAGATTCATTTTGGAATGAAGACCACTTCATTACAAATGAAGGTAGCTCAGAATGAACGCCCCCTACGGTTTGAATGCCCCTTCAGTCCAAAACGAACGAGTCTCCATAAAACGAGCCCATGTCCATCATGTGATATGAAGGCTCCTTCAGTCCAAAACGAAGGAGTCTCCATAAAAAGAACCGTGTGCATCACGTGATCTGAAGGCCCCTTCAGTCCAAAATGAAGCAGTCTCCATGAAATGAAACATGTACATCACGTGATCTGAAGGCCCCTTTCAGCCCAAAATGAAGCCGGTTCCATAAAATGAAACATGTATACCACATGATATGAATGCCCCTTTCAGCCCAAAATTAAGCCTTTTCATAATATATACCCCTGTCCATCGCGTCATATGGACGCGCCTCCAATCCTAACCAGGAAGGCGTGTTCTTATCACGTGATGGGCAGTGTCTTGATACGGATTTGCTTATAAGCCAAGCCGTCTCAAGACCCTGTCCACCATGTGATACAAACGTGCCTTCAGCCCTAAGCAAAGCCATTTCTACAAAAGAAGACCATGCATATGCAGCTGTCCATCACATTACATATGCGTTCGTCCCAAAGTCAACGTGCATCCATTACCGCCGTCGTTTCTTGCCCCCCTTCCCCTTCGCCTTTATTTCCATGAAGGGGAGATCCGCTTCAGTCAAGACGGCATCAGGCAGAGAACGTCTGCACTTTGAGGCGGCCTTTGCTGCCATCATGGCTGTTGCAGTCTCCACCACCCACATCTGAGACCCAGGGCTGCAACATCCACTCTGGCCTGATGTCCTGCAGTGGTGGCTCCTGTAGTTGCATCAGCAGGGACACCCAGACCTGCTGAATGCCTGCTTCACCATGTCCAAGGGGTGCCTGAGTGCAGCCGCAGAGGGACATGTGTCAGTCAATTAGTTATAGACAAATAGGCTAAGTGGAGTAAATTTGCTATACTGAAGCACACAATTAACATGATGTCGCAAAACCATGCAATTCTTGATGACCACCCAACCAGCAAATTAGTAATCCTGACATGAAAACCAACACAAAAATGGACAGGAGCTCACTTTCCAATCCGGTGCTAGGTGATCTGGTCCAGTGCTGGACATCCATGACCCCGCTCGACCCCGCCGACCAAAACTACACGTGCCCAACTGAAGACATTCCCGGTGGTTGTGCAGCAGCTCTTGAGGCTGTTGCTGGCTGAAATCCATCCTGAGCTGTTGCAACACGGCTAAGGCGGGCACGTCTCTATGCACAGCAAATAGCTGTTCCAAGCCAACAGCGGCGTCCATGTCACCGACAAGGCTCTAAATGTCTTATCTGTTCTTATGTTTAATTAAGTTTATGTATGTTATACTTTGCGCAACTTTGTAATTTGACTTTAGTCGGGACAAGGTGCTGAATGCGCTGCGCTGCAGAAAGCAGGCGCCTTTTGGCTTGCACACAACTGCCTCTTCGCCAGACGCTTCCTCTTCCCGCGGCAGTTTCACGAGCCCAGTGTTGCAAGCTACGACGTAGGCTTTCGGTGCTTTCAGTTACTGCAAAGCAGCCACGCAATAGACTAGGCTGCATGCCGCGTGCGACTATGGCCATCGTTCCCACCTGCGCAACGTGCTGGCGCACCTCGTTTGCTTGCGCAAACTGCCGCTTCACCAAACGCTTCCTCTTCCCGCGGCCGTTTCAAGCGCCCAGTCTTGCAAGCTACGTTGTATGCTTTCATATCTTTTCATATCTTATTCGGCTCAGGCTAAGCAGCCAGCCAAAAGTCCGAGATGCATGCCGCTTGTGACTGCGGCCAACATGCCCTGATGAGCGGCCTTTCGCCGAAAAATTACATACACTTTTACAGGCGCATTTTGAGAATTGAACGCGCGCATCCGCACGATAAATTTCGCGCCTGGCTTTTGGGGCGTCATGTACGGACCTTCGCGAAGTACGACCGGACACATTTGTGCGAGAGGCTGCTTAAATAGGGGGGTCCTTGTGAAGCAGCTGCCCGCGTTTCTAAAGCACGTATGGTGTTGGATTGTAAGGTGCCCAAGTACGTTTGCGAGGAAGAGAATGTGGCCAGGCTGGAGAGGAAAGTGCAGTGGCATATTGGAATGTGAGATTAGCGTAAGCGAGTTACAGGGCGTTTTATTGCACGGGCGAATTTACGTGCAAATCTTTCACCGTAGCATCAGTCCTCAGTTCATTTCTTGGAACGAACATCAGCATAGGTGCAAGCCCTCTCGCTTGGAGGGATATGCAAACAAACACCCTGATAGGGGTAAACTCGCACGCTACCGAGCATTCAACCGAGCACATGCATGCTTAGTTGAATGGTGAGATGCGACCCCCCCTTCATTTCGCTGCACCTTTGCATTGCGTACGTTGCCCAACTGAAGACATTCCCGGTGGTTGTGCAGCAGCTCTTGAGGCTGTTGCTGGCTGAAATCCATCCTGAGCTGTTGCAACACGGCTAACGCGGGCACGTCCCTATGCACAGCAAATAGCTGTTCCAAGCCAACAGCGGCGTCCATGTCACCGACAAGGCTCTAAACGTCTTATCTGTTCTTATGTTTAATTAAGTTTATGTATGTTATACTTTGCGCAACTTTGTAATTTGACTTTACTCTGAACAAGGTGCTGCATACAACTGCCTCTTCGCCAGCGCTTCATCTTCCGCGGCAGTTTCACGAGCCCAGAGTTGCAAGCTACGACGTTGGCTTTCGGTGCTTTTGTTACTGCAAAGCAGCCACGCAATAGTCCGGCCTGCATTCCGCGTGCGGCTGTTTCTAACATGCCCACCTGCACAACGCGCTGGCGCACCTCGGCCTTTTCGCCAAAAAAATATATACACTTGTACACGCGCAATTTGTGAATCGCACGCGCGCACCCGCGCGGTGAAATTCGCTCCTGGCTTTTGGGGCGTGATGTACGGACCTTTTATTCGCGAAGTACGACCGGACACATTTGTGCGAGGGGCTGCTTAATGACAACTGCAGCGCTACTGTAAGAGATGTGATATCCTTGGACATCCTGCATGCAGCCAGCTTTAATGGCCAAAGCATTCAATGCTGTGTAAAGCACTACATCAACTAGCAGTGTACAGGACTGATTCCTACACGGAGTTCAAATTTCTTCCTCTCCTGCTCCCTCATGAACGATCATTGCCTACCTTCCTGGGTGGACTACCATAATGTGTACCGAGGCCTCCTTTTTTGGCAGTGCGCTACATTAGCCTATTTCGGGGTCCTTTTGTGATGGCAGCATCCACAGCATATCCAGCACCCGGCCACAAGGCCCGAAACCTCCTGCTTAGGAAATATGACCCAACCTAGGAAAGCCTAAGTATTCTCCCTCCAATTGCATAGGGCGTGCTTGACCTTCGCCTAATCCAGGGTCTTTATATGGAAACATCTATGGCAAATACAGCAGCTACGGGGTATGCCACCTCCATCGCTATAGGTAGTGCTCCAGCCCCGATTCGAACCTCAATCGCCAAAAAATCCTTGATTACATACTGCTATAAAATACACGCTTAGTATCTTCCCATGACACTTGATGAGAATATATAAACACCTATGAACCTACTGCCGTACTTCTACTGCAGGCCCCATTACGGCCCCTGTCGGGCCCATTACACCCGGTCCTGCACCTATAACAGGCCCCCAGTTATGGCCCCCCATCAGGCCCCTTACGGGGCCACCCATTATAGGCCCCGTTACGGCGTCAAATTGTACAGGCCCATTAGTGGCTCAAGCCATAACGGGCCCTCCAGCGATTAGTACGGGGGTAGCTGCCTACAGGGCTGTCTATGGGCGAAAATGCTCCCATTGGGCTGTAACCAGCCCCGGTTACTGCCCAGTCACGATCAACCTGGTAACCCAATCGTAACCACCCCCATTAACGACCCCCAGTAACCATCCACCTGGTAACCAATCTCCGCATACCCCGTTAACGGCCACAATTGCCCGTAACCGGGCAAGTCTATGTGGTAGGGAGTGATCAACGTAGCAATAAAAGAATAACTAACGTAGCCCAACAACGGAGGATAAGGAGCGCATCCATGTCCCCAATAATCACTTCTCAATGAGCCGCCAGCATAACATAAACATCTGCCAAAATTGCGCGTCACTCATTAGCAAACAGCAAAATGGCAAGGAAACATTCATTAGAGACCGCAGATGCTATGCAAGTGCAGATGCAGAAGCGTATGCAGATGCAGCTTAGATGCAGCAGGTTCATCAGAAACAGTGGCTGCCTTACTCCGCAGGGTCATAAACCTGTACAGTTTCTGACTTCTCCACACAAAACTGCGAAGTGACAGCTCTCCGCAGTGAACTGCGCGAACAGTAGCGGTATATGCACATGCACGCTCTCAGGCTGCAGCAATTAACCATCACATACTCACTCCACACACACTCGACACACCAAACCAGGAGGCGATCCCGGCCTGCTTCCCTCTCTCACATTTTAATGCCCAGCCCCGTGCTAAAGCCCTACTAGGGCTGAGGCCAAACAAACACACAACCCGTTCATAACGAAGAAAGGGGAATGTCACGTGCAATGGTGCCGAGGATTGACATACACTCATGACCAGCTATCGCTGTCGCTTTCACCATAGCTAACAACTGCTCCCAAGCCATGTCTGTTTAGTCATTGGTAGCACAACCCCAACACCGCCCTCGACGCCAGGTCACAACCACCTCACCTTCCCATAGAATTCCCTTGCCTTATTACTTTTGCCACGAACGCAGCATGTGTGCTCCTGTGACAACAGACGTTTCTACACACACGCGAGCATACCGTCAAGCAAAGTCCTCCACTGCCGCAATTACGACAACATAGTTTGCTTGCAGGGCAGCAACAGCGTTTTGCTACATTGGTGATGATGACGTTTTCTTCCACGCACAGCGAGGCAACGCATCAAAATGGGCAGGTGGGAAATGTGCTGCAACTTCAACCACAGACTCCATCACACAGTGGAGCCGATGCATATATAAAAGTATGGAACATACACAAGGAATCAAGCGATCCCTCAAGCGCCCAATTATACCCTCAGGCTCCCTTAATGGAGACACGTGGGTCCGTGTGTTACTCCAGGTACACGTACGCACACACGGGCCAGGAAAACACATCGCAAATGCTCTTCAGTTTCACTATAGCCCCAAGAGCACGCCAAGTGCCAGCGGCAAAGGGCCCGGGAAAAAGTGGAAATACGAAGCAGCAGGGAGAGAACAAACCAAAAGGACGGGACGAGGGCATCGTAGCTGCCACTGGCCTGGCAGGCAGGGGCATTACGCTGAACGTTCATAATGAATGCACTGCTGGAGGTTGCCGTTCAGAAAAAGATGGCTCTGCCATCGATCACTCACTTGATTAGGTTCCCACATATGGGGGATATGGCGCTCTCCATACCCCGCATTCTTTCTCAAAAATGGAGTCTCATCGCTCGGGAAACAAATTGGGAAATGGATCCGGGGCCAAACCTGGCACATTGACATGAAGGGACCGGGACAAGCCGGGACAAGGTAACGAGACAAGTAACAATTGGAGTTGCAAATCCAATAGTACTGCAAAAATATCTGCCCGATAAGCTAGAACAAAGGACAATTTAGAGAGAGCAAGTTAAAACATTACAATAATTGAAAATTAGGAGGAAAAGCAATAAGCGAGGTAGTAGACAGAAGATTTTTACCAAATTTATTGTACAGTTCTGCACAAATTGCCCCAGGACTGAAAATAACAAGGGACGACTAAAAACATGGAAGCACAAATCTCCTATCCGTCAGCTCCCTCTTTTCGTGACGATCCCGCGTAGCTTAGCGACAATCCTCTTCTAGATGCAATTTGTACATGCCTTTCATGATTGCACGTATGGTTTATGGGGATGCACAACTTAAGTCCCAAAGTTAAGCACCAAGAACATGCATATGCACTGACACATGTAGCTAGACCAGGGACCAATGTATGCCGTGCATGTACAGGTGAAAGCGGCACTCTGGGAAAAGGGGGGTCATTTTACCCGTAATTTTGGGTCAATCCACCCATAATTTGACAGAAATTACGGGTCCGTAACACGTTACGGGTCCCGTAATTTGAGCACAAGGATACAGGTGAACATTTACGGGTGAAGACCCAGTGATTACGGGTGGATTTTACGCGGTGCTGGAGGTTAATTACGGGCGCATGTAACCAATTACACGCAAAATTACGGGTGAAGACCCAGTGATTACGGGTGGATTTTACGCGGTGCTGGAGGTGAATTACGGGCGCATGTAACCAATTACACGCAAACTTACGGGTGAAGACCCAGTGATTACGGGTGGATTTTACGCGGTGCTGGAGGTGAATTACGGGCGCATGTAACCAATTACACGCAAAATTACGGGTGAAGACCCAGTGATTACGGGTGGATTTTACGCGGTGCTGGAGGTGAATTACGGGCGCATGTAACCAATTACACGCAAACTTACGGGTGAAGACCCAGTGATTACGGGTGAATATTACGCGGTGCTGCAGGTGAATTACGGGCGCATGTAACCAATTACACGCAAAATTATGGGTGAAGACCCAGTGATTACGGGTGAATATTACACGGTGCTGCAGGTAAATTACGGGGCATGTAACCAATCACACGTACAGTTACGGGTGAAGACCCTGTTATCACGGGTTACACAGGCAGATATTACTCTGCGATGTGACGCTTACTGCATGTTAAATTAACGATTGGTGAATACTTGCGGCAAGCCTCAAAATGGACGCACACCCCTTGTCAAAGTAGCCTAAGTCTCAGTGTGCTTGTGGACCAAGGCGCTTTGGACTCACAACGCCAACCAGCCAGCCTGACAGCCTGATGCATTCATCTCAACCATCGTCCTCGAAAACAGCGTTCATGTCACCCCCCATACAGCAAGTGCTCGCCAAGGAGTCTCACCACCACTTGCAGAGTTCGTGCCTACTCCTACGGATGAAACCCCCGATGCATGACATGTACCGGCACCTATTGGGATTGGTCTGTCCCATCCTGCCTGGGGCCGACCTGGTGTGTGCACCCCCAAGCGCTCATCACTGCTGTCATGTTACTGCTCACTTCCACCACTGTCGCTGCTGCCACTGCCACTGCTGCTGCTGCTAGCTTCGCTATATTTGCCTGGGTCCTCCGAGCTGGACTCCTCCCCAGCGCCAGCGGCTAGGACCTCTTCCTCACCAGCATCCGACCCACCCTCCGAGCTACCCTCCTCTGTCCGCCCCCTCCACCCTCCCTTGCCTGCGCCGCCCTTCCCCGCACCTCTGGTGGTCCCCTTGCTTGCACCCCTGCCCCAGCCTGCGCCCTTGTTCCCCTTCTGCCGTTTATTTCCAACCTTGCGCCCCGACCTCGCACCCAGGTCGTCGTCATCACCGCCACCCCGCCTGCGCTTGCCAGCTGCGCCCTTAGCTGCTCTTGGCACCTCGCCGACCCACTCCTTGAACGCATCGTAGTTGGTGGTATCCTCGTCCTGTGGTGGGGGGGGCAGCAACACCCAGTGCTTACGTTCAAGGTAAAATATCAGGGTAAGACCCAACAAGCTGCCCTGACATTGAAAGTTGACATAACCCATCAGCACCCCTCGACCTTGTTAAACATGCTCCCCAGGTTCCAAAAGGGTTACAAGGCAGCCCTGGTTGCAAGCAGTCTGGAAACGAGCAA